>NC_081180.1:115818101-116128756 GCF_029867415.1 Vicia villosa
TGTGAATATGGAGGATAACTTCCGTATACTTCGCACATACTGTATCCCCTCTCAAATCAGCCCCATGATTGGCTACAAACATATATCAGTCAAAGTAGGAAAAGAAAACTCATAGATTTTTGACACGCAGTCAATCTCATCACAAGCTCACATGAACCCGCCCTTACCTTATCCCTTCTCCCCTTTTATTAAAATGACGTTGGAAAATTCGTTTCTCCCATTTACTCTTTCCCTAGTCAATTGCTTTCTTCACCAGGAGAAAAAGCACTCTGAGACTGTGACGGTGACGGTTACGGTTACAGTTTCTCACAATGGCGGCGTCGCCACCGTCATCTCCTCCTCCTTCGCCTGCTCCCTCTATTTCTCCTGCTTTACTAGAGTCCACTTTCTCTCATCTCCCTGTCATGTCTATGAGGAAGAAAATCGTCGACAAAATTCAACAGAATCGCGTCACTCTCATCATCGGCGAGACCGGTTGCGGTAAAACTTCCTCAACTGCTTTTTTCTTTCTGTGAACAGAGTTTTTATGACTGTATTGGACGATTATTACCAAAAAAATACTGCCTGCAAATTCTGTAGTTTCGTTATACAATTTCTAGTTCTTTTTTATGTTCTCACATGTGATCGTTGATTTTTCACTGCAAATAAACAGAGCTATGGAATTTGTATTTTCCAACATTAGTTTGTGGTTTTGTTAAAAGAAATATTCAGTCATTACTTTTGTTAAAAAGAGAGAATGTCACACATTTACGGAATGGAAATTTAGCTTGAGTTGTCTGCAACTCCCTAAAGTCCAAAACTAGTTTGCAGTTATTTTTTGGGGTTTGGAAAGTTATGCTTTGTAATTGTTATTGCTTTTGTTAACATGTGTGTATATATCTATGTAGCTTCTGAAAAAAAGGTGTGTCCATGTCGAACACCGGCACTACTAACACTTATAATTGAGTTTAATTTATTCAGTTCTTTAAATTATTACGGGTGTTGTTGTGTGAGTGTAAGAGTTGTGTTTGGGTGTCCGTACTTCATAGGTATATATATTTCATGTTTGTATGAGAAGTTAAATTACAATTTTATGTCCAGTTATTCTTGAATTTGTTTTATTACAAATTCAGGTAAGGCCATATAGCTATTTTTAAATATTGCATTAAAAAATGCTATTCATTGGATTTTCACCATGTGTATTTTGATTTTATCTATATAAATATTCTTTATGTGAAATTTTATACTGGTGGCCTTAAGTCCTTAACATACACTTATTTAGTAGCTTATAAATGCTATGTGTTAAAGGAATTTTTTGCAGTTAACATTCCATAAACGCGGTTACTGTTAGTAAACATTGTTGGATATGATCGGGTTTAATGAAAAGATCAATGTCAGCGATTTGAGTTGCGACATTGAGTTTTTTGACGTCTCCGAAATTACGTTTGAGGTTACATCAACCTTATTCAATCGTGATTCTGTGGAATATCAAAGTCTGTGAGGTGATTGCGGCAGTGTTGTCGATGGCAGATTGCAGTCCATGACGGAGAGCCAAAATCCCGTCATGCCGGCCGCTTTGCAGCGTCGTTACAGGGAATTATGTTGGAAAACCCCGCTATATCGGCGAGTATTTACCATTGCGGTGAACCCAAAAGCCGCCATGTATATCCACCATAGCGGCCATGGCGCTGCTATCTGATATCATTTGATTGTGGTTTAAAATATTTGATTTGATGTCATGCAAAGATAGATCTTTCCTAAATCTTTTGAAATCTATAGACAGACATTAAATAAAATTAGGGTCATGCTAACATGTGCCCTTAGGGCACATGTTAAGGATACTATAAATAGAAAAAGTTAAATGTAATTAAATGTAATAAAGTCATATTTAAAGTTTCGATACATTAAATGCACGTATTTCAAGAAAAAAATTCTATAAAATATCTCATTAACATGTGCCCTTGGGGCACATTTTAGCTTTTCCCATAAAATTAATAGATTTCTTTTTGCATGTATATAGTAAAGAAATATAAAAAGCCAGGATGGTTTTAAAATATGCTTGTGTGCATTCATTCCTTCACTTAGTAAAATGGGTGTGCACAACTGAAAGGGTTGTTACTTGTTCCTCTCGTGCACTTCCGTTCATTTAAATATAGTTATTCATCATCTTTTGATGTTGCTGATAATTTGTAACCATTTTGCTTGAAGGGAAAAGTTCACAAATTCCCCAGTTTCTTCTAGAAGAAAACATGACACCCATTTTGTGCACACTGCCTAGAAGATTTGCTGTCGTTTCTGTTGCCAAAATGGTTGCGAAAGCTCGTAATTGTCAATTGGGAGAACAAGTTGGGTACCATATCGGACATTCACGACACTTCTCAGCTAGGTATTTTAAACACATTCACTTAAACTGGTTCATTTTTATTTTCTTTACAAATATGTGATACTAATTCACTGACTTTCTCCATATTATCCTTGGTCCTGTTTCTTCGTTGCTTTTGTAGATGCAAAGTCTTGATATATTTTATAAAGAGTAAATTTTGACCCGAATCTGTTCGAGAGGCCTTGTCTTGACATATTTTATTAAGAGTAAATTTAATTGAATTGGATCATTTTTATTTTATTTAAAAGTGATACTATTATATGTTTGACCAGGGTGCAAAGATGCTATTATCCATATATCATTATATACATGCATGCTTCACCTTATGACAATAGTACTCTAGTTATTATTATTACATGCATAATGTGGTGCTCATTTTTATTTTACTTAAAAATTCCATTTGAAGGAAGAAATCTGGCACTCATTTTTGTTGAATGTAAATTTGTTTCAAATAAAAGAAATATACCTTTCATGGTATATTGCAGTTTGACTACATTGTTCTTTATCATAGGGAATCCATTTTTATGGAAGATACATACATGGCACCTATCTTTTTTTGCTTGTTCAGTTCTTATCATCATCATCTCTTTTCTATTCTTACCTGGTATTTATATTGATGTACTGCAGTTCAGAGATTGTTTTTAAAACTGCTGGAGTGTTGTTGGATGAAATGCAAGAGAAGGGTTTGACTGCACTGAACTACAAGGTTATTATTCTTGACGAAGTACATGAAAGATCAGTGGAGTCTGATCTTGTACTAGTTTGTGTTAAGCAGTTTTTGTTAAAGAACAACGACTTAAGGTTAGCATCTTGGTTTTGTTAGTGCTGAGAGGATATTTGGGAGAGTAGATTAAAGAGAGTTCTATGTGCATATTTGTACGAAGTGTCATACACTTGTTTGTTTAATTACAGTGATACCATATGTTCCTGTAGTCATTGTGTCTTTCTAATTATCCAAGTAATAAGAAGATCTAGTCAAGAAGTCCATTTATGTCAGTTTTCCTGGACTGCTGAGCGGGACTATGTTGAAATCATAACCTCATTTCAATTTAAGAAGCAAGTAGATGTTATGTTGATAAAATATTATGCGTTTGCAGGGTGGTTTTGATGTCTGCTACTGCTGATATTTCAAGATATAGGGACTACTTTAGGGATCTTGGTAGAGGCGAACGAGTTGAAGTGCTTGCAATTCCTAGCTCAAATCAGAACATGGTTTTTCAGCGAAGTGTATCATATGTTGACCAGGCATGACATTGTACACTGATAATTTCCTTCTTTTTAATTGAATAATGGCCAAATCCCTGTCGTGTATATCTTGTCTATGGCATACATATTGAATGGTCTTAAATTATGCCTCAGCTTCATAATTATTTTGGGTTCCGAAACATATGGACGTTTGAAAAACTTTTGATGCTTATGCTCACTTATGTAATAATGTGGGTAAAAGTCAGCTGTTCTCTGCGAAGATTACCCAGTAACTTGGAAGATTGATTTTCTGTTTGAGTTATGACACTGTTGATGATCATGTGATATCGGTGATTATAGTTCTAATCTTCTTTTTACAGGTAGCTGAATCTCTTGGGATAAGTTCTGAAATAATGCATTCAAACTATTCTTCTTGTCTTAACCTTTCACAATCTAATGCTTACATTAAGTCTGAAATGCACAAGCTTATTCATGAGCTGGTGTTGCATATACATAAGACTGAGCCAGATATTGAGAAAAGCATTTTGGTATTCCTTCCAACCTACTATTCACTGGAGCAGCAATGGCGTCTTCTGAAGCCACTTGAGTCAACATTTAGAGTTCATATCTTACACGGTAGCATTGATACTGAACAAGCTCTCATGACTATGAAGATTACGAAATCACATCGAAAGGTTTGTATAAGTTATTTCAGCCAGTAGTTTAGTAAATAATAGAAAGTTTTTTAAACTACAGGACATGTTTGTAGTGCAGTGTCGCTAACTTCATGTATTGCAAAGATCATACAAAATTAATTGATGAATTTTAAATGGAAATATTTTTCTATTAATGGTGAATTATAGTTTTACAAATTTAGTGTTCATATGTTGAATTATAATATTCACTGTAATGAATTCAAATATACAATAGTGTTATGTAATTTAATTTGTGTAAAAGATATATTTTCTTTCATATTTGTTCCTTACCATGAAAAATTATAAGAGAAACTATTAAGAAAGATCTCGGAATTAATGAGTTGGATAGAATCATGATTTTTGATAGAACACTATGGCCTAGTTTGATTCATGTAGCCGACCGCACCTAGTGGGATAAGACTTGGTTGTTTTTGTTTTTGTTGTTGTTTGATTTGATCTTTAATGACTTTATTTTTAGTTGCCTCTATCTGGGTGGAATTTTTTTCCGAAGATTTTTCCATTAATTTTTTTTCCGATATAATTTCTTCTACTGACAGTCACAATATATTATGACTGTGGTTGCTGTCTGACAGGTAATATTGGCTACCAATATTGCTGAATCTTCTGTGACAATACCTAAAGTGGCTTATGTTATTGATTCGTGCCGATCATTACAAGTTTATTGGGATAAGTCCCGGAAAAAGGAATGTGCAGCACTTGTTTGGGTTTCCAAGTCTCAGGTACAAATGATCTTATTTCCATATTTTGTTTTGTTTTTACGCTTTCCTTAGTTTCATTTGATAATCTTGTAGGCAAATCAACGTAGTGGAAGAACTGGTCGAACTTGTGATGGCCAAGTTTATAGATTGGTTCCTAGATCGTTTTACAATGATCTTGAGGATCATGAGAGTCCAGTTATTCTTAAATTATCATTAAAACTGCAAATTCTTTCTTTATGTTGTGCTGGATCCAAGGCCATCAATGATCCCAAAGGTAAGTTAGTTCATCTTGATTTCTTTGCCGAATATATTAGTTTATCTTGATTTTCCAGGAAATTGTTTTCTAACCCATTAATATTGTGTACCTACTAAATGTAACTTGTGGACATCAATTAACTTTGGAAGAGGCTGTAAATTTGACTTGAAATTTATGTCTATGTTTAAAATTTTTTGTTTTTGTAATTTAAGAACCCAACTACCAAATGCCATCTCCATGATTGAATAAGGTACAGAAATTGGTGGAATTGTGTGATCAATCAGTCTACAGACTCTACAACTCTACACAAGAATATTTATAATCTCTTCAACATTTAATACAAATGAAATGATCTAAGGGCTAACAAAAAATAGTAAAAAGCTGTGTTATCTGCACAAATGAAATGGTCTAACTTATAACATGTACGGCATTTAATACGAATGCATACCAGTTATGATGATGTTTGCCTGACTAGTGGGTTTGATGGCAGTTCTGCTGCAAAAAGCTCTGGATCCACCTGATCCTCAAATTGTTGAAGACGCATTGGATTTACTAGTTCAGATGCGCGCACTAGTTAAGACACCTCCTAGGGGCCGATATGAACCTACATTTTACGGTCGATTACTTGCTAGCTTTTCTTTATCTTTCGATGCATCTGTTCTAGTCCTCAAGTTTGGAGACATTGGTATGATACGTGAGGGCATTTTGCTGGGCATATTGATGGATACACAACCTTTACCCATTATTCACCCGTTTGGAGAGGATGAATTGGTAATGTCTATGATTTGAATCAGATGTACTATTTCCAAATGCTCTGATTCTTCGGTAATGTTGTTAGGTTCAACTCATCTAATTAAATCTTTTTTTTCATCAGTTTGCAAAGTACATTGATTACTATTATAGCGACCGGGCTATCTTAGCTGGTCGAAAGGAGATGGAATTCATGGCTAACTTTTGTGCATTTCAGTTTTGGCAGCACATTTTCAAGGTAAAGAAGCTCTAAGGCTTTGCTGTTTGTAACTTTGTACTATAAAATACATTGACATTATTCAGTATCTGCATTAGAGTGTCTTAGTGATAGGTGGAAGACGATTATAAACTTGTGAAATTGTGCTTATTCATTGAAATTATTTTATATATTGCTCACCAACCAGTATTCTTATGGTTGTGGGGGAATAATCCACTTAATTAGAGGGCTGCTTCAACATGGGTTTCTGTGATACTTTCATGCAAGAAAAACCCAAAAGAGACTAGGTACTAGAAGCTGCATCGTGCCTAGGAATAGATTTGCCTCTTCAGTCTGTACTGTAGCATTCAGCTATAGAGGTCTTGTGAATTTATGGAGAAAATATTCTTTCATATGCAGGATAAGTACCGGCTTGAACATTTAAAGGATGTTTTAAAGTCTGATAATGTACATGCCAACACACAGCAGATGCCTAAGCTTGAGGAAGATTGGTGTTCTTTCCATAATCTCTACCTATCATCTCTGCATCAGGTGTCAGAAATCTGTACGTGTCCACACGACTTGTCAGAATATGTACCCTTTTGGATTTCTTTTTTCAATTGGAAGTGTATCATATTTTTATAAATGCAATTCAGTGCACTGTTTCTTAAAATTTTGATCTTCTAACAATCCTTATTTTGGATCTTTACAGATAATGATATACTAAATACAATCCATCGGTTCCGGCCAAAATTTTTGAGCTCCTTTCGTGGCCCAATACCCGATTATGATCCTGATGAATTCAGACATATATGCCTGCTCCAAAATCAGCCAGATGGACATTCAGATGTAGTTTCTGTAGATGAGGAGGGCTTTGAACCATCAAGTGAAACAACAAAATGTGTTGCTGTACCATATGTCACTTTGAATCACTTGAACAGTTATGAAGTGGCAAAAATGTTTGCTGTAATTGTAAAAGAGGTAGTGTGCTTTTGAATCTTGCACGTAAAATATTCTGTGAATTTTCTTTCTTTCTAATAATAGGTGGGTTTTCTTTTCTTTTCTTGCATGACATAGACAAGAGCTCAGTACCCAGATGATTCTTCTCGCCATCTACCAGAAGATGCTAACGACGGTAACTTCCACGTCAACGGGGAGGTTTCTCCTTGTGTTTACTTCATTCGTGGATTCTGCAGCAGAGGCAGTTCATGTTCATTTTTACACACATTTCAGGCTAAGAGACCACAGTGCAAGTTCTTCTTTTCCTTGCAGGTGACTTCATCATTAATGATGATACCATGATTAAGACTTATGTATATTATTCCAAATTCTTCGTTTGAGTTTGACTACATTATGATGCTACCATTATTAAGATTATGGTTACTAATCAATGTTCATTGTAATAGGGTTGCCGAAATGGAGAATCTTGTGTATTTTCACATGATATGGACCGACCAGCAGTGTTGGCCCGTCAAAACATCTGTCTGCCAGAAGATAATACCATGAGTTCTGCTTCCCTTCTGAACTTGTTTCCCAAATCTAGTGACAAATCAATTCTGATACTGGATGACACTTCTTTGCGTTTCTCCTCATGCCTTGCTTGCCACTATGATCCATCCAAAATAATTTCAACTACAAGTGTGTCAGAAATAACCTTTACAGAACCATCTCTTACAGGAGTCAGAGTTTTATGGGGTCTAAATCATCCGTACCAAACAGTCATGGTCAAAGCAGGAAAGACTCTTATTCCTTGGAACGAAGTTCAATGTGTACTGTGGTTTCCTTGCTTCGATAGCTATGGTGAGGATTTGGATGGGAAAAAGAAGGCCTTGCAGAACTTCTTCGAATATCTAGCCATTCGAATTTTGGCTGATGATTTGAAGGAGATGAAAGTTATCATAACCATGAATAATATTAGATTTTCACAACTTCAGGTGATTGCTTGTGCTCATGATCTCTTACCATTTCAATGGTGTTATAACATAATGATATTATCACTTCTGTGACCACGATAGTCACTTGATAAATTTTCGACAGATGAAATAACTGCCAGACTGAAATTAGATGAATAGATTCAACTAACTAAATGCAATGTTGTGGTTTCAGGTAGAGAAGTTGGGAAGAGACTGTTTCTTTGTGCTTAAAGAGTCATTTGCTTTTGATGAAATAAGCTTCGGGATATTACATGACTGTGTTAACAATCGGCGGCCAATGGTGACGTCGAGGTCAATCTCATATGTTTTTAGCCTGCAGCCTCCGACTGATAATCTTTTCAGTGACTATGGTGCTGCTACTTTGGAAAAACTTCTCCATAAAATTCAAATAAATTGATAGGTAGATGTCTATAGTTCTATCTTGACAGTTACTTTATGAAATTCTACATTAAGTTTTTATTAGTTTCTGTTTTGATGTACAAAGTTCAAATGACAGAAAAATATGTGGCAAATCCTTCAAATTAGATGCAATGGTGCATCATCAGTTAATTATATCTGTTGTGGCAAATCACATCACACATTTGTTGCTCTTTCATCTCGTCTTTCGTCCATGCATTCTTCCACCTTATTTGCCAACTTATGAGTGAATTATTTTTTAGAAATAAACTTTTACTAATTTCTCATTAGGGGAAGGTTAAGTTGCATTCTTCCTTTTTTAAGGTTGAATTTAGACTACTCTCCTCTTCTAAGATGAAAATACTTATTACACTGACTCTGTTTGGTGTCTGGTCATATGAAGTTGTACAGTAAATAAACTTATCCTACTAGTTTATAGTTTGGTTAAGTCTAAGGTGAGGACTCAATTAAATCCCTCACCGGTGAAATCTCTAAAATTAACCATACGATTAAATAAATGATTGAGATCTAATATAAAAAAATGAGAACATGTAAAAACAATTGTAGGTAATTTTTTTTCCAACAAAGTTGCACAATCATATCAAAATCATAACATGTTTTCATTTTTTTTATATTAGATTTGACGCATTCAATTAATCTTAGGGTTATTTTTAGAGGTTTTACCGGTGAGGGACTTAATTGAGCCCTCACCCTAGACTTATCCTTATAGTTTATATTTTATTATGTTGTATTTTCTCCCAGTGTTCTCTTTTGTTAGTTTAATCTTCTCATTATCTATCATTTTTAAAAAATTGTGACAACTTTTTTTTTTAATCTAATTTTCTGTCTTACATGATCTACTTTAATATAATAATTATAATGATCATTCGTAAGCATTATTAAATGGCACGCATTATCTATTTTAATAGATGCATAATAACTTTGGCAAAGAAAAAGTGAGGTATTGCCTTGTTCATCTCTATTATGGTATTATTATATTTTAGCAAATCTTTTTTAACTTATTATTAAATATTCACATAAAGTAAGCAAGTAGAATTGGTTTAATGAACTGGTGAGATATATGGGACTTGGGTAGTATACATGAGGTGCTAGATTCAAATCATTTTGACCCCATCGGACAACATATATGAGAATTCTTTTAAATATCAATGTATATAATTTTATGAATTAATTTTGGATAACCTGGCTCGCCCTAGGTTGGACTGCCCGCCCTTTACTGATAAAACCTGACTCTTGTTCTGCTGAAATTCGTCAACCCCCTCATTTGGATAAGGACTGTGCTTATTTGGCTAGCTTTTCTAGGATCGTACTGGAGGAATAAGTGGGCAATCTAGTTAGGTATACCTGGCGCACTTCAGATGCTCTGACCCTTGGTGCATCTGGTCACTAGGAGGCTTTCTGGTTCGATTGACATCACTTTGAAAATCAACGAATGGAGGATCGAGTCTGTGGCCCGAAGCTTTAGCGGGATAGGTATCTGCATGAAGAAAAGGAAGCATATACCTCTCTTTATGGGGTGAAGAATATTTTACTTCCTTTAAAGTTTGTTAGTTCTCTTTCTGATCAGGTGGCTCAGCTAGTGAGAACCATGGAGATGAAAGACCAAGCTCTGTCTATTGTTTGAAGCAGTTCGGGATTTGCTCACAAAGAATTAGAGCTCTTGCATTCTCAGAATGCTTCATTGATCCAACAACAAGCTGATTGTATGAGTTCCACCCTTGAGGGTATTTCACAATCGTTTAAAAATGCTTTGGACTAAGTAGAGTATTTTCACCGTCCTTTGGTGCTTCCCAGGGAGTAAATATGGTCGGATCAAGCCGTCATATTTGGGAAGATTGTTTCTTTACAAAAGTAGGCATGTTGGGGCCCTTTATTCACTTTTTTTATGGTAGTGTCTGATAATAATGGAAAAGTATGTAGAAAATACTTCTTTTATTGAATAAAATTTTCTTTGTTACCTGTTTAAGGTGTATTTGTATGATCCTGAGTACATGGCTCTGGATCTTTGCGAACTTACGAGGTCGTCCCTCGAAGTTGATTAGACGTCACTATTTTAAGGTGTTTGGCAAGATCCTGAGTGCCCATCTCCAAGTCTTTACGAACTTGCGAGGTATTCCCTCGAAGTTTATTTAACGTCACTATGACAATGAAAAAGGGAATACAAGTTTTATCTCTTTTTAATACTTGTCTTGAGGTGTCTTATATGGTCCTGAATGTATAACTCCAGATCTTAACCAACTTATGAGGTCTTACCTCAAAGTTTATTAGACGTCACTAGAACCTGAAAGGAGAAGATGAACAATAGTGATGGCAGATCATATCCTACAATGCGATGGAGTGGGGGTACCCACAATCTTAGCACTTCAACATTCCAGTTAGTATATGAGGACGAAGATTGAAATGGAATTGGATTTGAAACTTGTCACCTCAATTTGGTGCTTACTCTATCTCTCTCACTCTCCTCTCTCTCTCTCTCTATATATATATATATATATATATATATATATATATATAGAGAGAGAGAGAGAGAGAGAGAGATAGAGAGAGGGGGGGATAACGAACTAGCTATTTGTTCGCCGTCCTTTGTGAAGATTCGTTGAATGTGTTTTACAGTTGAGATCTCTTGGGGTTATACAGGA
The DNA here is from genome assembly GCF_029867415.1 of Vicia villosa. Classification (NCBI taxonomy): domain Eukaryota; kingdom Viridiplantae; phylum Streptophyta; class Magnoliopsida; order Fabales; family Fabaceae; genus Vicia; species Vicia villosa. The sequence continues at coordinate 115,829,255 of NC_081180.1, forward strand.
AATATTCTAGAAAAAATGTGACCACTTCCTAGTGGTTCGTTGGGGCCCAGAACGATTTGTGGTCGATCTAGTCGGCCCAGAATACTAATGATTCATCAAATTATATTTTTTTAAAAAAAAATATAAGCTAGTGACGACAGACTACCAAATACTTAAAAAATATTAAAATTTATTGGATTGATCCTTTTCATATTAATGTGTACTTCAATATCATTGAACATTTATTAGTTCATATAACACTTTCATAATTTCTCTTGATTTTCTAGAATATTATTTTATTTTCTGTTATTTCTACATTTTCTTCATTTCATACTTTATGAAATAATCCTATTAAATACGTGTTTTCAAATTTACCTTAATTGTGCAAAAAGAATATTATATATTAAATTTTCAAACAAATTACCCTATAGTAAAAACTTATAGTGCCTTAGCAGGAGTAAAATATTACAAAAAATACTAAAGATATTTTATTTGTTTTATTTAATTTTAATGAGATCCTAGATCTTCAATTAGAGTTTGTTTGTATCTTTATTAATTTAAAAGAACTTTAGATTAAACAAAAAAACATGTCAATATTTGTGTCATCTTAAATAATACCTACAATATATTTAGAAGGTCATACTTTATGATCATAAGACGTTTAAAACTTGAGAATATTCACTTTCTATAATTGATTTTCACTTTTGAGATACTGAATTTGAGAAAATGTGGATTTCACAATCTTTATTAAATGTCTTGATTTAGGAACATGTTGATATTCTCCTTTCAATCCTAAAAGTTAGATTTAGGAATATCTCTCTTGCACACCAAATGGTTTTATGGTAGCCCAAAGGACTATATTATGTCTTAGTTGGTTATTCTAACTTTAATTTTCTTGGGTGCAAATTAGATCGAAAGAGTACTAGTGGTACATGCCACTTACTTGGTAACTCACTTGTCTCTTGGCATAAGAAAATATAATCAAGTAGAGGAACTTGAAGCTTCAAAGGTTATGAAAGAGAGGAAATGTGAAAGCTCCTCTCATCATGTGTTTGAGTGATCAATGTATTATAAAGGTATAAGAGTAACCTTAATGATAATATAGAATTTATCTATCTCTTTCACACACACAAACACCTAAAAATGTTTTGGACGTACCTAAGTGATTACTAGCTTATTTATATCATTAGGAGTGATGTTTACACTTGATGATCGATTAACACGTTATGGTTAATCGATTAAATCTTTTGTAACGCCTCCAAATCAACTAAATAGGCTTATGATCAATTAGTGGAAGAGGATTTGAAAACCTTCCATATTTGGTTAATCTAATCAATTAACCATTGAGCTTAATGGATTAGATCATTAAAAAGCCCACAGATCTTTTTCCTCTTAGAGCAATATTTTCTATTATGAATAAAGGGTTTCTCCTCATTTCATTTTTATACCAGAAATTGAATCTATAGATATTATCTCTCACTTATACTCTTTCTATTTCATCTTAATTCTTTTCATCACGAAGTCGCCATAGTGTCATTATGGTGAAAACTACCTGGGAGAATTTGTTTGTATTGGTGGGTGATGTAATTATTCTTGTTCAAAGGTGTGATTCTCTTGATAAATATGTGTGTTTGGTTCTTGAGATTGTCATGTTAAAATATCTATTTAGTTCTTGAGATTAGCCAGTTAAAGTCTTTGTTTGGTTTTGTGAGCTCACCCAATTAAAAACTCTATTTGGTTTAGTGGATTAACGTGTATAAAATCTCTCCGTTGTTGTAAGAATGTTTATGGGATATGCTTAACAACTTAAGATATTTTATTAATGGAACTCTCAAGAAAAAATTCTTGGGGACATGAATAGGCCAAGTGGTAGGTCGAACCTGTATAATTTATAGTGCATCCTCTCTAAATTTATCTCTTTAATTTCTATAATTTATGTTTATATTATCTTCTTCTTCTTCTTCTTCTCCTCGTCATCCTCCTCATTCTTCTTCTTTTTATCCATTGCGATATCTGTGTTGAAATAACATAAATTGTTTTTACGAGACAATATTTTTTAAAAAAATAAACTCCATTTCTAAATAACATAATTCACCCCCTCTTGTGTTTGTAATCTCTTATTTAAAACATGTTACCATTATTGGTGAAAGTTCTTGCTTCTACAAGATTTTTTTCACATGGAAGTTAATCTTTACAACTATTGGGTGAAATTTGAAGTAATGAATGAGTCTCTGAGCTCACAATACTAGGACAAATGTCACTTATTCAATTTTTAATTTTGCACCTTTGCTCTTTGTAACACCTTGATCACGAAGTACAATGGGTATTATGTTCCTTTTCTTTCTTCTACAAGAGTTGAACTAATAGCATATTCTGTGGTTGCTAAGTAAAGAGTCATTGTAGCACAAACACTGAACTAGTTGATACTGAAGGTTGTGTAATTAACATCTTCAAGTTGTTGAAGGTATGTTTTCACTAGGGAACCCGAGAAAATAGTTCAGGCTTTTAGAGAACTTGGTAAAGTGACAAGAAACTAAATACTAACTTAGAAAGGAACTAAGATATGGATGCTAGTCGTTGTACCTCTTTAATGGATATAACATTTTGTATCTCATATGTCTCCTTGAATTTCTCAGAATGACTTTTATCCTTTTTTGGGTAATCATGAGTCCTAAGAAGTTGCCTCCTTTAACCCCAAAAGTGCACTTTTTTAGGTTCACCCTCATGATATTCCTTTTGACATATTCAAATATAATGTGTAGTTCTGAAAAATAATACTTTGTATGTCAAGTTATGATCACCATTTCATCCATGTAGATTTAGATGTTATTCTCAACCTACTTCTCAAAGACCTTTACCATTGTTGTTTGGTAAGTGACATATGTGTTCTTTAGCCCAAAGGGGACTATCTAGTAGTAGAAGTTCAACCCATCTAACATGAAAGTAATTTGGAATGTATCTTTTGGATTCATCGTGATCTAATTAAATCGTGAATATGCATCCATAAAACTTGGAGTATTTCAGTCTGATGTCCTATCTTTCAACATATCTATGTATGACATTTGATATGAGTCTTTAGGGAACACCTTTTCAATTTTGTGTAGTTTCAGCACATCCATCCTTTTTCGTTGTTCATTTTACCATTTTAACTAGGGATGGCAAAACAGGTCTGTCTCGTTGGGTATACCTGTTTTGACCGTACTTTAGTGGGAGGAGGGCCAAGGGTTTAGGCCTTCACCCTCTACTATGATCGCCCTGCACCACCCTTTTTTAGGGATTTTGTGGGCACGTGCATTAACATAACTTATAGCATTTTCAGGCCTAAAAGGTGCAGTGTCTGCGGGCCCGCATTGCCCCGCCTGCACTTTAGGCTCACACCCTTAACTATGCCCGTCCTGCCCTGTTTTTTTGCAGACTTTTTCTAGGCAGGCCTAACGGGGCGTGCATGCCCGTTTGCCACCCCTAATTTTAATGATCACCCATGCCAGCTATATGATTTCTTGAATGAAACCTGCTTTTGCCAACTTCTAAGTTTCCTCTGAAATGTTAACCCGATTTTTGCATGCCCGCATCATTTTCTTCTGCACCATAGGTCAAACAACGTGGTCGATGGCTAGGTGATGGGAGATACCTTTGGTTTTGGGTCTTTACATGGAATTTAATATGGAATCCACACTAATATGTCTAAATTAAACCTTTGTGCCTTGACTAGAATGACTTCCTCTTCATATGGAAGCTATGTGCCGATATTGGTAACCTTGCCATAAAAGACTTCACCGAATATCATTTGACTTAATGTGTTGTCATCATCAAAATCAAATGTTGTTTGACATAAGATGTTGTCGTTATCAAGACCAATAACACTAATGGCCGAATATCCCTTCACATCACATAGATCCACAAAGGTTGTAAGTAAATGTTCTTTCTACTAGTAGCAACCTAGTATGTATTGATTTGGATATGACGTATGTTGCGAAGGTCATCCGGACTTACAAGATCTAATGATATATGTGTATCTCCTAAGAATCCCCCATTAGCATCTCGTTTCAGGGTTTTATGATCATCTAGGATAGTCCCAACTACTTGCACTCTTTGTCTAACTATCTTAGTCAAATAGACTCATTAACGTTGCAGTTCTCCATACCTATTTAAAGTGATGATTTCCTTCCCGTTATTTATATATTTTTATGACCACTAATTGATAATTTGAAAAAAATTTTGACGTGTTACCAAACATCAAAACACAGCCGTAATGGTTAACCTATTTGTTTTGTTTGCTTGTATATCAAGCAACTTGGTTCATTAAGTTGGACTAGTAGTGGCGGGCCTTCTGGCGGGACCTAACCTAACTTTCTTACAAAAATCTCGTGAAACCCAAACTCTCTCTCTCTCTCTCTCTCTCTCTCTCTCTCTCTCTCTCTCTCTCTCTCTCTCTAATCGTGATCTGATACAATTCAACTGAGAACCAGTCAACCCAAATCGATCATTCTAGAATCCCATGACTCAATCCATGTCTCACAAACCCTCCATTGACTCATGCGTCTTACACCTCCGTAACTGGAAACCCTTCCACCTCCCCCAAATAACCGACACCTCCCTCAACAACAACAAACGCCCTTGTCTCTCCGATCGAACCACCGCCTCCGTTTCCCTCGACCTCTCCAAGCTAACCCTAGCCGATGAAGACAACAGACCAATCAACAGAACCGGTAGCTACCGTCTCGTCGCCCGCAAGCGACGCCGTCGTGGCTCCAGATCTGTTTCCGGCCGGAGTAGCGATCGGAGTGCTACGAGACGTTGCTGTTCCGTTGGGGCTTCGGCTGCTTATGGGACTTGCTCTGATTTTCCGGTGGCTATGGGGACTGATTCGAGTGGGGAGCTTTTTGGGAACGGGGATGCGAATTGGGCTTCTGATGTGAGTGAAGCTAAGAATTCGAGGGATTGTGGGAGTGGAGAGAAGGAGAAGGAGAATGTGGGTGTTGGGTTTGGGGTGAACGGCTGTTCTGATGCGAATGGGAATGAATCTGGGTATGGGAGTGAACCGGGTTATCGCGGGGATGCTGAATTTGGGTATGGGGATGAGTTTGATGAGGAAGAAGATGATCATAGAGTCTTGTTTTGGGGAAATCAACTCGGAGGAGGTAAATTTTCTACTTTTCTCATCAATTTTTGTTTCTTTTGATTTATTTGCTGTTGATTGATCGAAAGATTTAATCTTTTTTGCTTGATCTTTATTTCCTTTCAGCATATCTTTGTCTACTAGGGTTTACTGGTATCAATGATTTAACGTTTGCGTCATGTTTGGATAAACAACTCTTATCATAGTGTTTTCATAAGCTATTATGAAATGAAAATAAGCTGAAAATAGTTTATTGCCACGTCGTAAGTTGTTTGTATAAGTTCTCTCAAACAGACTCACAAGTGCTTATAATAGTTCAGTTCAAATAAGTCAATTCAACTATGAGTGTGTTGTGTGTGTAATCAACAACTTGGGGCTTTTGTTTCTGTGGTATACCTTAGTGGATTTGGAATCAATTAGTATGTTCAAGGTGTTAGCTTCAAGAGTTCAGTTCATTCACAAATGATTTTGGTGTAAGATTTCATGATTTGTTAATTCTATCACCTTTGGTAGGATTTGTAAATTGTTTCATGTTAAATGGATTCTGGCTTCTGCCCAATTAAAAAGCCGAAGTTTTCAGTCATTGGGTCAAGCAGTTTATTTTACTGATTTGGACACGCTTTGAGCCTTTGAAAACACTTAAAGGTATTTTTTTATAAACTAAAAAACATAAGATAAGCATATTCAATTTTGCTATTGCTGTAATGCAACTTCCTTTTAAGCTCAGCTGAGTTTTGAAACAACACCACCAATATTTTTGGGACTGATCACTATTATTTAAGCTCAAAGAGATGAAACTAGATGCTGATGTTAGAGAGCATGGGATAGTAACATGGAAAATATTACCTTAGTCTCACTTTTTGGAGGGGATGAGGTGGTATTTTATCCCCAAAGGAGGGGAACATTTAGTTCCCTTAAAATTCTCTTTTCATTGCTGTTATACCAAACACCTCTTTCTTTAGCATACTTTACTCTTGTAAAATTTCCCTATAACTTACCCCCCAAATCGCACTTAGGCTTAATAATATCTGTTGTTGTAAGGGTATGCCTGAATTCCATCATGCCATGTGCCTTAGAGTCTGGTGAAGCTTCTGGCTGGTGGATAAAAGGATCATTTAATCTATGAACCTACTTGTGAATTCCCTTTCTCTTTGAACTTTAAAGTTACAACTTGTTGAAAAACAAATCTTCATTCTGTCTTCAACTGTGTAGTGTCTGAGAGTGAAAATCTTGGGCATATTTTGGTCGATCAATTTACCCTTCTTTTGATAAAAGGCCCCAATTACCGTTCATTTTGAATTATGTTGATTCTCACTTCCTAGATGCTCAGTGAGATGGTTGGCGAGTGTGCCAACAAAAACCTCTTTGCAAATTTCTGAAATCTTCTTCGCAGGGTGTATTTTTAAAATAACATATTGCTTATAAATAGGTAGAACCTGGCATACAAACTGAGCAAAGTATTGGTATGGGACTTGACATCTTAGTGAGCAGTGGCACAAGTGATTTAATGAAACAACACAATCACACTGGTAGTGTTGTAAATTTGTACTTTTGGCTGGAATTAGGAATAGACCTTAATGCAGTGAGTGACCATGGTAGAGAAAGGCCTTTTTGGCTTCAAGTGTTTCTTGTTTCCATTTCTTTTGATAAAATAAACATCAGACATTATGGATGTTTTTGAAAATGCATTTTAAAACTAGTGTGAATATTTTTGAAAATATCTGAAAAATGTCAAAATGTTCCTTGTATTTTTGCAATTTTATATTCGTGCCTGATGACATTTTGCTCTCTTTTTTGCAAACCAGCACTCCTAAAATATTTGAATGACACTGCTTTATAGCATGTAAACTCAGCTCTGCGAAGATGATAATGTTAAGAATCAAAATGCAATTTTCATTTAAAATGATTTGTTGTCAGTAGTAATAGTAGCTTTGTGTTTCCCTGATAAAACATTTCTAATTCTCTACTGTAAATGTCTGTCCCAACAAATGGTAAGAGGTGCGCAAAAGTGGGTGAGCTGAAGGGTTCTATAGTTTTGTTGTCTTGTCTGATTAAAGTTTTGAGATTTTGCACAATATTATCTTCCAAGTCATTGAGACATTTGTTGCATATAATTTATAAAATCTAATACTGTAATTGGCATTTTTCAGAAACTAACTTGAACCTTCATTATACCAGGTGCAGATTCGAAAATGGAGATGGTTGGGGAAAACACCTTGCTAGATCAAAAATCTCATCATAGATGCCGCCGCAGAAAGAATGATTGTAGAATGATTGATGCATTAAGGTGATGAGTGCATACAACTTTACCCTTTCCTTCAAAAGGAGACTGGGATTGGTTTCTTTTGTGCATATGTTCTGAACTATGTGGCTTTTAGAGCATCACATCCTCGTTCTGACCCATTTGCCAAATCAACATCCTTAGTATTTTAGATGCCATGTGTGTTGGTTTGGGATCATTCAAATTCTTAACCATCTGATCCAACTGTTGAAATGATGTACTTATGATAATGACGTGCGAGGGACAACTAAAGATATTGAGCTTTCTTTAATTGTTTGGGATGTGTTACTTGTGTGACATTTTTAATCTCAGTCATACAAAATTCAAAGAGAATATTTGAAACCAAATAAGATGTTGTGAGCAATTATGGTACGTGCGTCGTGGTTTTTAGTTATTTCTTTTGGACAAAAAATTGTCATTCAAAACTCCACGTGCACCCCAAATATTAACTTTTGAACGTGACATTTTTTCCCAGTAGAATCAATGTTTTAAACACCTAGCAGAAACAAAACCAGAATCAATGTTTTAAGTACCTAGTCGAAACAAAACTGCTGATGCAAAAAAATTGAACCGTAGAGCTATTGTTTGTATATTTCCAAACGAGAATAGATTGAAGGGAGAGTTGAATAAAATGAAGGAGAAGGGAGGGAAAGAATATTTTATGGGTAATGTTAAAAGCTAAGTATAGAAATTATTTATTGAAAATTATGTAATGTATTTATAAAAAAATTTATAATTAATGTTTCATTGTTTTGTTTCAAGACAAATTTTTCATTAATGGGTTTTTTAACCTGTGCCTTTAAAGCACAAGATAGCATTACTGTATTTTATTCTATTATTTGAATATTTTAAAATGAAATTGAACCGAAATGTTATAATATCAAAATCGAAAGGAACAAAGTAAAAGTAATAAATAGAATTGGATGGAATATATTTTATCATGTTCTACTCTATTTAATCATTTTTTTTCTATAAACAAACTCTATAGCACTTATTCAAAGGTTGAATCAACTCAGTCCAATCATTATTAAAATTTGACGAAGTTAACATCCGTAGTTATTTAAGGTTAGCATTTATTTTGGATTTTTAAAAAGTTTTATCGTCTGTTATGCTACATTAGAGAGAAACACGTGTGGCAGTTTAATATGATTTTTGAAATTGATTTTAGAAAGAAAAAAAATAATTAATATGAATTCTTTTTAAAGTATTTTCAAATTAAAATTTTAGATTTTTTTTTATAACAAACTAAAATCTTTTTTCCCATACACTTTAAAAAAAAAACTAAGGCCCTTAAGCCTTCTTACTCAAGTCATTAGAGTTAAGAAAATATTCATTTAATATGAGACTTAAAAACAATAGGCCAAACACGTTGTTTAATTAATGGAGGTTTTTATTCTAAGACTTTTTTTGACACCTATTATTTTTGGCAAGTGAACATCCAATGACTTGAGAGACTATTGAGAGTTTGTGCATAATCTAACTACTATTGAGAGTTTGTGCATAATCTAACTACTTTTGTACTCATCTCTGACGCCAACCCTAGCCCAACGATGAAGGTTTCATACCCAATTTGGTTGTTGTTGGCAGATAAGTCAAAGCACACAAATACTTCTAATATGAGTCCTTCAAGAATGAGGTCAACTTCATTTCCTATGTTACTTGATGATTCATTTGTAAGGACATTCTACTTTGTGCATGGTCATGAGATTGTTGGTGTCAATTAAACAAAGAAGTCTGCAAAGACTTGAGCTTTGATGGCTTTTCTGAGCTCAAAAGAGATATTAAACTCTAAAATCTCGATAAAATATTTGTCATTTGTCTAGCCAAATATGGTCTGAAGAGTGCATGCTTCAAAGGTTGAATAGTGTGAATAACTATTGAATGTGTTAAACAAGTGACTACAAACACAAGAGGAGAAGGAGAATTGTGTTATTTAAAAATCGAGATTGGTTTTAAAATTCTTTTCTTAAACAATTTTATGTTAGTTCAACAATTAAGCAGAGATAAAGTTGTAGAAAATATGAGCAAAAAGTAAAGAGATAGAGTTAGGGAGATTGCACCAGGGTTTATACAGGTTTGATCTACCACTTGGCCTATTCCTGTTCCCAACAACTTTTTCTTGAGAATTCTAATAATAAAATGTATTGTCCTTTTAAGGATATGCCCGCAAACCTTTCTATAATAAATGAGAGATTTTACACTAGCTAATCATCCAATCCAAATTGAGCTTTTAACAGGTTGAGCTCACAAACCAAATAAAAATTTTGACTGGCTAATCTCAAGTACCACACAAAGATTTTAACAGAAAAATCTCAAGAATCAAACAAGGAAATCAATACAGAGAATCACACTCTTGATGAAGAACAACTAAAGCAAAAATATTGGCACAATCAACCTCTCACGAGTATTTTTCACTCACAAGGCACTAATACAACTTTATTGAAAGAATAGAAAAAGAATAAATAGTGAAAAATATTTAAAACGAATTCTGGTGTATTTTAGAATGTGTAAAAGTCCTTTATTTATAGGAGAAAATATTTCTCAAGAAGGAAAAAGATCCATCGGATTTTTAATACTCATAATCGATTAAGACCTAGGGTTAATTGATTAGACAGGTCAAATATAAAAGGTTTTCAAATTCTCCATCATTAATCGATTAAAAGCCTCCTCAAACAATTTAGAGGTGTTACAAAAGAGTTAATCGATTAAACCTAATATGTTAATTGATTATCTAGTGTAGAAATCACTCTCAATTGTTTAAGCAAGTCAATAATCACTTAGGTACATTCATAAAATATTTTCAAGTTGTTTTATTAAAAAGAGAAAAGCTCCAAAACAATTTTAGGTGTTTGTGTGATCTACCTTAGTTTCTTGAGGGTTACTCCTAAACCTGTATAATACACTGATCATTTAGATAGAGGACCACGAAAGTTTTCACACTTCATCTATTTCACAATATTGAAGCTTCAATTTTCTCTACTTGATTCATCATTGATTTGACACTTCATCTAGAACTTGACTCTTCAGTTGATGAGGTTTGAGATAGCTCATTTAATAGTCATCATCATTAAAGATTGTTGGACTAGAGATTATTAAGGACTCCACAGAACACTGTTTGACATTGGTTGTTGTCATTGTCAAAACCATTGTGACCATCTATATAGCGTTGTACCTGCAAGCAAATAGATTCACATTCTTCCCCTTTTTTATGATGATAACGCATTTCTCAAGGAGGTGAAAAAATCATAAAAATCATATATAAAAGATTGAAGTGGTTAAACTACCATTACAAGTATAAAGAGTATACCCTACTCCCCCTGAGAGTATGTAACGACCGTTTTTATTTGCATATTTATTTAATTGTGAATTATTTGATAATTATGTGTTAATTATGTGCTTATGTGATAATTGTGTTATTTATTGAGTATTATTAGTAAATAACATAAGTTGGTAAGTTTACTAGTTATTGGGTCTAAGTTGGTATTAGTAATTAAGAGGTGCTAATTAGAGCTCATTAGCAATTTGTAAGATAGTAAAGGTTTAACAAAACAAGGGTTTTAGAGAAGGGATAGGATCAAATGACACCAAGGTGTTGGATAGTGTTGCCATGTTGGCAAGGATATAAGATTTGAATTTATGTTGTTCTCGAATTCCGCTGCGATATTATGAAGTTGTTAAAATTTGATGAGATTGAATGACTATTGAGTTATGAATTCCTCCGTTATTAAGTGTTATGTATCAATATAGATATGAGCTTGTATGTTGCTTTGCTTAAGTTGAAAATGTAATGCCTCAAATGTGTTGCTTGTTTTGAGATTTTGTACTCTGATTTACCTTGATAATTGCGGGGTAGATTTGGGGTGTTACAGAGTATACTTCTCCCCTTTTGCCATAATAAAAAAGGTAGGAAATAACACAAAGAAATCACATAGATTGTGTATAACACATAGAGAAAGGGAAGAAAAAGAATGAAAAGACGCATCTAATCAAATTTTAATCCATGCATGACTATTTTAATATTTCTAATTTAGTTCTTATGAAAAATAATTTTTCCTTAGGAAGAGGTTTATTAAAAATGTCGGCTAATTGATTAGATGAAGACACATGCTCAATTATAAATATGGATTTTCCACCAGGGATCGACCTTGTAATCTCTTTTCTGGCTTTGACGAGGAGAAGTCTTTTCAGGTCGTGTTCATCCTTGGGCATAGCTTTATCTATATGTCTGTCAAAGTCTAAGACATTATGTCTAGAAGTTTTTTGTTGAACAAGTGACTTCAAGCACAAGAGGGGGAATGGGTGAACTGTGGCATTTAAAATTCATGATTAATTTATGTTTTTCTCGATTAAGATCATATTAGTAATTTTGGTTGAGTAAATTGCAGCGTAAGTAAAATAAAGAAATTAAATTGCAAAAATTAAAAAGGATATGGTTAGAGAGATTGCACTAGAGATTTATACAAGTTTGACTGAATGTTGACCTAGTCCTGTCCCCAAAAAGTCTTCTTAAGAGTTTGACAATAACTTTGAGCTTTTGAAGGTTATGCCCAAGAACCATTATACAAATGATCTTGATATTTTTATAGGCTTATCTCCAACCAAAAATAGCTTTAACCACAGGTTAAGCTAGAACCTTCTTTGAGATTTTCAGACTGATCTCAATAACAAAAAATAAAACTTTTTCCGACACAACTCAATAAACTACAATATAGATTTTAAGACTGATCTATCTCGGAAACCAAACTCAATCCTCTTAAGAGTATCATACTCTTAAGAGTTAAGTAAACAACACAACCACTTATAAAATTCTTCCTCACAAGCAAAACTTCACTTACGAGCACTAAGGCAATATCGAGTGAAAGAAATATTTTCTAATAAGGAGAGAAAAAATAAATTCCAAAGAAAATGTAAAACGTTAGAAAGTGATGTGTGAAATTAAGTGGAGGCGAGCCTGCTTTATATAAGAGTTGGAAAATCCCAAAACGGAAATAATCCATGGGCCAAATTAATGAGCCATTCAATTTGCACATTGATGAGGCATGATATAAGCACTTTGATCTCGAGTCTTCTTTTGTTTGATGAGGCCAGATATATTTTTGTTAGAATACCATCATCATGGTTCAAAGTTACTGACTTTAACTATCATTGTCTTCATCAAAACTTCTTATGGATCTTCTACGAGTTTTTTTACCTTCATACCTGCAAGCACATATATCAACATTTTTGTCTAGGAGAACTAACCTCATTCACTTTCTCCTAGATAGTTGAATCCAGGTTTCTCGGTAGGGCTTTATGACAGCGCTGAAATCCTATAAGATATGCTCAAATAGTCACCACGTCATCATGGATGTTGTGATACTTCATCTATAAATCAATGGTGGAAAACTGCGTCCAATGCTGCTATGGAGGGTCACTATGCAATTGTAAACAGTATTACATAGAACTGCCAGGAACTGTATATCTATCGTTTTGGCATCATTTTCTTCTTGAAAGGTAACCAAGAGTTTGATGAAGCCCTAGGGGTGGGTTAATTCTCTATTGAAGCCTTGTGAATTTGTTTCCATGTAGTGTGAAAACTTCTTTCTCTTTAACCCCATTTTAGTGAACAACTCAACATACATTTTTTCACAAGAACTCCCCTAATCAATGAGATTTCTTGAAATTTTAAAGTTGGCCATGGTTTATGTGATTACCAATGGGAATATCTAATTGGGGATTCCTCATATATTTACTCTATTCCTAAAGCCTATAATGGATTATTCAAGGCTTTCGCCCGAGGACGATTCCTTATTTTGATCAACACATAACATTTCAATCATTTTTCTCTTCATGATTTCCTTGGGTGGAATATTCAATGGTGGGAACACTCTGGTGATGGAAGAAATAAAATGATAATATGCAAAGATGAAAGCTATGAAGGCACGTTTCCCTTTCCTATTGTCTCCCTCTCCGCTTTTGTCTCTCCTTTTGCTAGTGCTTTCAATTGCTTCTACTTTTTCTTGGGCAATTAACAAACATGACAAGGAGAACGCTTTCTCTGTGGGGATTCACTCCATCATACAACTTTCTATGGAGAACCCTTGTGCCTTTTATCGTCTCCATGTTAAGTGTATTCCTTGGTGTACCTACTATATTTTCCCTTATTGATTAAATATTCTATAACGTCTTTCAAATAGATGCACTCATCAATTCCATGCCTATGGAATTTGTGAAATTTGCATTACTTTTTCTTATCAGCACGTACCGATTCCTTCACGGCGTGGGGGATATTTTACCTAGGCTTACTTGAACTCGGTGTTAGTGCATTCTTGCAAGATTCTCTCCTTAGATGTTTTAGCGGAGTGTGGTGTAAAGATTTTGATCAGGGTTCCTTATGCATTTTCTTATCTCTGTCATCACGATACTTGTTGTCTCCTTGATTTCCATTTCTATATTCTTTGTTTCTACTAACATATTTGGCTATTCTCTTCATAATTGTCCTATGATTGGGATTGAACGAGAATGTCACTCATGATCTCCGACTCTTCTTTTCCTACCTTTTCTTTGAACATAAAATCTAACCTCAATCCCTTCTAAAAAAATTCAATATTTTAATTTGTTGATGGCTCTTCTGACTTCCATTATTTTTTTGGTGAATCTGTAAATGTACTCGTGGAGGGTCTATTTCTTCTTATTTTGAATGATGTTTAGTACAACTGATATCTTCAGTTGACGTTGATGGGTTATGACCTGGAAAATTAACTTGTCACATAGTTTCCTCTAAGAGTTGGCATAAATGTTTTCTAGAGCCTTGAACCATGTCATATCGGCTTCCTTAAGTGTTAGAATAATATTTTTTCACTTTACTGCACTCTAGCTTGATGATCGAGTAGGGTATCCACGTGTTCGACGGTTCATATTAGCCTCTAGTGCCATCGTTAGTCTCAAACTTTAGGGGCTTCTCCAAAGACTCGAGGATACGACAATCAGTGATGTGTTTGGTGAACATATTTTGTAGATGGTGAGCACCTGAATGTTTGATGAACCGTGCGCATATCCTTTTTGAGAATGGTGGGAGGATGGTCTTCTTAGAAGACTGTCTTCTAGTGGTGTATGGTTGTTGTCTGTGCCTCAGAGTCATGGGGGAGATTTATTACCACAGTGATGAGGTCAATGCCAACTAAGTATCTCTTGAGCTCTTTATGGTTGCGACCCAACATTGATAAGAACATTAACTGAAACAACTCGAAAGTGGTTGTGTTGCAGCACCTCAAGCTGTGTTGCTATTTGACTCAAAATTTTCTTGGACGTGAAAGAGCCTCACTTTTTGTTGTTGTAATAGATTGGAAATGTTCAAAATGTGTTCATTTGCATTTGATGCTCCTACTGAAGCTTGGAACAGTTGAAATTCATGTGACAATGGTGGTCCCGAAGATCAGGGAGAAAGGGAGGAAAATGATGTTATAATGTCGGAATTGGTTGAGAATCTTGAATGATTAGTTGATAAATCACCATCGCTTAAGAAATCATGATCTAAGCTAAGATATCATGACATTGAAGAGGTTCTTTGTTGATTGGAACGAGAACTAGTGAAATATTATCTTGAAGGATGTGAATAGTTAATATGAAGTTGTTAGTAATAGTTGTGAGTACAAATTTGCTTTGAACCAGTCATTTGAGAAGATAACATGAAGAAACCATTATGCAATAATAAGGATTATGGGAAATGTAATTGGATACAACTGTGGTGGCACAATAGCGTCAACATTGATAAATTCGATGGGGAATTCATGATTATCAGAAGACAATTCTCACAGGCGGCATTAATATTCCTTACGAAAATAAAAAATAGATGAAAGGTAGAAGACGCTCGTCGTGTTGAATGTTTCAATATGGTGGTTATGATTTTTCAACGATCGGAAATAATACCTCTAAAAAATCAACACTCTAACGTTCAAGTCATTTATTGAATAAAGTGGAACTTTTTAAATGTGTCAAAGTATACAGTTAGCAAATGAAGACAATTATATAGAGAAGACATTTAAAATATTATCGCTTTGTCTGGCGTGACTCATTGTCATTTAACTTATATAGAAAAAAGTATTCTCCATTGTCTAATATGAAGTACGAGCAACCATTAAATATAATCAACGGTCGAGACGAGAGTGAAGACCATATTTCTATATGTGGTATCGAGAAGTGAAGATTCACCTAGACATTAGTAGATGAAGCTTTATAGAATTGAAAGTTGGACCGATCTTTAGGGGTCATTTGAGGAACACACATTTTCATAAAAATATAATTAGGAATTATTTTTTTAATGTCATTTGAGGAACACACATTTTCATAAAAATATAATTAGGAATTATTTTTTTAATGTCATTTGAGGAACACACATTTTCATACAAATATAATTAGGAATTATTTTTTTAATGTCATTTGAGGAACACACATTTTCATAAAAATATAATTAGGAATTATTTTTTTAATGCAAGGAAAACAATTATTTTAAAAAAGTCACTGAAGAATTAACATCGTATACGAGCAGCTTTAGGCTACCGGTAAAAAGGGAACGAAACGAAGAAGAAAAAGATTTCACCAGCGTAAAAGATGCGGAGAGTGGAAGTTCTGAGCGCGTACAGGGCGGTGTTGAAAGCCACTCGAAAATCATTCGCCGGCGACAGTCAAATGCTGAAAGGATCTGCGGCGGAGGTGCGGAAGCAGTTCGAGGACAACAGGAATGTCACCTCCGAAGCGGAGATCCAGAAGCTTCTAGCAGAGGCCAACGAGGCCTCCGATTTCATCACTAACATGATCGTCCAGGCAAAGCTCAATCCTGACGCTGGCAGTTACGGTGCGGTTTCTTTTCCTCTCTCTCTTGTTCTGCACTCCACCTGTTTGCTAATTTGTTTCTCTTGGCATTTTTTTTTTGTTCCCCTATTGTCATCAATACACATTTTTGAACCAGCATTAGCTCTTTGCAGTTGTATGAAATTTGAAATTAGAGAGCATGTTATAATTCTATGTACTGATAGTTTGTGCTTCATCTTTCTACTTTTTATTGTTCTGGCGTAGCAATGAAGTTTATTAAATATGAGAACTTTCAACTGTAGAAAGTATTTAGGATTTATTTCGTTTACTTTTAGCTATCTTTGGATATCATAAAATGAAAGAAGTAGAATGGAACAAAGCGAAGAGCGAAGTGAAATGTGGCGGAGCGGAATGAAGATTTCATTCTATCGTTTGTAAATTTTAGGATCGAATAAGACAAATTCTTCAATCTGCTTAAAATGGATGGGAAGAAATATGGTGGTAAGTGATGGAATGAAATGTAATTCATACCACTCCATTCCCCCATACTCCACTCGATTTTAAATGATCCAAATAATGAAATACAACTCCATTCCATCTCATACCGCTCCTCTCCATCCGATTCAATCAATCCAAACAAAACCTTAAGTTTTTGACGAGACCTTCTTAAGTTAAATAAGTTCACGGTTCTTAGAAAAAAGTCTTTAGCAACCTATAGATGTTTAGGAAGAACTTAAATGAATGAACTTAATTGAGTTAGAGAAGCTTAATTTCAACTTATAGGAGTAGCTATAGTTTTAAAAATTATATTTCCCTTTCTATAAGTACTTGCGGAGAAGTTTATCCAGAGGCTCTTAGGGCAAATTTGGATTAACTTATAACTTATCAGAGCTTGTTCATTGAAGTTTTTTGTTTCCAAAACTCTTAAATCATAATTATTACAAGGTTCTCTTAATATCTTTTTCTCCATAAGTCCTTCTTGAGAAGTTTATCTATCTAGCTCTTAGTTGTAACTTGTAAGTCATAAAAAGTCTTAGAATGTAGCTTGTAAGGTGAGGATTGTCTCCACTTATAAACACAACACATGTCATATCTCTTAGCAATGTGGGACTAAATCCACCCCTCAGACCCAACACAATGGAGGCAAGCCAAATGCCGCAATTAAGGCGACTAGGGGCAGACCACAATTAAGGCGGAAATTCCATCAAAAAGTTCTTATAGATTAATGAATGTTTATAGAGAAGACAAATGAGTGATTTTCTGAAAATATTGAGGTGCAAACTTTGATTTTAGTTTATTAGAGAAGCTATTCACTATATTGTTATTATTATTAAAAAAAAGAAGTCAATTTTAACTTTTTTTAACAAGTGTCTGCAAACTTCTTGCTGCAGTAGTGAAGCCTGGTAAAGAACATGCAGGAGCGACCTTTGAAATTCCTTCAGAAGAAATTGTTCGGAAGTCAGGATAAGGAGATAAGTGAGGAGGTTAGAACGGAATGTTCTCCCTTCCCAATTGTTTATTTTTGGTTAGAAGCAATAAGTAATGTTTCTAGTGCTTGGATCGATTGAAATTTTTGCTTAGATTTTCTTTTGTGGTAGTTTTAGTCTACCTTGTAACGTGTTGTATGATTGTGCAATATAACCCACCTCTTTGTTAACCCGTTTCCTCTAAAATTCCTATATTTTATACTCATTTGGGTTTTGATTCCCACACAAGTAGAGACACACATAGTTTGTTATCGTTATAGTTTTGTCGTGGGGACCAACATGTCGTAATATTGACTTACAATACAATAAACCCTAATGTGTGAAATATGAGGATTCATACCTTAACTATGAGGAGCCGAAACGAAAATGGGAGCAGATATAGATATTCATATATTTAACATAATAAAATTAAAAAAACACTAGAAGTACTAAAATTGAAGTGGGTGAAAACTGCAAGGATGTTTAAACCTTTCAATTATAAGGGTTTGTTTACACTTCCCCTCCCCTGGTTGTAAAGATAAAACATATAATTTTTTTTAATGGTAAATTGTTAGTAGTTAGTATTTTATTTTCTCGTTTATTTTTTTAATGGTAGATTGAACCCATGACCTCCAACTCTTTTAACGCGTAGCTCAACTAGTTCAAACAAGTTGATAACAATGTATAGCTAATAGCTATCATTATAATAATTACCAGGCTCACACAATTGAATTTTTGGAACAACCATAAACAATGGTGCATATGTGGCTGTGGCAGTGGCAGTTGAGTTTGGGAGTTATATATTTTACCTAGAACTATATTTTTTCAGCATTGCAAAATAATTATAGATGTTGCTTTGGGCATTATATTATAAGATATACGAAAATAGAGTATGATGCCATCCGCGTAAGAAGTTATTATTGTTATCACCAAGCTATTGAGTGAATTTTATTAAGAGACAAACAAATGTGATTGCTTGATCATACTCTTGTTTGAAAGTCCACTTCTTTAGCTAGATCCCACTTATTTTTCCTAGTTGCATTGACCCTAAGTTATTATTGCAATGAAGTTTGCTTTTAGAAAAAAAGAAAAAAACTTTCCTAAGAGTAACAATCACATGCCCAAGCTGTACAAACTACACATGCCGTATGTCTTACTATTTGGTGCTTGTTTACCAAGTTGCTGATCATTTGCATAGAAGATAGAAAATGTTGCTATTGCAGTTAGTGAAGGGTTGTAATCCATGGTTTTTCTATAACTTTTGCATGTAAGGCTCTTTAATACCGTGAAGAATAAAACATAGGGTGAAGTGGCCACATAAGCTGTAGCATTTCATAGTTTATCACTTGTTTAAAATAGTGTGAAGTGTGAAGCAAAGGGTAAATTGGCTTTGCCAGATTGAAATTTCTGTCAGACAAAAATCACACTGAACAGAGTTGATATGCAGAGTAGGACAGTTGGAAGGAAATCATATCGCGAACAATTGATGAACCGAATATTCCCTCTATTTTAATGACATTAATTGAACATCATTACCACCTTATATAAATCTAACCTATGGTAGAGTCTAATTTTTGGCTTAAGTCAGGCAAATACTAATAAACAAACTATCCCCATTTTTAATTTTGTAGAAAAGATACAAGCATTAAAAAGACCTCGTGTATTTTAAACCAACATGAACTTTATCTGCTAGTAAGATTGAATACCAGATTCGGTAGCTTAAGCGACATCTTCTTTTTATATGCTCTTATTACGACTATATTTTCATTAGCATTTGTCTAACTGGTTACACAATTATTTATAACTCAGCTCAATATTCTATAAAATAAAATATTTATGTTGTGCATTTGTCATCAAACTAACAAATAGAATTTTTTTTTTTTGTTATCAACCCTTTATATTACGCTGTTTACCTGTGATGCCTTTTAATGTGTATCAACACAGTTTGTGGTTCTTATGATTTTTCCTTAGCAGGCTGGTGAGATTTATTATTGCAATATTAAATTATCTCATGCAACAATATTATAAAAATGAAGCATCTTGTTTTTATCCATGATTATAAAGAGAACCTCACCTTCCAATCACATGTTACTTACTTTTCCCTTCTATTTCATATCACTGTCCATATACCTTTTTTAGTTGAACTCACTTGTCTCTTGCCTATGTAACAACCTGCCTAAAAAGGTGCAGTAAAGTAAGACATGGCAGTAACAGTTAGCTTTGAAAGTTTGAAAGAATCTACCATTCTCAATACTAGTCATACATTTCACTAATTCAACTATAAGAACTCTAAAGGTCACTCCTATCTTTTCCATTCTATTTTTGTACTGATAAGTGCCAAACTACTACTTTGTTTCATATTTTGCTTCAAGTTTAACTTCTTTGGTCTTTCCCCAAAATGGTCAGAAAAATATCATACCTTACCTTACTGCTTGCATTTTTATTTCTTTCATTCTTTGCAAATACTAGCCAGTTGGCATTTGCAAAAGGAACAGACAATGTCAGAGAAGCTTGCAAAGTAACTAGGTATCAAAACCTTTGTATGCGCTCCCTAGCACCGTTCTCTAACAGTGCTGGACGAAGCCCTAGTAAGTGGGCGAGGGCAGGAGTATCGGTTACAATCGGAGAGGCTAAGAATGTTCAAGCTTATCTGTCAAGCTTCAAGAGGCACGAGCATTTAAGAGGAAGAAATAAAGTTGCACTTTTAGATTGTGTTGAAACTTTTGCAGATGCCATTGACGATCTTCATAGGTCACTGAATGTGCTCAGAAGGCTTAGCAGAAGCACATTTGGCACCCAAATGGGAGACCTTAATACATGGTTAAGTTCCGCCCTCACAAATGAAGATACTTGCCTTGATGGATTTCAAGGCAAAAGTGATAAGAAAATTAAATCGCTGCAAAATAAGGTTCGCAAAGTTTATTATGTAACCAGTAATACTCTAGCTCTTGTCAACAAGCTTGCCACTACAGGTCTAGGAAGCATTTCTGATCCATAGAAGTTATAAATGAAATGTTTCAACAAGGAGCTAGAATAAGCTGTTTACATGATTAACTAATTAAGTTATCCTCTCAGCATGCATACTTCTAGTTTGATCAATTAGTGTCATGCTCGTTGTTCATGATAAGCTGTCTTCTCATCTTATTTTATTCCTATTTCCGAGTCTTTGATTTCTATCTAAAGGAAAATAAATGTTATCTTAATATGGCCATCGATAGATACTGTTTTTCATCCATAAACCACATAAAGAGGAATGGGTATTTAAACTATTCCAATAACTATTTGTATACATCGTAAATTAATTCATGCACGATTTAATTTTGGCGGGCATTAGAGCAAGATACGGGTCTGGGGTATGTAGATTTAGTTTTGGGGTATATGTTATGGTACTGTCTGTTATGGTTTTTTATTTGTTTCTGGTACTGCTATGCTGTTTGGGTGGCTTGGTGTGCTCTGCTATGGTTTTTTATTTGTTCCTGGCACTGATATGTTTATTTGGGCATTACTTATGCCTGGTTAAGTAATAAAGTTATTTGGCATTTCAAAAAAAATGCATGCACGATTTTACTGCTCTTTATTCGAGCCCTATTCCTACTAACACCACCTTTTTCTTGGAATTACCTTGTAAATTGGAGTTATCAAATTGATGGAGCTTGGTGTATTTTGTGCCACTTTAAGGAAGTTTTTCTGTTTTCTTCTAGTGACCAAAGGGGAGGCATTTACTCTATTGATAGAGTCGGTGCTTTCTCCCAAATGATGGATGTCTATACGATGAGTTGCATATTAACATGCCATAGAAGTTGTAAGATACAACAGTTAATAAAAAGCATTTTAATAAAAACTAGTTAATTTTTTAAATGGTTTAAGTTCAGTTTGGTTAAGGTTCAAAATTAGTTTACAAACAAGAACCGGTTAATTTATACGAAGTATTAAATGTATCTCTATATTGTACTCCATGTATGAGGAACTGACACATTACGTACATCCTCTGACACCAGATGTTCATGGTAGTTGACAAATATTTCATCAACATCTTTGTGAAGGACAATGACAAGAGCAGCCATCGCGGGGTCCTTATACCTTGCAGATACCCGTATGACTGCAGTATTCTCTCTGGCGGATGTAAATAGATATGTCGAGGCCCATAAGCCAACAATCTAGAGTACCCATGATATCTCCTCCATATATCATGTATGGCGATGCTCTACAAATAGAGAGAAACAAATATCTTTCGTCAGAATGCGGTTAAGAGAAAGTCTGTACGGCTCAATCGTCGAATTTCCCTTGAGTGGGTTAATCGTGCACACACATGACAACTCTCTAGTGTAGTCATACAAATATTCTCAATCGATAATACCAATAAAAAGTTGGAGGATCCATTCCTAAAAGGATTCAGATGAAATATCAATAAGGGTGTAGGAACAAGTAGTTTGAAATTAATAAACGACGTGTAAATCTATTACCTGAAATAAATAGTTGCATTTAGTCATTTGTATCATCTTCCATTTATTGTCTTACTAATTTGGATTACAAGTACACCAAATAATCTCCTCCTTTTTGTACTCGTGAATCCTCTCCAAGTTCATGAGTATTTAAGATAAACAACATCAACATAGGTCGCACTTTTGTCTACGAAAATGTTTGTGTTGAACAAAACAAGAAAGTATGTCTTAAATGCACATTGTTTATGGTAGCCAACTTGTGCATCATCATCCACAACATTTACAAAGCATTCAAATGGTCAATATTTTTTTTGTTAGGAATGAAAATCTAGCATGACACCCTATGGTGTCTTCTATCTCCTTTTGGGCATCACTATCAACTTCTAATTATGTCACCATTTGGCCGAGTGTCTCAAATCTTTGGATTTAAAGTGATTCAACAATCTTCTTTTGTACGGAAGATGGAGGAGACATAATACATCATCAAGGGTGAAACTCATCTGATCAATAAGAAGATGAAATGACGACATCTTTGCATGCCATCTCTCAACAAATGCAGACAAAAGATCATGGTTAATATAAACTTAACTTGTCCTACATAAGCCCTTCATACTAGATAGCTTAAATACATTTTGAAACCAAGGTTCATTCGGCGAGGGCAACATTTCTATTTTCCTAGCATGGTTTATACATTTTAGGGTGTCACGATACTGCAAAAAAATACATCAACATCAAACAATACAATTTGTATAAAACAAAAATATTAAAGAGTAATTAAATATTTATACTACATCTCCTTCTCATACATGCCTAACAGTATGATGTGCATAAAGTAGAAGAAGTGACATATCATCTGGACCTCTAAGAAAACCACCAGGTGCGGTAGCAACAAGTCCAGTTGTAGGATGTGGATCATGCACATGTACAACAACATCATAAGTAGGGATGCTCGAATTAACCAGTTATATAAATTATTCATATCCATATCCAAATCCGGTTATTAAAAACCGGTTAATTATTAATGTGGTTTTAACCAAGTCCATATTTTGAACATATTATTAATACGGTTTTAACCAAATCCACATTTTGGATATTCATATCCAAAATAAAAACTAAATCAATCTATTTTATTAAAGTCACAAAAAATATATTAAATTTTGGCAAAATAATCTTTTAGTCTTGTATCTTGTAGTCAGGGTTCAATTTTGTCCCTTAACTAAAAAAAGACCATTTGAGTCCCTAAACTATACAAACGGAAACACATTGGTCCTTTTCGTCTACTCTGGTAGTCAAATTATATTAATAAACTACGTGGCAGTGATGTGAAATGCCATGTAGATTTGACCAACTTTTACGATGGAGTTAGCGTTGAAAAAACCCGTTGCTAAAAATTATTTCTGAGTTTTTTAGTGTTTTGACATTGTCTTCCTCACTCAACCCATTGTAAAAGCTTCATCTCTCATACAACAACCTCAATGGAGATATACAGAACATGTTTTCAGGATCTAGGATTTAGAACTTGGGGCTTAATAATCAGCAAGATGTGTGTTCAAGAGAGAAGATTATTATGACCCTTGTGAAAGTTTGCGAGTTTTAGGAAGATGTGTTGATTCCACCGTGTTAACACTTTGAAGTTTGTTGTAATTTAGAAAATAGATCTGTGTTGATTTGTTTTGGATATTCAAATCCATGCTCCTTGAAATAGAAATTGTTGTTAGTTTGTTGTTGTGAAGGAAATGTGTTGGTTTGTTTATAAAGTTAAGGCAAAATCGGTTTGTTGATGCTAATGGTTGAGTTGAAAAAATGAGTTTTGGAAATGAGATTGATTTTTGGAAAATGTTATGAATGTTGCAAGAATGAGATGAACTTATGGGCAATTGTATGGATGTTGCAAGAAATTTGGGTTTTGGATGAATACATCACCACATCAGCGCCAGGTTTATGCCAAATGACCCATTATTTTGACTTTGACTAACAGATCTAACGAAAAAGGACTAACGTGGCGCTGTTTGAAGACATAAGGAACCAAAATGGCCATTTTTAAAATTGAGGGGCCGAAATGAGTCCGACCCGATACTACTCTGTCACACGTCGTAATAGATAAATCGCTTAGCTTCCATTCATAAACCAAATGAAGTCTCAATGACTTATTCTCTTTTCTTAGTCTCTTTTTCTATCTTCCATAATATTTTTATTTATTTGTTTGGAAGCAAGGATTAAATTTAACTAAGTACTAAGGATAGTCAACCCCGATTACGAAAATCGAGTGAGGACTCGAAAAAAGGAGATATTACAGCCCAAATGAAACTTAAGCAAATAATACAAAGGTGTTTTGCAAAACTCATAAAAATTACGTTTGGTATAAGTAATAGGGTTAATAGCCATTTACCCCCTGTCATATAGGCGAGTTTTGATTTACCCACCCCACCCCCCCCCCCCCCCCCCCCCCAAATAAAGTTTTGGATTACCCCCCTATAATTTTAAAATTCTAAGTCTTTTACCCCCTAAGAGGAAAAATTAACCCCTGTAAAATATATTTTTTTAATTTACCGGGGTGTCCAAAAATTATAGGGGATAATCCAAAACTTTTTTTTTAAAGGGTGGGTAAATCAAAATTCGCCTATATGACTAGGGGTAAATGGCTATTAACCCCAAGTAATATCACCTATAAAAATCCATTTCCACGCCAACACTTTAATATTCTATATGACATCCGAAACGTTGCATTTCTCGGTCATAAACAAAACACTATTCCTCGATATCCAAAATATAAATATTTCTTAAACTTGTAGTTTACAATGGCTTCATTAATTACCTAAACTCTCAAACTTGACAACCTTAATTGTAAACTTAAACATTATGAAAATATAGATATTGGACACCTATATAACAACTATTAGACCTAAAAGATAAGCAAAAGAATCAGTTCAAGGTGGTATGTTGTTTTTCATTCACCTAAAGTGTAAAATTGCACCGTCACAATTTTGAAAGTGTGGTGAGTAAACTACCATATTCCTAGTATAATTTTGTTCTAGAAATTTTGGTATGACATTAATACTCAGAATAACCATAGATGATCTAGGATTATGTGTTTGTACATGTGCATCTAGTCCCTGAGTTGACGTTCGTAAAAATAAGCCTACATCATAGCATTATTAATTGAATTTTCATATCGATTTTCAACTTAAAACCAATGGTAAAAAAATTAATATTTAATTTTAAAAATTGAATTTTAATATTTAAAACCAGTTTTAAATTAAAAACCGGAGTTATAAAATTTGGTTATGGATATAACCCGCTATATAAAAATATAACAATTTATATGGATTTGTTATGATATCCGATTATAGTAAATGATTATAAATTGTATATGGATTAGTTATGTAAATAATACAATCATGAACATCCCTAATCATAAGCATGAAAGGGAGTAGCGGGTGCTTTGTCATGAGCCAAAGATACATGACCATAGAAAGAAGATCTTTTAACAGTCCAAGATGATTCTCCAGCAACTTGCAATAATTTATGTGAAACCTTATTTTGCAGGTGATATGCTTTTAATAAGGACATCAACTTTCAATGATAACAACTAACATCTTATAATAAGTCAAGCATGAATAGCTAAGCGGATACAGATGCAAACCTAATAGTTGGGGTTTGATAAATTTGACTATCTGATGATGGAAATCAAATGGAATGTAACCTAAAGCCTCATCTCAAGCTACTCAAGAAAATGTCCACAAAAGAGAAAACATCTAGCAAGGTATTGAAGTATTGTGGTACCTCCTAATTTAGTAGTGAATGAATAAATTGTAAAACATAAGAGTTTTATTGTAAAAGTGCATGGCTAAAGCAGACACGCATTAAACTATTTTTTCAAACTATTTTTTATTAAAGAAAATATCTTCAAAAATGTCTTGAAGTTGTACCAGATGAATTAGGAATTGTCAAAATTGCTAGAGGCAAAATTTGACTTATCTAATCAATTAGCACTTTCGTCTAATCGATTAACTCAACTCAAAATTGAGTCCCATGCGATTACGACAGAGCCTTAATGATGTGCAACAACTAGGTATCTTTCCCTTCCTTTTTTAAACTTATAATCGATTATATTTCAAACTTCTAATCGGTTGTGAACATGTGTCAATTGATTAGATGGTCATAAAAAGCATTTATTTGAAATTCTTTTTTGAGCCAACCTCTAGCCTATAAATAGAAGTCCCTTTTCTCATTTTATTTCATTCAGAATCATATTTTGACACTTTCAATTCTCGCGCTCTCCCCCCCTCTCTCTCTTTAAACTTTTCTATAATTTTCTCTCACTAATATTTTAGCCCAAGTGTTTTTGTGAGAAAAATCCTTTTGTGAGTGAGGAAAATTTGTGATTTTTGAAATGGTAGAATTGTAAATTCACCAGGGAAATATTTTGTATATACCTTGGTTGAATATTATCCATTTAGGTATTTATTTGGGTTAGAAGCTAAGCCCTTTAAAATCTTTAGTTTGTGATTGTGTGATTCAAATTCGTTTAGACTCAAGATTAGCCCGTTATAAAATCTCATAGGTTCTTGGTCATCCAGGTATTAAAACCAAGATTAGGTTTAAGCTCATTCCAGTATTAAAATCATGGTAGGTTCGAGATTAGCCTGATATTAAAATATCACGGGTTATTAGTTATCCTGTGTAAAATTAAGGTTTAAGGTTCGTTAGCTCAGTTAGTGTAAAAGCTTGAAATATTTAGGAACTTGAAGACTAACCGCTCCAAGATTCTTGTTTGTGGAGAAAGGACTAACTGCCTTGATTCACTATCTGGAAAAGAAGACTCCATGTGCCATATTCCGAAGTCTTGTATTATTTGATTGGAGGTTAACCATCATTTTCTTTGATAATGGGGTTTATGAATCTTTTCTACTAAAAACTCTCAACGATTATTGGAAACTCCCAAGATCAATTCTTGGGTGAGGAGTAGGTCCTTTTGTTTTGACCGAACCTTTATAATTCTTGGTGTTCCTCTTTTCCCTTAACCTTATTAATTTATGCAATTTCTTTTCTGCTTTTTATTTTCCGCTACTAATTTTTCAAAAATGTTTTTAATCTATGATTTTATTTCTAAAAGATTTTAAAAATCACCTTATTCTAAACCACACAATTCACCACCTCTTGCGTGTGAAGTCTCAAGTCCAACAATTTGGATCTCTCTACATATTGAAGTGTGTTGAGATAACCAATCATGTTTGTACCTTGGTTTTTTGTCATCCATTGTTCTATAATCATACAAGACAATGCATATCATTATTAAACGCAAATAGAATGTCAAAAATAATAACAAACATAAGATCTGGGTTTTGTTCTTCATATAAGGGATCAGATTTTGAAATCGTATTTTCAAAAGGGTGAATATGAATTTTAAATTCCAGATTTTTTTTCGTATCAATGAGAAACCCCAACTGGAACCCTACAACCTAGATGCCGAATAATTCTAAATAATTATGTAACTTAATGTAACTTAAGTAGTTTAAATTGGATGTAACCTTATTGAGTTCAACTAGAATCATATAAGGAATTATACTACATACATCAAAAGCAAAAAAAAAAAGTAAAGAGAATGAATGAGAAACTTGTTAAATGTGATAGATGAAGCTATTTGTATTCAATGGTGAAAAATTTTAGACTCAGACTTATGAGAGCTCTGGTGTTCCTGAGAAAGTTGTTTTTTTAATTTGAAATGTAAGGGAAGGAAGAAGGAAATATTGCCCAGACCACTTAA
This sequence comes from Vicia villosa, assembly GCF_029867415.1. NCBI lineage: Eukaryota > Viridiplantae > Streptophyta > Magnoliopsida > Fabales > Fabaceae > Vicia > Vicia villosa. Next base: position 115,857,099 of record NC_081180.1, read on the forward strand.
ATGGTAGCGTCCGAATTTCAATATCCATATGGTGCTTCTAGATTTTGTAATTCGAACACATTTTTACTTGCAGTAGATGTGGTTATGAGACTGGGTTTGTAGTATTCTGGTGTTCGAATTTCAAACTTCGAATAATGTGAAATGGATATTTTCAAATTTTCACCATGGTGGATGAGTAATTCATGGGGTAGAATAAAGAATTCCCCTAGTTTACTCATGACACCTATCATTTTCTAGGATTGACTATTTGAAAACATGTAAGATCCCACCCAATCCAACAATTTTTTAAATTTCAATGGTGTACAAATAAAAAGGACCTTATCTTAGATAAATTTATTTTTAGAAATATTTACCTTATTTTCTATGTGGTTTTTCATGAGACATATGTTCGCTTCATCCTCTTTTTCGAATTTATCAGATGAGTCCATGTGGTTTTCATCCCATGCAATGTAAGCCACTTTTACTCTTTTTATGGTTTTTTGTATCTTATAGGTTTTGCACTTGCTAAAAGTATAATACTTGACAACTCCTTGTGTGGTAGGGTTGTCAGAGGTTTTTATGATTGTTGTGAGGTTAGAGCTAGCTCACGCAGGGAGGTGAGAAACTTTGTATATGGTATTTTTTATCATCAATTCCATCATCTTGAACCTCAAGGTTAAGGTATTTATAAGAAATCCTTGGGCATGGACCTTAATCTCCAAGAGAATGATAACCGATCTCAATAATGTGGAAAGTGGGCAGCCAATTTCTTACTATCCAAGAGAACACAGAGTTCTCCTTTTGACCCCTTCTTTGTACCATTGTGGACTAGGACACATCACTCTCAATCTTCACACGAATTGAGCGAGTTATCTAGGGAATGGTCGAGATAAACAAACAACGAGCACTCATCCCCATAAATGGGCAGCTAGGGAGTCCCTCACATAGGCGATGTGCCACCTCACCCACCCTGAGATAGTTCTGGTGCCTCTTATGGGAAGGGGTTTACACTTATATGCATACACCCTCCCTTAAGCAGGAGGTCTTTGTAAAGGGCAGACTGATTTAGTTCGTTTTTCTTACTTGGAGTTGTTCAGGAGAGACTCTATATTGAGTCCCTTAGGTGAGAATTTAAATTGAGTCCCTCAGAAGAGACTTTAAGTTGAGTCCCTCATGCGAAACTTTATGTTGAGCCCCTCAGGCGAGACTTTATGTTGAGTCTTTTAGGAGACTTTAAGTTGAATCCCTTAGGACATACTTTATGTTGAGACCCTCAGGAAAGACTTTAAGTTGAGTCTCTCAGTCAATACTTTAAGTTCAATCTCTCAGGCGAGACTTTAAATTGTGTCCCTCATGCGAGACTTTAAGTTGGGTGCCTCAAGCGTTACTTTAATTTGAGTCTCTTAGGAAAGACTTTATATTGAGTCCCTTAGGCGAGACTCTAAGTTTAGTCCCTCACGAGAGAATTTCAGTTGAGTCCCTCAAGTAAGACTTTGAATTGGGTATGTCATACCCCAAAACTTGCCCATCATATTTTTACTGTTAAGCTCATTCAAGTATCAAAGGCTCAAGGTTAGACTAATTGCACACTCTCCTAATCAAAGGCCTTCAAATTAGGGTTTTGAATTTCTTAAGGAAGATGAGTGAATAAAGGTCTCAAGAAGGATTCATATGACCTCTTATGATTCAAATTAAACCCATGACAAGTTCCAAGCCTCAATTCCCAAGATTGCTCAGTCAAAAGCTCAGAAAGTCAACATTCGACTAGTTTGACCTAAAAGTCAACTGTGGTCAAAATACAGTCAAAATTCCTAATTTTTGGTCAACATCTATATTTTGAAGTAACATTCATCATTTGTTCAAGGGTTGATCATGATTCATCAAGTTCAAAAATCAACAAAACTCAAAGTTTCTAAATTAGGGTTTTTGACCTAAAAGTCAACTGAACTTTGACCAGCCATAGAAGCTTGAATTAAAAGCAGGATTCATTCACGATATCTCCATGCAATTTAACGATTGGTATAAGTTTGTGAGTTGATTTAGAACAGGTTTGACGTGCAAAATAGAAGCTTTGAGCCTTGAACAAGGATTCACCATTGCTAGGGCACGAAACTCCTTTCATTCGGATTCACGGATGCAGGCGGTCTACGACCAAATAAACCACACCACTGAGTTCGTAATTCCCTGATTATGCGATCTGGGTGGTCTTTATAATCTCTTTGGTCGTGTTTTATGATCTGTTCATCTTGCAGGTTCTGCTACGAAGGGGTTCGTACCTAATTACTAACAATTTTGTAGCAAAGCCATGGTTATGATTTTTGTGCAGGGGATAGGATGGAGAAGAGGGATGACTGGGCACGATAGGGCGTTGGGATTCGCTGGTCAAACAAAGTCTCCCCTCTCTCCATTATTGATTGGCCAGGCGTAAATTGGTGGAGCCCGCTCTGACTTTCGCTTTGACCAACCACTTACCATGTTTTAGTTTGTTTTATTATTAATTGCTGGGGTTTGTTTATCAACAAAGCATGCACAACACAGATGGTCATGCAAGCTTAATGGCAACCTCGATGGCACGAGTTCGAATCGTGTTGAAGCCTTGAATTTTTTACAAATTAAAGCGTTGACGAATCCAGTGTACCTCAATCGCACACCATACAATGCACTCTCCCATCCGTGCCGTCAAATCTCAATCGACCTAAATCCAAGGGCTAGGAGCGCGTGCCTACTATACATCCTCAAGACTCAACCACACCAGATCCCCAATGCCCAGGTTTTTATTTATTTTTTATTTATATAATCTTTTTGTTTTCTCTTTTAATTGAATCAATATAGTTTTTTTTAACATAGTTTTTTTAGGTTTTTTATAAAACTCTTAAAAAAAATTTATAACATTTTTTTATAGATTAATAATATAATTTAGTTTTAATTTAAGGTTTTTTAATTTTAAGTTTAGTAATTAGTTAATTTTTATTTTAGGTTTAATTAATCAATTTAGGTTTAGTAATTTAATTTTATTGGCAGACCTAGGTTAATCTAATCGAATTAGGGTTTTCAGGCTAATATTTATTTTTAGGTTTAATTTTAATAATAACTATTAATATTAGGTTTTATCACTAACCTTCTCCCTTAACCCTAAAAAGTCACACACTAGGTTTTACCTACAGGTAGGTGTTGCCCATTAACCGTAGGCTAAGGTTTTTACTCTTAGGTATTTTTAGCCATTAAGTTAACCTTTAAGGTTTAGGTTTACCCTTTTTGTAATCAAACATTGAATTTCTTCAAACGCGATTCTCTTCTCATCTCATACTCTGTGATTGTCGCATGTACCTTTATTTTTGATTTTTTGCCTTCATTTAAATTTTCCATTTTTAATTATGCCATTTATTCATTTATTTAATTTCTGTTATTTAAATATTAGAAGGTGTATAGGTTGCTTATTCAATTTTGATGTAATAGTAATTAGGACCCTTTTATTTTCCTGCCTTTACTTTCCGCACCTTATAACTATAATTGTGGTTTATATTTTCTGTTGATGTTTTAACTGCGTGGTTAGTAACAAATAGGGAGTGACAACAATTTAATAAATTTAGTTTTCCTAATACAAGATAAAAATATCTGAACTGAATCACTTGATTGTTGCACACACGCACCTCTAAGGTTTCCTCTCTTGTTGTTGCCTTACGTTCTAAAAATAGTCAAGTCCCTCGGATACGAGGATGCCTTAGCAAATGTTGCCCTCAGTTCATTATCATCATCAAAGATCATAAGTCCCTTCGATGTTGCCTACAAATGAATATGATCTTGTCCCTCGATGTTGCCTTTGATTAAATGATGATCGTCCCTTCCAATGCTAAGGTATCCTCACTGGTTGCCTAAAAATGACTATTATATCCTTCCCTGAGACTACCTGCCCTCTTTATGGTAGGGACAGTCTTATGGCGAACGATAATCCTCGATGACCCTTTTAAAATCTAATGAAAGGACTACCTGCCCTCTTTATGGTATGGATAGCCCTTTCAAACAAAAATCTTAAAGAACAGAAAAATTAAACTTAGGGTAGGATCTCTTAAATGCTTGCTCCACATTCAAACTTTCAAATTACTTCTCACACCTCCTTTTCAAATCAATTCAAAAAGGCTACGCTTATTTTACAAGCTAATATCCTTATTCAAATCCTTTTTTCTAAACACACACGACACTTTTCAAACAAATCAAACAAACAAGTGAGCTAAGCAATTAAGAGCCCATGGATAACCATGGATACAAAGGGTGCTTACACTTTCCCTTTGTATAACCTACCCCCCGAACTCAAAATATTTCAAAGGTTTTTCTTGTTCTTTTTGCCTTTCCAATTGGATAAAATAAAAGTCGGTGGCGACTCTTGCTATCCGCAACATTTCAAAAGTCAGTTCCCCCACCGAATTACAGGGTACCTCGGGCAAGACTTTTAAGTTTAATACCTCAAGCGAGACTTTATGTTAAGTCCCTTGAGAGATACTTTAAGTTGAGTCTCTCAAGAGAGACTTTAAGTTGAGTCTCTCAGGCGAGACTCTAAGTGGAGTCCCTCATGCCAGACTTAATTTGTTAGTTTACGCTCCGCTGAGGATTTTCCAATGGAAGTTTAGTATTTATATTGCCTCTATGGCGGAAAAGAGATTTTGAGAGAAATCCAATCTTTATATTAACCCTTAAGGGCGACAATATTCTTCTAGTGGAAGTCCGACATTTTAGAGTGCCTTTTAAGGGCAATAAGGATCTTCATGTGGAAGTTTAACATTTAGATGGAATTTTAAGGGCGGAAAGGATCTTCCCGTAGAATTTCAAATTTTTGATTGTCTCTTAAGGGCAACAAGGATCTTCATGTGGAAGTCCAACATTTTGATTTCCTTTTAAGGGTGGCAAGGATCTTTCTATGAAAGTCCAACATTTATGTCTATTGAGGAATGAGATAATCGGTTGTCAATTACAATAAAGTTTTTCAAAGAGATTCATACACTGGAAAGCCAACCGCCTTTCGCCTTTAAATACATAACTGAAAAACAGTCAACTATAGTAATCTTTGCGGTTAACAGAGTTCCATGTTCTGAAGATGAGTCGTTCATCCAGCTCTTCGAGCTTGTAGGCCCCATGAGGCAAATTTTGACCTATGCGGTATGGTCCTTCCCTATTGGGTTGTAGTTTCCCCTGCTGGGCGGGCATGACAACCTCTTTGAGCATAAGGTCACTAATAGATACTCAACAAGTGTACTAAATATCGTTGCAAGTAATAAAATTGTTCATATCCATAAAGGATTGTTTTATTTTAACAAAACAATTAACGTGTTATAATAATAATAATAAAATTGAGGGGTTTTCAAGGTTTGAGTTGATATAAAATATGTAAATAAAATTACGGAAAATTTATTAAATTAAAGGTGATAAGGTTTGTTTTGAACCCCATGTATAGCGTTGTTGATATCAACGTCTATTTATCCTAAGTTGATTTATCTGAAATTACTACTGTTTAACTCATCCAGTATATCTAATCCCTTGGTGTATAACTTAATTTCTACACTACAACTTCATAATCCCTCAGGTCAATTCGAAGTTAAATTAGACAATTTGAACGTTAAATTTTTAAGTTTTAACTTATAATTTCTTGTTCCTAATCAATTAATAAGTTGAACATTTAATCTAGATCAGAATCATAGAGTTAGGTTCAGCAATCCCTATAATTCTAAATTTGATATAAAATTAGCTCGTCAACACATACAAAGCAAAAACTCATACCTCTCTAGAAACTTGTCTTCTAACACTGTTCATGTATGAATCATAACTCTTGGTAGACACTGCAATCAATCTTTCTCCCTTCCAGTTAACGAAAACCCAAAATGTCTTAGCTTGGTCTGACATTCAGTTACCCCATCTGGCTTGCAAATTGAGCACATCTCGTAAAAACGAGTTAGATGCTCCAATGAATCTCTAATGGCACTTTTGTCAAATTGTTTTTCTCTTAAACCTGCAAGAACAATATTTTAAATGTAAAAAGAACAGGGTTACCCGGTTGGAACCAGAGAGAAAATATGCTTTTCATTTGTCCTCCTGCAATAGTCACCCATAGTCCTTCTTGGTCATGTATAGGCTATAACTTCGTCCTTTTGTTCACTTTTGTGATTTGAAGAATTTGGAGAATGTTCCTCTTCTACTATTTCATGTGATTCTCGTGCTTCTCTAACTCCTTTCCGATAACATCCCTATCCCAGATCCTTTATGAATAAGCAAATTGCTCCTTATCCTTCTACAAAGTCTTAAAAAATATTGTATTTTTCCAATGGAATCCCTAGTGTAAACATGTCGTTACGACTTAAAAAAGTTATTTTCAACAACCTTGGTGATAACTAGAGCAATATCAAGTGCTTGTTAAAATTTATACTCATCATGGGTATAAGACATCTTTAACTCATATGTAGTAGAAAAATGGAAAGAATTCAATATTGTGTATATCAAAGAAAGGCAGATGATAAATACCAAAATATAGAGAAACTAACCTTTACACGAGTCATATCAGCCTGAAGGCTCTAGTAGTACTTCCATTTACACCTTATAATGGTGGTCCCTTGTTCATTGGAACTCCCTGGACTCCAAATCAATTTTGAATTAAGAGAAGTCATCAATCGTTAGATTGTATTCGTTATTGGCTTGTCCATTAATCAATATCCATCCTTGAAGGACCGAGATGCCTCAATTTGCACTAGGATTTAAAATTTAACTTAAGTAATAGTAGCAACCACGAAAATAATTATGTTCTCATAACATGACCATAGCTGGTTTGGGAAATAAGGATCACACATATGCAATTTAACAATGAATCTTAATTAGAAGAAAACAAAATAAATGAGTCAAGGTAGAAAATAAAAAAGTTATTTGTAGCTAGTCTAGGAAATGAGGATCACACGTATGCAAGTCAACAACGAATCTCAATATTCATCCTTGAAGGACCTAGATGCCTCAACATGCATTAGGACTTAAAATTTAACTTAAGTAGGAGTAACAACCATGAAAAGAATTAGGCCCTCATAACATGATCATAGGTAGTTTCGAAAATAAGGATCACACACAAGTCAACAATGAATCTTAATTAGAAGACCCTCATAACATGATCATAGCTAGTTTCGGAAATAAGGATCACACATAAGTCAACAATGAATCTTAATTAGAAAAAAAACAAAATTAATGAGTAAGGTAGAAAAAAAAAGTTATTTGTAGCTAGTGTAGGAAATTAGGATGACACGCGCATATGCAAGTAATTAAACGAGTTAAGGTAGAAAATAAAAAAATAAAATTTGTTGAGAGTGGGATTTGAACCCACGCCCTTTCGGACCAGAACCTTAATCTGGCGCCTTAGACCAACTCGGCCATCTCAACTTTTATGATATGAATTTTCAATTATATATTATATATTCCATTAAGTATTTGATGAAGCTTTTTTCATACTTTATACTAGTTTAATTGATTTATGTTTTATTTTGTTTTTACTAATTTAATATTCTCTACACACACAAAATTACTTGGCCCACATTTAATTTTAAAGGAAAACATCTTGATATTTTACTAACATCAAACTTTTAAAATACATTAATTTGTAACATTTACAACATGTTTTTAATATAGGTTCAACTTGCAATTTCTACACCAAGCTTTTAAAGTAGGTTCAACTTGAAATCATTACACCTTAAAAATTAAAGAGAAATTTCATCTTAGTTTACAATTAGCTCACACTAAAAAAATAGTTACAAGAATTACACTTCATGCGTGAATGAAACAAATTGATACTCAAAATTACATTATTAGCTATATAGCAGGAGCGCACTCTCAATAACAAAATATAATATTTGAAGCAAAGCATTAAAGAAGAAAAAATGATTGTTAGAGATAACTCGAGTCAAATTAACATGTTTAGAAACAATCTCAAGTTCCTTTTATATAGTCGATGTGACATAATTACCAATCAAACAATAATCATGATTTTGACCCCATAAAAGTTTCAATAATCAATTGTTGGGCGGCCATAATCGTTTATTTAAAAGTATTTTAGGAAACATTATACCTATAATACACCATATTTTCAATTGTACATGATATGTAATCGATTGTTCAAATAAAATACAGAGCATAATTGATCATTTGAAGACACCATTATTCTAAAACAACCCTATCTTAACTCACCACATTCTTGGTCTCTTTATTAACTTTCTTAAACTTTTTTTAAATTTAGACATTTTTACAGATATACCATTTTTTAAAATAGATTCTTACTCTAATTATTCTGAACATTTTCAATCCACCATCGCGATTCTTTACTTCTAGATCCAAAACTTCTCGATTCTCTCAATATCTATTTAGCTAATTTTCTAATTGATCTCTTAGGTCATCTTATTTCTCATATCATTTGCACTTCCTTGTGTTTATCTGAATCCTCCTCCAAGATTTTGCGTTGGAAACTTCATTATTGTTCACCCTTCAAATGCCACTACTTGATCTTTAGAGTTCTCATATGACTTCTTCTCTACGCTATCCTTTTGATTCTTACATCCATAATTAATATTATATGTTAGTTAGTCAAGCTCTCTCTTGATATAACAGAAAAACATGTCAACCTACTTTTATATGTGATAAGATGTTCATATCTTTTATAAACCATGTATTAGATATTTTAGCATTTCTATGCATTGTCAGTCTCAAACCAGGAGAAAATAAAAAGGTTGTGTTAGATCATCGACAGCCAATATAAAAATTTGTTGAATTTCTATGACATGGATCAACTACACTTATAACATAATTGAGTATGCTACAATAATCAAGTTTGCAAATAAACTTAACACACAAGTTAAAGATTTCAATCAAAGAAACTTAGTGTTCAGAAAAGTTGAAGATATAAAGAACAGATATGAAATTAAGTTATTTGTTCAATGCAAATGCTTAACATAGTAAAGTTTCATTTTTGGTGCCGAAATTTTCTTGGGTCCCGGTGCATTAGTAGTTCTAAGAAGTCTAAGGTTACCTTTAAACCTTCTTATCATATCAAAACAAAACAACTTTAAATGGCTAAATCCATTGCAGTGAGAATATTTATACCCTTTCTTCCTATTTAGTTCTTTACAATGTGTTCTATTGGACTTAAACTCTAATCTAGTTTTATTTAAGGATGACCTTTGACTAAATAAAATCATGTCAAAGTTTTCTTTCCACTTAGTAAATTTACTTAGGGTTTGATTCAAATTTTTTACTTCCTTTTTTATCAAGACATAAGTCTCACATCACATGTTCCAGCTAGGACTATAATATTAGCCATTTTCGTTCTTAAGAATTTCATTACTATTTTCAGGAAATTAAATATAATCCTTAAGGTCTAAGTTTCTCTTTTTAATATCATCATTTTTCTCGATTAACTTAGCACTTAGTTTAAATAACTGCTTCTACAATAATTTTTTTTACCTCATGGTCATATTCTTCATGTGATACTTTCAAGCAAACTTCATCTTCTTCATTGGAAGAAGACTCTTTGAAGGTTCTACCTAAGGTTGACTTTTTGAGGTTCCTCTTATATGTTGAATCTCTATTATTTGTAGAGGATTTATTCTTCTTTCTTCTCTCAAATATTCCACTAGAGAAGTTGTATCATTACATCCTCTTCTAGATGAAATTTCTTCATTTGACGTTAAATCCTCTGAGGATCTTTCAACTATTGAGACTGTTCTTTCAAAGGAGATTACTAGAGTTGATTTATCTTCACAGGAACTTGTTGATGAAGTTGTTAAAGATTCTTCTTGACTTGAGCTCATGCATTAATTCTTTAGAAGTTGAATTAATTCATTTATCTACTCGATGATTTCCTCCTTTTTGAATTGTTCCTGAAATTCATAAACACTCTCATCTCTTGATTAAAGGATTGGATCAGATTTATGATCCCAATTATCATTTCTTAGATATTTATTAGTGAAAAATGTTCTAACATTATTTACAACATTTATAATATTAAAGAATCACTTATGAAGGAAGCATCTTCTTCTCCTCGTGTGTTCATTCGCTCTTATTGGACACTTGGAAAAACTCCATATATCATTTCAAGAGTGTCCCACATTTCCTTGTCATGATTACAATTATGAACATAAAATAATTGATTTTCATCTAAGGATATAAATAAAAAGTTTTTAGTTTTAAAATTAATTCATAACTTTCTCTTTTTCTATATAGTTCAAAGAAAATCTGATTTATTTCCTACTTCTCTATTTATATGCTGAGTAGGGATAAACAGAACATTAGTAACAATTTCCCATAATTCAAAATCAAGAATTTGAATGAAGATTCTAAATCTTGCTTTCCATAGTTCAAACATATCATCAATAAACGATGGTGGTGTGTTTAGGAAAATCCTCTTGTTAAAAACAATTTTAAAAGTCATCCACCTCCGGAGAGGATTAGTCTTTGAATAATAGTTAGACTCTAATACCAATTGTTAAACATGAAACTTCATATAAAATAGGTGGCTGAATTTTGGAGGTTTAAAAAATAATAGTTTAAAACAAAATTATTTTGTGAATTAGAGTTTGAAAATATTTTAATAAAAAAAAATTGAATAAGTATCAGAAAGCAAAGATAAAGAAAATATGTAGAACATAAAAAAGTTAAGGGAAAAGAGATAACATCGGGGAGTTGTAGAGGTTCGATCTTAATGAAGTGACATACTTCTCTCTCCAAAAATTGATCTTGAGAATATTCAATAATACTTGAGAGCTTTTAGAAGGTTAAGTCCATGAACCCTTTTACACATAGAAAATGAATTTTCAGGTTTACTTCCTACCAAACAACAAACAGTGGAACAAATTTGTTAATCTTCACACCAAACAGCAAACATAGCTTCAAGCGGCTAGTCTCTAAGCCAAACAAAAATTTTGTATGGAATTATCTCGAACCAAGTTAGTGTTTAGGGATATTCAAGGAGTTAAGCTCCATCTGGAGAATGATTGTTTATGGTGGGAGATAAGGGATAATGGTGCTTATTTGGTGGGTTCGGCCTATAATTATCTCCAAGTGTTTAAGTTAGGCCACTATTTTCCCTTATCCAAATTGGACTGGTTGTTGTCACTTATTCAGGTAAGTTGGTCTCCCTTGAAAGTTATAGTCTTTTATCGGTAGGTTCTTTTGGATAAGTTTCCTTTTAGTATGAACATGTGTAAGATATGTGTTATATATGACCAGATTAGTGTGCATTATGGTCTGTGTGTTCTTGATCCCGAGTTGGCTTCCAACCTCTTTGGGTCTTGTGGGGAGGCCTTGGAGTTGTGGTATAGGATATTTAGATGGCTAGGTCTATTTGTAGTTCTTCCTAATAATCTTATGTAGCTTTGTGAGTTTATCTTATCACTAGTTGGGTCATATAAGCTAAGAGATGGTCTTCTTACAGTTTGGCAAGCAGTAATTTGGTATATCTAAAAGTCTAGGAATTATTTAGTTTTTTATGTACTCCAATAAACGTGAAGTTCCTAGAAGATATGAGGATCATTTTGGTATTGAAATAATATATTGGAAGGTCTCTGAACACCTCTTTCCCTTTCTACAATTGGCGAGTGAATCCTATTATGTGCCTGAGTTGATAGTCAGTAGAGTGACTTTATCCTATTTTGGATCCTTGTGCAATCTTACTCTATTCTCAGGTTAAGTATGCTTCTGGTGATGGTGGTTCTCAGAATGTTGAGTTCTAGTCAATCTCTAATTGGTGAAGAGTTGAATGTCTTCGTTCGGAGATGATTGTCAATTTTTTATGTTTTTCTTTTCCTAGTGTTTATTCGCTGGATGTTAGGAGGCTTTGTTTGGATTGTTTTTGAGGTTGAATTTAGGTGTTTGGTTGTGTTGACATAACTAGGAACTCCTTGAGCCTGGTTCTTTTTTTTTTATCTATATGGCTATTATGGGCCTTTGTGACTCTTTCCCCTTTGTTTTCGGGTTTTTTTATTATATATATATATACACCTTTAAAAACCTATCTAATGTAGCAAATTTTAAATTATTTTGTTGGAGTGCCAAAATGCCATATTGTTAAATGTACAATACTCCATGCAATATAGGGGAAATTCGCTAAACCCCCTGTAAAAAAAATTGGGTCATCCTTTTGAAATGTTAAAATCTATGTATTTTGCCCCCTATGTGCATAAGTTACCCTTATTTACCCCCTCCCCCAGATTCAGTGTTTAATTTGTATGCTTAGAGAGGTAATTAAAAAAAAATATTGTAGGATGGTAAAGAGAAAATCGCCTACATTACAAAGAGTAAAGTGGTATTAATCCTTAAATATAAGATTAGATTGAGAATGTTTAAATTTGCACTTATATTTAAAACTAGAGAAATATATATATATATATATATATATATATATATATATATATATATATATATATATATATATATATACATTTATATTATATATTCAATATTTATTCATAATATTTATTCATAATTAGTGTCTTACTAACTAATTATGCTTGAAACCGACATTAGACAAAAGAGGAAGTCACACTTTCTCCAGTTTCACATAACCTTACAAGTTTTAAGAATTTGATGTAGATATTTTTACCAGCACCTTTACATATAGCTTTGACACTCCTAAAATACACATGAGAAAACCATATTCTCCTTAATGAAAAATAAGTAAAATAATAATTTTTTTTAACACATTCACACATTTTGATTGTTTTCAGATTTTTTTTAGTAAATTGTGCATTTTTCTACAATCAACTATGCTATTCACATGTAAGTTTTTTCTTCTTTTATTTCTTGCAAATTTTACCACACTTTTAGGCTATTAGTATATATGAAATAAGGTTTCCCGTATTTCCTATAAAATGCGGATAATGCATGTAGTATAGGATTTTTTACTATGATTTTTCTGCAATTTTACTAAAAATGCAAAGGATGTTGTTGGATGACCAACTTTTTTTGAAAAAATGTGATATGATTATATATGTATTTCCCAAACTTATTAAGAAATGCAGTAAATCCGCAGATGAGGTTCCACATTTTCCCCAAAATATGGAACTTTTGCATGTGTGGTTCTTGCATGTTTTAAGAAATGCAGTATAACCAATGTTTTAGAGAAATATGGAAAATTGTCTAAAATTGTGTTTTTTATTATATATATTTTTATGGTCACCATTTTATACGATTACTAAATTTTTATTGTTTATATTTAGTGTGGACTAAAGAAGATGGAAGTCGTAATAAACATCGATTGGATAATTGGCCTCACACACCTGAGTTGAGGCATATGTTAATGGAGCAAGCCCTAGTTAGATAGAGGTTATGACTACTAGACTTGCTTTGACTACTTGTCATTGTACGGGGATTAATGATGTTTGTGAAACACATACTCTGTGTCCTAGAGTCGAACATGACAGAGCATATGCTCATGCTCGGATGAGAGAGACTTAGGAAATAGACGAGGCACGAGCTAATGTGCTTGATCAACTGGGTGAGGTATATGTTCCTACCCATGAGCATCAGAATGATGATTACATGTGTAAGCATGTGTCTTACCATGTTTATGAGGACCAAGAGGGTGGTTATGGAGATCATATAGCAGATGGATTCCTATGAGGACCAAGAGGGGATGATAAAGATCAAATAGCATATGAGTTCCTATGAGGAACCTTTGATGCGATATAGTAACCTCGTAGCGTTGAGGTTCGACAAATAAATCGCATTTTATCCCAACATTTTTATCAATTTAAAATGTACATGACATGTTAAATGGTGTTGGAAAAAACTTCAACTACATTAATCAAGGTAAGACTAATCACTGATGTCTTGCAAGATAGCTTTTCAAATGTGAACAACTCTCTATCCTTTGTCTAATTCCAAAACAAAATTTTCTTCTCATTCATGTTCTAAGTAAGAAAAACCAATATAAAAGGTCAACTTTGTCTATGTAACACCAACAATCGCAAGCAGACGAAGTCGATACCTATTAGTTTTGTATGCGTTGTTGAAGATCAACACCAAATAAAATATGCTCAAATAACGCCAACAACATCAAAGTCCATCACATTTCTTATGCAATCGACATACTTCTCATTTTGAATTCTGCTTAAAAGTGTTTCATTTCTAAGTATGAAGCTCATAATAGTCTGATCACTACTACAAAACGTGTAAACAACAACGTCATGGTTACCACGGTTCTTCACTACACCATGGTGACATCTATAAAATAAAGTGCTACCATATTATTTTTGTTTTTTTATTAAAAATCAATTGTATATAACAACAGTTGAGCAACCAACCGTGGTAAAACCATTAAGCTTTCATGAGTTTGAACCTCACCGTCATCATATATATATATATATATATATATATATATATATATATATATATATATTATTCCTTTAATGTTAGGCGCATCTTTTCTTTTTTATTTATTTTAATATAAAAAACTTAAAGGGATATAACTATGGTTGGTACGTTCCACCGTTGTGATATATTTATAATAAATAAATACTTCTCAATACGGTTGGTAGATAACCGCTGTGAAATAATTTACCCATATATAAGCGAATTAAATCTCACTTATTGACAGTAGCACCGTTTCCTTCACAGTGAAACCCTAGCACCCATTTTTCTCTTCTTCTTTGCCATTAGTCGTGAATCTTGTGCTTCATACATTAAGCTATTCTGCTTCTTACATCTTATTGTTAGATAGTTCCTCATTATCTCGTTTGTTGCATGTTGTTTTTGTTGATTAATTGTTCCCACTTTTTCAGATTCGTCTTCACTACCTTAACAAAGACCATACTTTGCCTATTGTACATATTGTTTTTGTAGCTATGGAAAAAAGTACACAAAGCATGAAGCTATGATGGAAACTTCATTCACTTTGTACTTCTTCTTCTTCATAGCTTCACAAACAAGATGTTTTTCATACTCTGTTGACAAATAAATTTGCGTTTTCACATGTTGATAACTTTCATGGTTATCGTAGGACTCAACAAGAACAACATATTTTAGTTAATGAAGAAACAACAACAGCAGCAAATTTCATCTAGTTTGAGATACAATGAGAAGAATTATTAGAAGAATGAAGTTGTTGTGTAAGCTTCTTACTCCTTATATTTATTTTTCATTGCTTCACAAACTAGATGAACTTTAGAATTAATTCATGTTCCATGATTAGTTTCAATAAAAGGTGCATTCTGAAAATTTTATAATATATCTTTTCATTGCTCACAAATTTATAATATCTGGTTCTGTCGTATGATGTTGTTTGAGTTTATTATATTCTATGTAGATTGTTTGTTTCACCAACCCTCACTTAAAATACATTCAATTAAATTGACATAGATACTATAATCTAAAAATTAAATTGTATTTGAAAACTAACTTATATTAATCATTGTTTCAAAATTGCATGCGTCTCATCGTTCTTTTGATGTTTTTTTACATATAGATTATGGTATAATGACCTGGCTCCTGAGATGCATGTTGTCTTCGATTATAGCTAAATTTCATTAACTACAATTTATTAGATAATCTGCCTCATGATCAACACTAATTATCGTAAAAATTAAATTTATAAAAATTACGATGATAAGTGATGATGATGGAAATTTAATTATAATCGAAGATAACGATGTATCTAAGGAGTTAGACCAATAAACCACTATATATATATATATATATATATATATAAAAGAGCATGAAATGCATGATGGTTTAAGTTGGTTTTCAAGAATAGCTTAATTTTTAGATTATAGACTTCTTCATCAGTTTGAAAGCTTATATTTCTTTAGTGAGGTGTATGGAAAACAAGCAACCTACATATTATATAATAAATTCTGGACATTTTTCACAACAATTATATATTGTAACCGTGATCAAAGGTCATTTATGATTTACATAATTTGTGCTGATGGGTTTCGAACCAAGTACCTATGTCTAAGTATCGCAATGGTTTATGAGTATAACCGTTATGATAAGTGGCGCATGTCCTGCCTTTCAATAACAGTTTTTAGACCGTGATAGAAACAACGAACTTACAATCATGCCCTACTTAACAACGGTATGACCCACCTGATGGTGCCCCTTTTCCAACCGTTGTGAAAGGGGATTTCCGTAGTAGTGAATATGCAGCTTGTGCTTTGTATACTCGCGGGCCACTGGTCAATTTTCTATATTTCGACATTTCAATGCTCTGATTATGTACTGATACCATGTGGTACTTCGTCATATCATTCATAAACTATATAACTTTATAAAATCAAGGCTATAATAACTTTCTAATATCTTTTCTATATCATGGTTGTAAATACTCCATCGAACCGTAACTCCTCAACCAACACCATTCGAACTAGGTATCAATCTCAATAAAAAAGACACTAAATTCTTTTATAATGTCTGTCTCTCTTATAACCCAATACTATCTTGTCGCTCTTGCCTCTTTTGTTAGCAACTATATCAAAATGAATAATAACTATAATAATAATATGATGTCGTCTAATACTTTACATTCAATATAATAATTTTCCCTAGTTAGGAATGTCTTAAAAAAAACATTAAAAGAAATTAATGCTAACAAAGAAATTTATAAAATGCAAATAATTAAGATATCAATCTTAATTAAAAAGAAGCTCTACGCATTTTAATTCCACCTTTTATATTTAAAATAAAAAATATCCTTAAACATAACTACCACATTTTATGTAATATAGAGTATCTAACAAATGTAGAGCATGATGCATTCTTTTAAAAAAACAAATCAGAAAATAATGATGCATTCTAAATCACCTCAAATATGGGATAATAATTTTTTAATGTTAGTGAACACAAACAATTTCAACCGTATTTTTTCTTCTTGTTTCGGATTTTTTAAAATTTTGCAAATATTTCAATAATAAGTTTTTTAATAAATTGTAAAAAAATTAAAATTGATTTATCTAAAATTTATACCGATGTAGTGGCTTGGTGTATGAGTGTGTGTTTGGTAAAAAAATCTCGTGATGTATAATTAGAAAATCCATACCTTAAATTTCAATTGATATTTATTTTGTTTTTTTTTTGTCAAAATTGCTTATTTAGTTATATTTGTTAAATACAAACCCCTTGTTGGTCTTAATAAAATTCTTCTTGCCATCACAGGTTCTCTTTTCTAAAACATCTGAAAACTTGTAGAGTGGAGATATATTTAATTGAAAGTGAACTCTAATGTGGGGAAGGGTTAAACATTACTCCTAACTTGTGCCATTTGATTGGAAAAAATAAATTCAAGGGGCATTTCATCGTTGACACCATATGTGACATCTATTGAGTTTGACAATTTGTATGAGTTTGGCATGAGTAAACCTCTTATATTCCTACATGTAATACAATTTGGCAGTGGCAGGCAGAAAAAGCCTTTCCTAGATCCAACTATTCGTTTTCATTTTTCATATGGTTATGTAGGTTCCTAGACTACAACTTCTTCTAACTATGGTCACTTTCTTATTACAAAAGCTATGGGTATTGATGGGCTTAATCTAACTCATAAATGATAGCTCTGAACAATTGACCGATTTCAGTCAATAACAAGTTTAAAACTTAAATCCGACGTAACTACCGACTACCACTTTAATTATCACTATTGAGATATTGATATTTACAATAATTGATTTGTTAGTATAGTTATAATACAATTTAATTCTTATTCATATTGATATTGGTTATTATTATTATTATTATTATGACTTGTTCTTGATTTAGGATTGAGTTTATGTATCTGTATACCAGTGATTTTGGTAAACAATCACTTAGTTTTAAATAATTACTTGCAACATCAAATTAAAAAATCCTAAGGCATTTTGTGCATGATTTATAAAGGAAAGTGTTTGGATGTTGGTATAAGTTAAAAATCAACTAAGAAAGTTACAGGAAAGGGATTGGAAAGTGAAAGGAAATCAAAGGCTTCGACCGTGCTGAATTCTATTATAAAATAAATTGAGAAGGAACAATAAAGGCTAGAACCAAACAAGTAAAAGTAAATAAAACGCTTTACTTAAATATGTAAAAGTTGGTGTGCAAAATCATATATATTCCTCACAAACTCGTTTCTCGCTTTACTTATATATATATATATATATATATATATATATATATATATATATATATATATATATATATATATATATATATATATATATATATATATATATATACTAGTATAAGGGTCTTGCTAACTAGGGCAATGGTTAAGTATTCCAAAAATAGAAAATATTTTATAGAAAATTTAATATTTCAATTTTCAAGGAATTAAATACGCAGTTACCGAAATAAATTTACCATTTTAAAAGTCTTAACCATTACCCTGAGGGCACTGGTTAGCATTTCCCTATAAATAATTATCTACAACGGCTATGTCTTAAGCATTCGACACATATTCGTTTGCATAATCTCCTACCTTCTAACTTGTTTTCACGTGCATTCGATGTCTAGATAAGATAAAAAAACAATTCCTCAATCTAATCCTTTTATCTTGTCTTACCGTCGTGGTCAATAACTTATCTTGTCGATTATATGGAAACATCATACTCATAATTTTGGAAAATATGCTAAGTCCTAGAACTCAGGGCAAGTGTGTCGAATTTCAACACCAATGGTCAAAAACTACTCTTGTCAAACATATAACCACATGCTCTCATATTTTAATTATGTATTGTCTTTTTACCAAGCTTAACATGTCGAGAATTCCATGCTAACAGTATCCTATAAACGGGGATAAGTATTGAGTCTTTTGTCATAAGTGAACAACTATTATCAACAATAATGTTCTCTCATCTTTTTCATATAATCATAAATTCAACATCGTATATAGAGCATAGTTATTATTTGTGTTACGACGTCAAGGCTAACCCTATTATTTTTAATTCTCATTTGGTCATCGTGGGGCAAAAATCCACAACAACACGATTAAGATCCTTACTATTTTGTATCGTTTGAGAACATCAACAACGTGTGAGTCCCAATTTCAAGATTTCATTTAGATTTCTTGCAACTACTAGCTCTTTTAACCATTTCCCGCATTTTAGTCTTTGTTGATTCTCATTATAAAACTTTGTGAATAATCATGAGCAAAAGATAATGATAAAGTTTTGTTGTCACATATTCGGGTTGAGAAATGATTAATAGCAGTAAAGAAGCTAAATCCATAGTGAGAGATATGTTGGACAATGATCTATTTAATCAATTTCATATTTTTGTGTGTGAATGATGAGATCAGTCGTGACAGAAAGTAATCTAGTAGTGTATGTCTATAACATCAAAACATGTGCAATAAGTTAAGGAAAAAATCTCTAGGTCTGATAATAACATTAAAACACGTCTTTTATAACTTCTTATTCCCCCTTATGGTTGTAGTCCTTTATGTGTAAAGTGACTAATCTAGTGAATATATATATCTTACTATTTTCAACCACATTTACCATGAGTTCCACAAGTTAATAGATCTCTCAATCATTAACAAGATTTTATCTATTTCTAAGGTCATCAAACAAAGAAACAGATGATAAAATGCATCCCTTAAAATCACATCATCTAACATGAAACCTTTCATTAAACTTCACAATGTTGAACATGAACAGTTTAACTCATGGTGAGCGAAATAAATACATCAACACGAGTTCTAAAAGTTAACAATTCTAAACACTAATGAAAAGAAAATGAAACCCAAATGTAACACTTTTATTTCTTGTAATCTTTAATCAACAAGATGCGAGTTCTGTCACGCATGGTAGCTCAACACTTCTTTAAGAAAGCAAAGAGGACAGGTTCTCTTCACTTCTAGTTCAAACTCTTTCTTCTCCAAACAATGGATGCTTTTCTAATTTATTTCTCAAGCATCTTAACTTCTGAATCTCCTTTTATTTTTTCAAGGTGGTCCTTTTATATCCTCATAATTTTTAGGGTTTTCTTTAGTCATTGGATCACGGGCCTTGTGATTATCCATTGGTTTAGCCCATGAAATTCAGCATATTCCCTCTTCTCGTACCAGTACTAGGTAGCAAACCACCGTAAACCATCCCAATCACCGTAAACCACCACTAATCTCCCCACCGACTACCACCTCAATCACCTTTCTGGCACACATTTACCGAAAACCATTGATCATCACTCCACACACACATCCATTAACAATCACCATTATTAATCAGTAATACTAAAAATTAATATTTGTTCAGATCGACCTCGAGTCAGCATCACTCCATCTACGAGATATTGTCCGCTTTGGATATGAGAATCCATCACTGTTTTATCCTTTGAAAAGACATCTCGTTGAATTGAGGAATATGTGTTGGATATAAACATACATTTAATCTAGATTCTCTAATAATTCAGAACTATTTTAGTGATCATAATACTATCAAACAAACACATTATATATTTATAATATTTTAATTATTTTAGAAATCTAATATATAAATTGTTTGAATTATTATGTTTATCGTGAGTATTTATTTTTATATTTATGTTTGGAATTGATTTTAATTTTTGAAAATACTATAATTCAAAATTAAAGCTGAGTTTAGTTTTTAAAAGTCAAAAATAAAAATTGATTTTAAAATTTTCTAAAATAAAAAATAGAAAATCTCTCCAAACACAACCTTAAACTTTTTATATTATTAAATTAACAAGTAGTATTGAGTTAGATTTTAAATTTAATGTGAAATTTCCTTTCTTTGCTGGTTGAGAATATTTATAATGATGGCCCAGGGAAGGTTGAAAGAACTTGAGCATATTTTAAGCATCACGTGTATTTTGACAAGTCAACATTGCTTCATATTCAAAGAAAATAACACTACCAAACCAAACGAGACGACGTGCGCAGAGTGACCTATTATATATGCACCCCCATAGCCCACATCCCACCGTTGGACCATTTATTAATCATGGCGGGACAACTATTGTTAAGAAAAACGTTTTTCTATCAATCTTTTTGTGATTAGTGTATTAATTACTAGTATTCTTCTCCTTATCAGAATTCCATCCTTTTATTATAAATTTTATTGATATGTATTGTCAGCACTATTTCTTGGCTTTGAAAATAATTAAAATAAAATATTTTATCAGTTATAGTTATAATTGTGTAACAAAAATTCATTATTTACCATGAATGTAAGTTAAGATTATTTTGTCTCCTTAATCCAACATAATTGATAGTTGTGTCGAGATATTCAATTACAAGGGCAAGTTTGAACTTGCAGTAAAAATATTATTTATAAAAAAGATTGAGTTTGTGTGTAGCAATTATTACAACTAACATTACTCTTCTAGTGCAACTAACATCTGATACTAAGTAGAGTAACCCATCGATTGGACGGTTAAAATGCAACATTGATGCATCTTTTTTTGATAATAAGGTTGGAATAGGTGTTTGTATTAGAAATGATGAAGGTCTTTTTGTTGCAGACAACTTAAAGTCCATGAAAGAAATTATCCGACTCATGATTTAGAGTTGGAAGCGGTAGTCTTTGTGTTGAAGTTATGGAGACATTATCTGTATGGTTCGAGGTTTGAAGTATTCAGTGATCACAAGAGTTTGAAGTACCTCTTTGATCAGAAGGAGCTTAATATGAGGCAGAGGAGATGGTTAGAGTTTCTTAAGGATTATGATTTTGGATTGAATTACCATCTGGGTAAGGCGAACATTGTTGTTGATGCTTTGAGTAGGAAGTCCTTACATATGTCTATGCTAATGGTGAGAGAATTGGATTTAATTGAAAAATTCAGAGACTTGAGTTTGGTATGTGAAGGTACTCTTAATAGTGTTAAATTGGGTATGTTGAAGCTGACAAGTAGTATTCTTAATGAGATTAGAGCGGGTCAGAAAGTTGACGTTGAGTTGGTTGATAGATTAACTTTGATTAACCAAAGCAAAAGAGGTGATTTCAGAATTGACGAGAATGATATAATAAGGTTTGGTGATCGAGTTTGTGTTCCTAATGTTGCTAAGATTAGGGAGAGTATTCTGGAAGAAGGATACCGTAGTGGATTGAATATTCATCCTGGTGCTACCAAGATGTATCATGGTCTGAAAAAGCTGTTTTGGTGGCCTGGAATGAAAAAGGAAATTGTTGAGTTCGTTTATTCTTGTTTGACATGCCAAAAATCGAAGGTTGAGCATCAGAAGCCGTATGGATTTATGCAACCGTTGTTTATTCCGGAGTGGAAGTGGGACAACATATCTATGGATTTTGTTTCTGGTTTGCCGAGGACTGTTAAGAACTGTGAAGCTATTTGGGTGATCATGGACAGATTAACGAAGTCTGCTCATTTTATACCGATGAGAATAGATTATCCGATGGAGAAGTTAGCTCAATTGTATATTGAGAAGATTGTTAGTCTACATGGTATTCCTTCAAGTATTGTGTCTGATAGAGAACTAAGGTTTACATCCAAATTCTGGGAAGGTTTGCATAAAGCTTTGGGTACTAAGTTGAGATTGAGTTCTGCTTATCATCCGCAGACTGATGGTCAGACAGCGAGTACGATTCAACTGTTGGAAGACTTGTTGCGTGCTTGTGTGTTAGAGAAAGGTGGTACTTGGGATAGTTATCTGTCTTTGATTGAATTTACCTACAACAATAGTTATCATTGGAGTATTGATGTAATACGGTGAACTGACCTTTTATCGATCGAAAATGTCGCGGTTAAGCATGAGTCGCCACCGACTTTTATTTTATCCAAACAAATTCAGAAAGGCTAAAAGAAACAGAAAAAACCTTTTAAAGAAATCTAAGTTCGGGGGGTAATTTATGCAAAGGGAAGGTGTAAGGCACCCTTTGCATCCATGGTTTTCCATGGGCTCTTAATTGCTTTGCTTGCTCGTTTTCAGAAAATGTAGATGAAAGAGGAAAAATGGACTTTAGCTCGTAAATGAGCGTAGCCAGTTTTTGAAGAATTTTGAGAAAGAATATAGAAAATAGAGCATGGCAAGGCAATTAGGGGCAATTACCTTAAACTCAGATGATAGGTCTCTTTTTAGCCTTTCAGCATGAAAGGGTCTATCCTTGCCATAAGAGGGCAGGAAGCCTTTCGTTTGGAGGTTGAAGGGTCATCGAAGCATCCTTTGCCATAAGACTGTCCCATGCCATAGAGGGGCAGGTAGTCTAAGGCAAGGATCAGAATAAGCCATTTTTGTTAGGCAACCAGAAGATACCTCAGCCTTTTCCGTAGGCAACTTCCGAGGGTCGAGGTCATTTTTGTGTATCGAAGGCAGCATCATTTAGGGTCGTATGACCTTTTAATTATCGAGGCAACAGGCTGAGGTATCCTCATATTCGAGGGACATGGCTTATTCTGCAAAAACACGAGGCAACAGGCAACAAGGTAACAAGGCAACAAGGCAACAGAGAGGTTACCCAAAAGCGTGCGTGTGTGCACCAATCACGTGATTATATTCAATTATATTATCTTGTAAATTAGCGATTCTAAATTCAATTCATGGTTGCCACTCCCTATTTTACTAACCACGCAGATAATATAAGGCAAGAAACAGTAATATGGGGGAGGGAAATTGTAACCAGCGGATCCCTTAATAGGGTTTGACACAAGTAATAATTAAACAGAAAAATAAAAGATTAGAGTTTAGGGATACCAAACTCGTAGCTTTGGCAATCAACGAACCCTGAAAAGGAGAAGGGGGAGACAGAAAGCAGAG
The DNA here is from genome assembly GCF_029867415.1 of Vicia villosa. Lineage (NCBI taxonomy): Eukaryota > Viridiplantae > Streptophyta > Magnoliopsida > Fabales > Fabaceae > Vicia > Vicia villosa. The sequence goes on from NC_081180.1 coordinate 115,880,788, forward strand.
AGTGAGTGCATTATCAAGTTCATGGGCAAACTTCATTAACCACAAAGAAAGTAGAATAATAAATTAAAAGTAAAATAGAGAGAAGGTACTTAGCTTGGCATTTGCCTAACAGGGTTGAGGGCAAGGTTTGCCTGAAGCATTGACTCTGACCATTGAGAATTGAAAGAAGAAACAACAAGGCATGAGTGTACAGACAGTTCATTGGCATTTAAATTTAACCCTAATTTGATAAGAAAACAAAATGAAATAAAATGATTATTTAAACTAAATACGAAATAGTACTTAGCTTTCGAATTTGATATGATATGGTCAGAGTCAGAGGTTGCCTCGGAGGTAAATCCTGAAAAATGGCAAAGGCAGAAAAATAAAAGGAGTGAATGTATGCTTAGTTCAGAACATATAAGGGCAAACCCTAAAATCAAAAGGTGAAACAAAATAGACTTTAATTTTAAAATAAATAAGATACTTAGCTTTTGTGTTTTGACGTGGCGCGTAATAGGGAGAAACCCTGTTGGTAACCCTGAAAAGGCATAAAAAACAGAAGTATCTAGTGTATGGCATGATCTTCGTAAACCCTAATTAGGGTACGAATTAAAATGAGAAAATAATTTAATTAATTATTGGTCTGACGACCTAATTAATTAAATCGAGTTGAAAAAAAAAATAAAAATAAAATTGAATGTGAAATATATTTTTTAGGAATTTTGTGGAGTTTAAATAAAATAAATATGAATTTAAAAAGTATTTTAATAATTAAATTAAATTAAATAACTATTATTATAAATAATATATATATAAATATCTATTAAATGTTATCAAATATAAATATACTTATAAAATTTTTTATAATTTACATATATGTATGTATAGAATAAAACAAATTATTTATATATATTAAAAAGAAAATAAGAAAAGGGGCTATATAATTAAAAGTAAAAAAAATTATGAAAATCTTAACTTTAGATTCGGTGCTGCTCATCCCTGATGGTTCATGATGCACCCTCGTTTTGGTACGCGTTGGATTGGAAAGGAGGACGATCGGACGGCTGCGATGATGAGGGCATACGACAATACGTGGATAGAGGCGCATAGGATTCATCATCTCCACTTACACGCGCGCGCGCCAAAACCTGTTTGAAACCGGCCAATGGAGTGCTGCCACGGTATCATCTTCTTCGCTGAAAAATCTGAAACACGTAGCTACGAATTTGCTATGACTCGGTTTCGTAGCGAATCAAATCTGCAAAACGAAAATCTTGTACACACAATATAAACTTGGCGCGACCTCATGGGCGTGATCGGCCAGGTCTCAGGAGTTCAGTAGTGCTAATTATTAGCCCTAATTTTACCTAATATGGGAAACCCCAATTTCGAGCTTGAAGAACCCGAGGGCCTTGGGGGTTGATTCTGGAGGTGTTTCTTGCGTGCACCTATTGGAAAAGCTTCAGTGAGCTTCAAGGAATGTATTGAGGACAATAGAAAACCTTGAATCGGCCTCTAACCCCGAATTGGTATTTGAAACTTTCTTGAGTTTTTGTGCTCGGATTTTGTTCTCTTGAGGCTGCAAAACGTGAACCCTTGTGCTATGGCCTTGTTCAGAATATATAGAGGAGGATTAGGTTAACAAAATATGATCAAATCCTTATTGAATCTTTGATTGAATGTGGAGAAAATTGGATTGGAAATATGCCATGAAATCTTTCTAATTTTGCCTTAATTGAATCAATCTCTTCCCAATTTTAATATGCACGAAATTATATTGGTTTTGGGATATTATTGACAACTGAATTGACCCAAATTGATTCTATAAACCAAATCTTTGATTTTCTATTGAATTACTTAATTTTAATCATTTTTTAAATGAATAAAAATTAATAATAAATCAAATAGATCACACAATTTCGTGGCCATAGGTTTATGGGCTCTCAATGTCATGAGGAACAAGTTTGGATCTTAACAATATAGGCCCATTAGCAAGAAATCCAAAATTCCTCCACACTTTTCCCTCCAAAATAGTCCAACTTTGACAAGATGTATCTCCCTCAATTTTTGAGGTATGGAGGTGTTCTAGGACTTTTTAGAAACCTCAGAGAGTCCTCTAACCAGTGTCTTTGGTCTCATATCAAAATCATTTTCCATGTTCATTTTATGTTCTTTTGAAAAAAGTGTCTTTTTGTTGACTTTTGAGAAGGACCTATAATGTATGAAGCCATATCTCTTAGATTATTAACCTATGAGCTTTGATTCTTGGACCATTGGATAGAGGAATGAATTCCCTTCAAAATGAGCTTTGGTGGGAATTTTTCTGATGAAGTATGAATATTTGGTGAATTTTCAAAGTTTGGTTGACTTTTTCAGTTTATGCCCCAAAATAGTAACTTTTGACTTTTGACTTTTCTGATCTTTCCTTGCATCATCATGATCAACCCTTGATCAAATGATGATTTTAGGGTTATGAGGATGTTGTTGACCAAATACCTTGAACTTTGACTGTATATTGACTGTTTTGCCCTTGAGAGTCGATTGTTGACCTAATCAGGATTTGAGGGACTCAATTTGCTCTGTTTGACTTGAAACTTTACATGGAGATTCTTTGGGATGTTGGTGACCCCATGGAACCACCTTGAGTCATTGATTCAATGATTTTCCATTGAATGACCTAAACTCTACTTCAGGGCCTTGTATGAGAGAGTGTGTCTATGAGCTTTTGCATATGGACTTGAAGCTTGAATAAGAGAAATACTGTGGGCAAATTTTGGGGTATGACAGCTGCCCCTGTTCACTTATCTTAAACCTGAAGATGTAGAATGGTTTGTGTGCCAGTCGGTATCTGAAGGTGGAAGATGATTGAACACAAGAATACCAAGAAATTTGCCCTATTTGAAGTAGAGACTTTTGTCGGAGATGGGCTTGTAGATGCCATCTGGTAGTTGTTGGAGTATGGATTGTTGCAAAATTTCTGCTTTTGTTGTCTTCTTTTTTTTTGAATGTTGAGGAACCGTCAAAGGTATCGACTCAAATCTGTGTTGGGTTATTTAAGGAACCGTCAAAGGTATCGACTTAAATTTGAAGCATATTGTTGAGGCACCGTCAAAGGTATCGACTCAGATATGCAGACAGATTGTATAAGGAACCGTCAAAGGTGTCGACTTATATCTGAAATGTGTTGTTAAGGAACCGTCAAAGGTGTCGACTTAACTCTTGATGTGGGTTGTTAAGGAACCGTCAAAGGTATCGACTTAACTCTGAAGCATATCATTGAGGCACCGTCAAAGGTATCGACTCAGATATGTAGATAGATTGTATAAGGAACCGTCAAAGGTGTCGACTTATATCTGAAATGTGTTGTTAAGGAACCGTCAAAGGTGTCGACTTAACTCTTGATGTATTAAGGAACCGTCAAAGGTGTCGACTTAATAATTGAGAATAGATTGTTAAGGAACCGTCAAAGGTGTCGACTTAACTCTTGCAGATAGAGATAGTAATATCCTGAAAAATAGAGGTTAGTTTTCTTATGTCATGATGCATGCGTTTATGTGATGAGTATCTCAAAATAAATGAGAAACTTCGTATGTTATGGATTTGTTATGCAGTGATGTATGCGATGTATGTTTGTGTCATGTGGTATGCGAATATGATTTATGTTATCTTCGTCGAGAAAATAAATCTCCAGGTCTTTGTGTTTTTGATGTTTGATTTCGTCTTGAAGATGTTTAGCTGGGGATTTATGATTTCTGCTTGGGGATGATCAGTAACTTGATATTCCCTGATTGGGGATAAAGGGAAACCATGTTGGAGAAGAGCAAAGTATTGAAGATGTAAACTCTGTTGGGGGGCCATGACTTTGTCGGGCCGAGTATGTTTGAAGATATCTTCTAGAGGATTGCTCTGTGGGGATATGATTTTGTGAAATCGGAATTGCGGGAATGCATGGATGCCTTGAATATTTCCCCCAGTATTATGGTGACTACCATTCCTGGATTTGATTAGGACATGCCACTGAGTATTTGATAAAGATGTAAAACTAGACTTGCATAGATTTGCCCCTGCTAGTAGGATCTTTGGAAAGATTCGCCTCGCGAGGGCTTTATGAGATGTACACTATGGGCGATATGCCCCCAGTAATCATAGGCTCAAGACAGTGTCCCATGTTGATTGGGGAGTAGCTTTAGATATACTTGGATGTATGCCCCTGATTGTTCGAGCATCCATGAGAAATTCTCGGAATCTTGACTTGATTGCCCCAGATTGATCGAGAAATAGTATGAAACCCACTTGGGATATATGCCTTTGATTGTTTGTCATTTGAGAGATTCTTGGAATCTTGACTTGATTGCCCCAGATTGAGTGGGCAAAGCGTGCCATGCCCCTTGTATACGTAGGAGACATTGCTTCTCTGGAGTAATCTGTGTTGGTCGGGACAACTTTGAGTCATTAGTTATACCCTTGTACAAATTCTTTCTGTTGCTAACATTTGAAATTATGTAGCAGAATATGTTTAATAATGAATTCATGAGATGCAATGCATACGTTTGCCTTGAGTTTTTTGAAAGACATTAAAGTAGGAGATGTAAAAGCGTGATGTTTATAAAAACGTGATATTTGTAAAAACGAAACATCAACTCAGCATTTGTGATAAACCTTAAGGAGTCGGGATACCTTTTTGGTGACAGTATGCTTTCGAACTAACCGTGCTTCAGTTAGGACTTTCAAGGGTTGTAACGTGGCTTGGTTCACGGTTTTAAGAAACAAAAGATAAAGGCTCAAAATTTGATTGTACCCACCCCTCTTCGTGATGATCTTCAGTCCTAAGTTCAGTTAATTCAACTCATGCATTCAGATTCCCAGAGACTTTTGGATTTGCACCTTTGATAATGGTGATGGTTCCCAAGCGAAGAGAACTTTTAAGATGGCAGTCACTTCTTCCTTTTGGTAGTCACAACATTGTGTTGTTCAGGAATTTATTGACTTATCTTCTTTCATTTTTTGATATCCCTAACTTTTGCCTGAACTGTCTATTTTAAGCTTATAGTCAGCGGGATGCCTTGATTTTTGCCTAAGTCATTTTTTTGAATTTGACTTAGCAGGCTTTTCTTTGTATATATGTTTTTTCATCTTTTTTCCTTTTGAAAGATTTTGACTGCCTTGCTTAATGATTGATGAACCATCATTGGCTTTTGATTGACATCTCTAGCACTTCTTTGATGTGTGCGGATGAACGCTTGTAGTTGAAACCTTTGTTGAAAGGTGTACTGAATGATTCTCTTAAAATAGAATGCAAAGCCAACTTAACTGAGAACTAACCTGCCCCGGGTTAAAAATGCGGTTTTTTTTTCGTACAAAAAGAAAACATCTACTCCTTAGGCTCAAAGGGGTTGACGAGGGTTTATCATCCTTATATCTCCGCTATTTAGGAATTGAAACAATGCCTGTACATCGTCAGCATAGTCTGTTCGAAAGCATACTGTATGAGGTTGCGGTATTGTTTTCGTCATCCTCCCTTAAAAGGCTTACCGCTTAGCTGGAGTTGAATATCATAAAACACGTGCAAAGTACAGACATAATTAAAATGAATGATAGCGAAATAATTTATTCAAGACAAACATATGCAATGCACTGATGATGATTATTAAAACAGATAATGTCTATCATAATTCGAATGTTTAAACAAACAGGAAAAGAAATTGCAAATGAAAGTAAATCTAATGATCTAAAAAGTTCATCCTTCTAAACATTAATCAATCTTGTCGTGACTAGGAATGGGAGCGGTGATCACTACAGGAGTCTTGGGATGATTGAATTCAATTTCATCAGCATCGATCATATCTTGAATCTTGTTCTTTAATGACCAGCAGTTATTTGTATCATGACCAGGACTATCAGAGTGGTATGCACACCTCACATTAGGATTATAGCTACGAGCAGAAGTACTAGGATTCTTAGGGGGGTCCTTTAAAGTGATCAACTCCGACTTCAGTAGGTGTTGTAATACTTGAGCCAGTGACATGTTAATCTTTGTGAATTGACGCTTAGGTGTATCTGACTTGTGTATTTGTTGTGGAACTGGTGTAGAGATCAGAATTGTCCTCACAGATTGGTTGTGTTCATTGCGACCTTTCTGATTGTTAGTCAAGTGAGGTTCTTCAGATGAGTTGAAGTCAATGATCTTTTCATCAATTAAGTCTTGAATCTTGTGCTTCAATTGCCAACAATCCTTTGTATCATGACCAGGGCTATTTGAATGATAAGCACATCTCGCATGGTACTTATACCCAGGGGTGGGGTTGGTAGGAAATGAATATGGAGGCAATAGGGTTATCAAGTTCTGATTGAGCAGTTGTTGGAGAACTTGAGACAATGGTATATGTAATGGAGTAAATGACCGCTTAGGCTTGGATCTCTGATTATCTTGACCACCTTGATGCTTATGTTGATTCTTCTCCTTCTCGATTAGAAGTGCCTTCAATTCTTCTTGTCCCTTGGCTAAGTGAAAAATTATTTTCTGGGACTGGTTATTCTGAGCCTGGAGATTTTTGACTGATTGCTCGAGCTTCATGATGCTGAAATAAACATCGAGGAGGTGAGAAACCTGTGGTAAGAAACCTGTTATGCGATGTTATGAATGCAAATGCAATGTTTTCAAGGATCTATAGGAATTTAGTTAGCAACATTAAAATGGTTTGGTCGCGTCTTTGTCTGAAGAAATCTGAACTTTGTCTTTGAACGTCTTTCTTTGAGAATCAAGCTCACCATATCGAGTGGGTCGTCGCCTCTGATTCGGTGTAATACGGTGAACTGACTTTTTATAATCGAAAAATGTTGCGGTTAAGCATGAGTCGCCACCGACTTTTATTTTATCCAATTTTTTAGGAAAGGCTAAAAGAACAGGAAAAGACCTTTTAAAAAGATTTTGAGTTCGGGGGGTAAGTTATGCAAAGGGAAGGTGTAAGGCACCCTTTGCATCCGTAGTTATCTACGGGCTCTTAATTGCTTAGCTCACTTTGTTTGTTTGATTTGTTTGAAAAGTTTGAAATAGCAGTGTGCGAATAGTAAAAGATTTCGTTAAGGACTTTAGCTTGTAAATAAGCGTAGCCTTGTTTGAAAGTATTTGAAAATAGGAGGCGTGAAAAGTAAAAACTTTGAAGAAGAACTTTAGCTTGTAAATAAGCGTAGTCTTTTGAAAAGTATTTGAAATTTAATGGAAAGAGAGTTTGAATTTGAATTTTGAATTGAGCAAGCAATTAATAGCAACTTACCCTAAGTTTAAAAATTTTTCCTTTTAGCTTTTCGAGGCGAAAGGGTCTATCCATACCATAAGAGGGCAGGAAGTCTTTCAATTGGATGTGCGGGTCATCGAGGTTTATCGTTCGTCACAAGACTGTCCCATGCCATAAAGAGGTCAGGTAGTCTAAGCGAAGGATAGAATAGTCATTAATCTTTTTAGGCATCATGCGAGGATACCTTAGCAATAGGGACAAATCATCATTTTACCGAGGCAACATCGAGGGACAACATTGATGATAATGAACTGAGGGCAACGTTTGTTTTGTTTTGCTTAGGTATCCTTGGAATCGAGGGACTTTGACTATTTAGTACAATTAAAGGCAACAAGGTAACAGGCAACAGGCAACAAAGGCAACCAGAGGGATTACCCTAAAGGTGTGTGGGTGCAACAATCACGTGGTTAACTTCGATTACATTTATCTTGTATAGTTAGTGATCTGTGTTCAGTTCATGGTTTGCACTCCCTAAATTACTAACCACGCAGTAATATAATATCACAATTTTAAGTGCCTTCAAGGCCACACAATACAACCAATGAACAGTTACATAATAATATGAGGAAGGGAACAATGAAACCAGCGGATCCCTTAATAGGGTTTGACATAAGTAATAAAAAGTAAGGTTTAGGGTTACCAATATCCGTAGCTTTGGCAACCTTTAGCCTCGATCGATGAAGGTTGATGGGCGGAAGTTTGCCTTGAACATGAAGCATTGACCCTGACCATGAAAGAGTTGACAAAAGAAAAAGAAGGCAATGAGTGTATGGCGGAGTTCATTGATAGCGGGAATTAAACCCTAAAATAGAATAACAAGCAAAAATATTTAAATAAGAAAGGTTAGAACTTAGCTTTGAATTTGACGTGGCGCAGAGTCGGAGAGTATTGAAAGAGTAACCCTGAAAGGGCAAGGCAAAGAAATAAAACATACTCAGTGCAGGGCAAACTTTAATTAGGATTCAAATCGAATATAACAGTAAACTGATATAATTAATTATTGGTCTCGCGACCTAATTAATTAAATCGGAGAAAGAAAATTAAAATCAGGCACCAAACATTTTTTAGGGATTTTTGAAATTAAAACAAAACATATATGAATTTTGAATACATGTAATCAAAATAAATAATTATAATATTAAGAAGAAAATAATATAATTTATATAAAATAAATATTATTAATTATTAATAAATTAAATAATGCATATGAAAAATATATAAATATTAATATGTGAAGAGAAAATAAATAAAATAAAATTATTATTATTATTATATCAAAAAAAATTGGAAAATAATATATGAAGTTTTTGTAAAATAAAAGAAAAAAAGAAACAATTAAAAACATATGCATATTAATATATAAAATAAAATGTATTTATGTATTTAAATATATAAAAAAAATAAGACAACTTAGCTGTTGATTCAGTGTGTGGTAGACTGGTGATGGTACATCATGGGCGTGCTTTCTGGATGCGTTGAATTTGTACGTCCGTCGATCCAACGGTGGAGATCTGGAGAATGCTTGGTAAGTCCTGTGGATGACCTGTATGGAATTTGGAGAAAGATCAATTCGTAAAAATAATTGGCGAAGGTGGGGGTCGAACCGGCGCACCCACGCATTGCACTTCAAGACTTTTTCCATTGCTCCATGTTCGCTTTGTTGTCACTTAGGCGCGAGCTAAATTATTAAAAGAAACAAACGATTAAGATTTGAACAAATATTTGACCGCGCCCGGACCTTCTTCTTCGTGGGATCTCTGAAAAAAACAACACTTTCAGCCATGGTTTTAAAACATGGCTATAGGTCTCCTATCTTAAACCTGCGAATAAGTTGTCAATTAACGCAAAAGGATAAACCAGATGAGTCATAGGTGAGCCTACGGATCTAACGGCGCTATTAGTTTTGACTAATTCGTTCTTTAACCATCCAGCCCCAAATCGCTGCCGTGAAACCCTAGTCATGGGGACGTTCTATTCCTTTGCTAAAACATCAATTGAATCGTCCAGAAATCAAAGGAACAAGATTACGATCACATGTACGCTATCAATTTCAACGAAATCTACCTTTATATGTGAAACCGAAAAATTCAAGAAAAAAGCTTGACAATCAACAATGGTGTATCGTTCATATTGGCATATAAATACACCGAAATCTCCAGAATTAATCACAACATAGTAATGAATACAAATAGGCGATGAAAATTCATGGATAATGTATGAATGGTTAAAATCAAGCTTGAGTAAGAATGTGCAAACCGTAAGCTATGGAGGAGGTGTTCTTGGTGCTGTAGCCTTGGGCTGAACGACAATCTCTCTGTGTGGCCCTAGGAAGAGATTGAAACCTCCAGAAATCCCTGAATTGGCCTCCACCTTTGAATTAAATCTCTCACGTTTCTTGAATTTTCAAGAACTGCAATACCGTTTTTGTGGCAGAAACCTTGTCCCCAACTGCTTCTGCTTCCTCTCACGTTTTTTGTGACTTTGCCCAGGTTCATGAAGCTGCCATCTTATTGGTGGTGGTCTTCACGAACAATTATGGTATATGAAAGTTCTTCCCTTTAAGAATGCAAGAGCCGAAATACGTCTCTATGTTGGTTGTGATGTTTGTGTTGTGAAAGGTTTATGTGATATCGGTCTTGGGAAGTGCATAACCGTGAAAAAGAGGGGAGAGAAATTGTCTGGAAAAAAATAGGTTAGGATTCTTGTCCCCCTTTAATGAATATTAGTGTCATCTATTTATAATACAATATTAGGGTTTTCTAGGCTCAAAATATTGGGTGGGCTTTATAACATTAGTAAGAGTTAAAATAATACAACTAAAGAATGCAAAAAGGATTTTAATAATTTTAATTAAGAATTCAACTTAATTGAATTAAAAATTAAATTTAATAAAATCATGCAAGATTTAATAAAATTGTAAAATGACATATGAAGTGAATATATATTATTATATTTTTTTTATTTTTTGGAATGAATGCAAAGATATGTTAATTTCCTAATAGAAAGATGCATATTCAGTAGAAGTAAACTCAGGAGGGCAAATTTTGGGGTATGACAGCTGCCCCTGTTCAATTATCTTAAACCTGAAGATGTAGAGTGGTCTGTATGCCAGTCGGTATCTGAAGGTGGAAGATGATTGAACACTAGAATACCAAGAAATTTGCCCTATTTGCAGTAGGGACTTTTGTCGGAGATGAGCTTGTGGATGCCGTCTGGTAGTTGAATTTTGAGAAGATGTTGTTTGCGCGTTGATCGTGTCATTACCGTTCGTAGTAAATGAATTAGATCCTTGGGAATTGATCGTGTCAGTATCGTTCGTGATACTTGAATTAGATCTTGGAAAGATGATCGTGTCTACACCATTTGTGATGATAGAATTAGATCTGAAGAGATAATCGTGTCTTCATCGTTCGTGATGATAGAATTAGATTCTCTTGTCGTGTCAGCACCGTTCGTAGTGACTGAATTAGACTGGGAAGGCCAGTGATCGTGTCCACACCGTTCGTGATGATAGAATTAGACCTCTGATCGCTTGATCGTGTCAGTACCGTTCGTGGTAACCGAATTAGATCTTCGAGCATTGACCGTGTCAGTACCGTTCGTAGTAGCTGAATTAGATCTTGAAAATGATCGTGTCATTACCGTTCGTGGTAGATGAATTAGACCTTGGAGCATTGACCGTGTCAGTACCGTTCGTGGTAGCTGAATTAGATCTTGAAAATGATCGTGTCATTACCGTTCGTGGTAGATGAATTAGACCTTGGAAAGTTGGAGTTTTCGTTCGTTTGTCTGTACCTGTATTCTGCAAAAGGTATAGTTAGTCTTTATGCAATGTCATGATGCATGTATTATGTAATGAGTCCCTCAAAATAAATGAGAAACTTTGTATGTTATGGATGAGTTCATTAAGAGGTAATGTATGCAATGTATGAATATGTTTATGACATATGATATGCAAACATGATTTATGTTGTCTTAGTCGAGAGAATAAATCTCCAGGTCTCTGTGATTTTGATGTTTGATTTCGTCTTGAAAGATGCTCAGCTGGGGATTTATGATTTCTGCTTGGGGATGATCAGTAACTTGATGTACCCTGATTGGTGATAAAGATATTAATGCGCCATGTTGGAGGAAAGTGAAGTGTCGGAGAACCGGTAGCGTTGAAGGTGTAAACTTTGTTGGGGAGTCATGTCTTTGTCGAGACGAGAGCATTTGAAAATGATTACTCTGTGGGGATATGATCGGCTCTGTGGGGAGACATGGGTGTCTTGAAAGTTGCCCCTAGTATTATAGTAACCACCATTCCTGGATTTGATTAGGACACGCCACTGAATGCTGATCAAGATGTCAAACTGGACTTGCACAAATTTGCCCCTGCTAGTAGGAACTTTGGAAAGGTTCGCCTCGCGAGGACTTTATGAGATGTGCACTATGGGCGTCATGCCCCTCGTAATCATGGGCACAGGACAATGCCCCATGTTGATTGGAAATAGATTCATATTTTCTTGGATACATACCCATGATTGTTTTTGACATCTTTGAGAGATTCTCGGAATCTTGACTTGATTGCCCCAGATTGTTTGGACAAAGCATGTCATGCCCCTTGTATTCATTGACTTATAGTCAACTGAGTCAGTTATAAGGGATGTTGTTGCTGAAATAGTTCCGTCTGTCGGGACGACTTTTAGTCATTAGTCGTACCCTGTGCAGATTCTTTCTGATGCTAACATTTGAAATTATGTAGCAGAATATGTTTAATAATGTATTCATGAGATGCAATGCATACGTTTGTCTTGAGTTTTGAAAAACATTAAAACAGGAGATGTACAAGCGTGATATTTGTAAAACATGATATTTGTAACAACGTGATGTTTGTAAAAATGAAATATCGACTCAGCATTTGTGATAAACCTTAAGGAGTCAGGATACCTTTGTTGTGACAGTATGCTTTCGAACTAACCATGCTTCAGTTAGGACTTTCAAGGGTTGTAACGTGGCTTGGTTCACGGTTTAAGAAACAAAGGATAAAGGCTCAAAATTTTATTATACCCACCCCTCTTCGTGATGTTCTTCAGTCCTAAGCTCAGTTAATTCAACCTATGCATTCGGGTTCCAAGAGACTTTTGCACCTTTTGATAATGATGATGGTTCACAAGCAAAGAGAACTTTTGAGATGGCAGTCGCTTCTTCCTTTGGTAGTCACAACATTGTGTTGTATATTGACTTCTCTTTTTTCATCTTTTTGATATCCCTAACTTTTGCCTGAACTGTTTATTTCTGAGATTACAGTCAGCGGGATGCCTTGATTTTGCCTAAGTCGTCTTTTGATTTTTGACTTAGCAGGCTTTTCTTTGTATATATATTTTTTCATTTTTTCTTTTGAAGATATTGACTGTCTTGTTTGATGATTGACGAACCATCATTGTCTTTTGATTGACATCTCCAACACTTCTTTGATGTGTGCGGATGACCGTTTATGATTGAAACCTTTGTTGAAAGGTGTACTGAATGATTCTCTTAAACTAGAATGCACAGCCAAATTAACTGAGAACTACCCTGCCCCAGGTTATGATCAAGGGTTTTAATTAGTACAAGAAAGAAACTTCTACTTCTTAGGCTCAAAGGGGTTGACGAGGGATTAACATCCTTATATCTCCACTGTTTAGGAATTGAAACAATGCCTGTACATCGTCAGCATAGTCCGCTCAAAAGCATACTGTATGAGGTTGCGGTATCGTTTTCGTCATCCTCCCTCAAAAGGTATACAGCTTTAGCCAGAGTTGAGTATCATAAAACATATGCAAAGTAAAGACGTAATTTAAAATGAGTGATAACGAAATAATTTATTCAAGACAAATATATGCAATGCACTGATGATGATTATTAAAACAGATAATGTCTATCATGAGTCAAATGTTTAAACAAACAGGAAAGAACTTGCAAATGAAAGTAGATATAATGATCCAAAAGTTCGTCCGTCGAGACGTCAATCAATCTTGTCATTTCTAGGCATAGGAGCGGTGATCACCACAGGGCTTTCAGGAGGGTTGGATTTGATTTCTCCTTCATTGATCAGATCTTGAATCTTATTACTTAATGTCCAGCAATTGTTTGTGTAATGTCCGAGACTGTTGGAATGGTATGCGCACCTCGCATTGGGTTTATAGTCAGGAGAATTCGTTGACTCGATTGCCCTGAGCGTCTGGATCATAGGAGTGAATTGATTGTTGGGACTCAGTTGTCGTGATTCCATCATCGTGACTCAATTGTCGTGACTTTGTTGTCGTGATTTCATTATCGTGACTCAGTTGTCATGATTCCATTATCGTGACTCAGTTGTCGTGACTTCGTTGTCGTGATTCCATTATCGTGACTCAGTTGTCGTGATTCCATTATCGTGACTCAGTTGTCGTGACTTTGTTGTCGTGACTCAGTTGTCGTGATTCCATCATCGTGACTCAATTGTCGTGACTCCATTATCGTGACTCAGTTGTCGTGGCTTCATTGTCGTGGTCTTTTCTGATTTGAGTGTCATGATTAAATCTTTAATGGCACGCTTCAACGGTCTACCATCCTTCACACCCTAACCAGGATTTGTTCAAATACTAAGCGCATCTCGCATTGTAATTGTACCCCAAGAATATGAGTGCCCTTAATTCTTCTTGCCCCTTGGCCAAGTTACGAATCATCCCTCGGAACTGGTTATTCTGAGCCTGAAGATTTTTGACTGATTGCTCGAGATCCATTTGTGCTGAAGTAAACAGCAAGAGAGGATGAGATACCTGTTATGCGATGTTATGAATGCAAATGCAATGTTTTCAAGGATTTTTAGGAATTTAGTTAGCAACATTAGAAAACGATTTGGTCGTATCTTTGTCTGAAGAATTCTGAATTTTGTCTTTGAACATCCTTCTTTGAGAATCGAGCTCACCATATCGAGTGGGTCATCGCCTCTGATTCGGGATACTTCTGAATTTGAAGGTACATGGCTAGAGGAAAATAAATCCTCTTGCCCCTAGATAGGTATGATGTCTTTGAACTGGAAGGCATACGGCCAGAGGAAAATAAATCATCCTGCCCCTAAATAGGAATTCAGTCCTTGATAAGAGCACCTGAGATTGTGCGCCCTAAATTCCTAAGATCCTTGAAAGGGTTAGTTAACATGCTATGATATGATGTCATGATGTCATGCGAGTGCAAATCATTAAGTAAGGCATAAGGTCATAAGGACGAGACGTCCTACAGGAAAAACCTGCAAGGAAATGAAAGGCTAGAGCATAAGGTAATGAGGACGAGGCGTCCTACGAACACATCTTGCAAGGAAATAGAAAGGTAAAACATATGGTAATAAGGACGAAATGTCCTAAAAGCAAATCCTGCAAGGAAACCAAAAGGTTAGATAACAAGCAAGTCACACAAGAGTCCTTAAGTTTAAAGGCTTGCATGAAGTATGACCAGGTGACTACCCTTCCCCAGAGGTACTTCTAAGGATAAGGATGATATCAGCAACGGGTTCTACCAAGTGACCCAGAATTGTCAGCCCTTCTAAAGCACCCTCGAACATGATACATACATACCATGCAATGATACTTTGAGAGAGAACCTATCTGAGTTGTAGTATCGGGTAGCGACTATGCCCTTAACATACATCAAGAGTAGTCCCCCCACTACGTTCCTAAATGTCAAGATGGGTTAAAGGTAACTAAAGGTCCTTAAGCTCCGACTCACCTACAGATATCCACACGAACCTCTCTCATGCAAAAGAGGCATGTGAACACCCATAGAGGCCTAACTTAAGCGTGAACTCTCATATTGACCAATCCCAAGCATACACAAGGGAGGTCGCCATGACTATGCCACTCCTATCTTAAGGTGCACTTGAATCCGGGTATAGGATTCATCTTCCACTCAAATACCCAAAACAACCTTTAAGAATAAAGCAAACAAACAAACAATTATTAAAGTGATCCTAAACTTTAAGGTAACCCCTCTTTTATTCGAAAGCGTCCCCAGCAGAGTCGCCAGTTCTGTAATACGGTGAACTGACTTTTTATAATCGAAAAATGTTGCGGTTAAGCATGAGTCGCCACCGACTTTTATTTTATCCAATTTTTTAGGAAAGGCTAAAAGAACAGGAAAAGACCTTTTAAAAAGATTTTGAGTTCGGGGGGTAAGTTATGCAAAGGGAAGGTGTAAGGCACCCTTTGCATCCGTAGTTATCTACGGGCTCTTAATTGCTTAGCTCACTTTGTTTGTTTGATTTGTTTGAAAAGTTTGAAAAAGCAGTGTGCGAATAGTAAAAGATTTCGTTAAGGACTTTAGCTTGTAAATAAGCGTAGCCTTGTTTGAAAGTATTTGAAAATAGGAGGCGTGAAAAGTAAAAACTTTGAAGAAGAACTTTAGCTTGTAAATAAGCGTAGTCTTTTGAAAAGTATTTGAAATTTAATGGAAAGAGAGTTTGAATTTGAATTTTGAATTGAGCAAGCAATTAATAGCAACTTACCCTAAGTTTAAAAATTTTTCCTTTTAGCTTTTCGAGGCGAAAGGGTCTATCCATACCATAAGAGGGCAGGAAGTCTTTCAATTGGATGTGCGGGTCATCGAGGTTTATCGTTCGTCACAAGACTGTCCCATGCCATAAAGAGGTTAGGTAGTCTAAGCGAAGGATAGAATAGTCATTAATCTTTTTAGGCATCATGCGAGGATACCTTAGCAATAGGGACAAATCATCATTTTACCGAGGCAACATCGAGGGACAACATTGATGATAATGAACTGAGGGCAACGTTTGTTTTGTTTTGCTTAGGTATCCTTGGAATCGAGGGACTTTGACTATTTAGTACAATTAAAGGCAACAAGGTAACAGGCAACAGGCAACAAAGGCAACCAGAGGGATTACCCTAAAGGTGTGTGGGTGCAACAATCACGTGGTTAACTTCGATTACATTTATCTTGTATAGTTAGTGATCTGTGTTCAGTTCATGGTTTGCACTCCCTAAATTACTAACCACGCAGTAATATAATATCACAATTTTAAGTGCCTTCAAGGCCACACAATACAACCAATGAACAGTTACATAATAATATGGGGAAGGGAACAATGAAACCAGCGGATCCCTTAATAGGGTTTGACATAAGTAATAAAAAGTAAGGTTTAGGGTTACCAATATCCGTAGCTTTGGCAACCTTTAGCCTCGATCGATGAAGGTTGATGGGCGGAAGTTTGCCTTGAACATGAAGCATTGACCCTGACCATGAAAGAGTTGACAAAAGAAAAAGAAGGCAATGAGTGTATGGCGGAGTTCATTGATAGCGGGAATTAAACCCTAAAATAGAATAACAAGCAAAAATATTTAAATAAGAAAGGTTAGAACTTAGCTTTGAATTTGACGTGGCGCAGAGTCGGAGAGTATTGAAAGAGTAACCCTGAAAGGGCAAGGCAAAGAAATAAAACATACTCAGTGCAGGGCAAACTTTAATTAGGATTCAAATCGAATATAACAGTAAACTGATATAATTAATTATTGGTCTCGCGACCTAATTAATTAAATCGGAGAAAGAAAATTAAAATCAGGCACCAAACATTTTTTAGGGATTTTTGAAATTAAAACAAAACATATATGAATTTTGAATACATGTAATCAAAATAAATAATTATAATATTAAGAAGAAAATAATATAATTTATATAAAATAAATATTATTAATTATTAATAAATTAAATAATGCATATGAAAAATATATAAATATTAATATGTGAAGAGAAAATAAATAAAATAAAATTATTATTATTATTATATCAAAAAAATTTGGAAAATAATATATGAAGTTTTTGTAAAATAAAAGAAAAAAAGAAACAATTAAAAACATATGCATATTAATATATAAAATAAAATGTATTTATGTATTTAAATATATAAAAAAAATAAGACAACTTAGCTGTTGATTCAGTGTGTGGTAGACTGGTGATGGTACATCATGGGCGTGCTTTCTGGATGCGTTGAATTTGTACGTCCGTCGATCCAACGGTGGAGATCTGGAGAATGCTTGGTAAGTCCTGTGGATGACCTGTATGGAATTTGGAGAAAGATCAATTCGTAAAAATAATTGGCGAAGGTGGGGGTCGAACCGGCGCACCCACGCATTGCACTTCAAGACTTTTTCCATTGCTCCATGTTCGCTTTGTTGCCACTTAGGCGCGAGCTAAATTATTAAAAGAAACAAACGATTAAGATTTGAACAAATATTTGACCGCGCCCGGACCTTCTTCTTCGTGGGATCTCTGAAAAAAACAACACTTTCAGCCATGGTTTTAAAACATGGCTATAGGTCTCCTATCTTAAACCTGCGAATAAGTTGTCAATTAACGCAAAAGGATAAACCAGATGAGTCATAGGTGAGCCTACGGATCTAACGGCGCTATTAGTTTTGACTAATTCGTTCTTTAACCATCCAGCCCCAAATCGCTGCCGTGAAACCCTAGTCATGGGGACGTTCTATTCCTTTGCTAAAACATCAATTGAATCGTCCAGAAATCAAAGGAACAAGATTACGATCACATGTACGCTATCAATTTCAACGAAATCTACCTTTATATGTGAAACCGAAAAATTCAAGAAAAAAGCTTGACAATCAACAATGGTGTATCGTTCATATTGGCATATAAATACACCGAAATCTCCAGAATTAATCACAACATAGTAATGAATACAAATAGGCGATGAAAATTCATGGATAATGTATGAATGGTTAAAATCAAGCTTGAGTAAGAATGTGCAAACCGTAAGCTATGGAGGAGGTGTTCTTGGTGCTGTAGCCTTGGGCTGAACGACAATCTCTCTGTGTGGCCCTAGGAAGAGATTGAAACCTCCAGAAATCCCTGAATTGGCCTCCACCTTTGAATTAAATCTCTCACGTTTCTTGAATTTTCAAGAACTGCAATACCGTTTTTGTGGCAGAAACCTTGTCCCCAACTGCTTCTGCTTCCTCTCACGTTTTTTGTGACTTTGCCCAGGTTCATGAAGCTGCCATCTTATTGGTGGTGGTCTTCACGAACAATTATGGTATATGAAAGTTCTTCCCTTTAAGAATGCAAGAGCCGAAATACGTCTCTATGTTGGTTGTGATGTTTGTGTTGTGAAAGGTTTATGTGATATCGGTCTTGGGAAGTGCATAACCGTGAAAAAGAGGGGAGAGAAATTGTCTGGAAAAAAATAGGTTAGGATTCTTGTCCCCCTTTAATGAATATTAGTGTCATCTATTTATAATACAATATTAGGGTTTTCTAGGCTCAAAATATTGGGTGGGCTTTATAACATTAGTAAGAGTTAAAATAATACAACTAAAGAATGCAAAAAGGATTTTAATAATTTTAATTAAGAATTCAACTTAATTGAATTAAAAATTAAATTTAATAAAATCATGCAAGATTTAATAAAATTGTAAAATGACATATGAAGTGAATATATATTATTATATTTTTTTTTATTTTTTGGAATGAATGCAAAGATATGTTAATGTCCTAATAGAAAGATGCATATTCAGTAGAAGTAAACTCAGGAGGGCAAATTTTGGGGTATGACATTCGGGATACTTCTGAATTTGAAAGCACATAGCTAGAGGAAAATAAATCCTCTTGCCCCTTGATTAGGTACTGTGTCTTTGAATTGGAAGGTATGCGGCTAGAGAAAAATAAATCCTCTTGCCCCTTGATTAAGAAATCGACCTTTGATAAGGGCACCTGAAATTGTGCGCCCTAAATTCCTAAGATCCTTGAAAGGGTTAGTTAAATCATGTTATGCTTATGATGTCATGATATCATGATGTTATGCGAATGTAGTTTATTAGGCATAGTGTGGGGTAGTAAGGACAAACAAGTCCTTTTAACAAAACCTGCAAGGAAACGAAGGTTAGCAGCAAACACCAACAAGTCACGCAAGTCACACAAGTCACACAATTTTGCCTTATGGTTAGGCTTGCATGAAGTTCATAGGTATATACCCTTCTTCCTTTCGTTTAGTTGGTTCAACCTGTCCTAAAAAGTAACCAGGTTCTATGGTGCTCATATCCCTGATCTTTCTCGTGGGCATTGTCTCAACATAGCACTCAATCGGCCAGCCAAAAGCATCCCTTGAGTCCAATCTCAATGAGTGTAGCATCGAGTATCAACCGGCTTCAGTCAGGAATCCGAAGCCAGCCATCTCGCTACTTCTTATAAGCCAAAGTCAAGTTCAACTAAGGTTCTAAAGGCGAATTAGTGCTCATGACACCACGCGGTAGCCAAATGTCTCCTCGATCAGATTCAAGGGCCATCAGGACAAACCAAAGCGTCGCACTAACGGTGGCCACCAGTTCAACCATAACGATACATGTCGTACAGCTTCCCTGGTCTCATGTCACATACTTAAGGTACACTAGATCCGGGTGTAGGACCTTTCACACAGCAAAATTCCCAAAACAGCCTTGAAAATTAAAACAAGCAAAAACAAGCAAAACAAACAATAGAAAACAATTAAAGTGAATCCTAAACTTTTAAGGTAACCCCTCTTTTATTCGAAAGCATCCCCAGCAGAGTCGCCAGTTCTGTAATACGGTGAACTGACCTTTTATCGATCGAAAATGTCGCGGTTAAGCATGAGTCGCCACCGACTTTTATTTTATCCAAACAAATTCAGAAAGGCTAAAAGAAACAGAAAAAACCTTTTAAAGAAATCTAAGTTCGGGGGGTAATTTATGCAAAGGGAAGGTGTAAGGCACCCTTTGCATCCATGGTTTTCCATGGGCTCTTAATTGCTTTGCTTGCTCGTTTTCAGAAAATGTAGATGAAAGAGGAAAAATGGACTTTAGCTCGTAAATGAGCGTAGCCAGTTTTTGAAGAATTTTGAGAAAGAATATAGAAAATAGAGCATGGCAAGGCAATTAGGGGCAATTACCTTAAACTCAGATGATAGGTCTCTTTTTAGCCTTTCAGCATGAAAGGGTCTATCCTTGCCATAAGAGGGCAGGAAGCCTTTCGTTTGGAGGTTGAAGGGTCATCGAAGCATCCTTTGCCATAAGACTATCCCATGCCATAGAGGGGCAGGTAGTCTAAGGCAAGGATCAGAATAAGCCATTTTTGTTAGGCAACCAGAAGATACCTCAGCCTTTTCCGTAGGCAACTTCCGAGGGTCGAGGTCATTTTTGTGTATCGAAGGCAGCATCATTTAGGGTCGTATGACCTTTTAATTATCGAGGCAACAGGCTGAGGTATCCTCATATTCGAGGGACATGGCTTATTCTGCAAAAACACGAGGCAACAGGCAACAAGGTAACAAGGCAACAAGGCAACAGAGAGGTTACCCAAAAGCGTGCGTGTGTGCACCAATCACGTGATTATATTCAATTATATTATCTTGTAAATTAGCGATTCTAAATTCAATTCATGGTTGCCACTCCCTATTTTACTAACCACGCAGATAATATAAGGCAAGAAACAGTAATATGGGGGAGGGAAATTGTAACCAGCGGATCCCTTAATAGGGTTTGACACAAGTAATAATTAAACAGAAAAATAAAAGATTAGAGTTTAGGGATACCAAACTCGTAGCTTTGGCAATCAACGAACCCTGAAAAGGAGAAGGGGGAGACAGAAAGCAGAGAGTGAGTGCATTATCAAGTTCATGGGCAAACTTCATTAACCACAAAGAAAGTAGAATAATAAATTAAAAGTAAAATAGAGAGAAGGTACTTAGCTTGGCATTTGCCTAACAGGGTTGAGGGCAAGGTTTGCCTGAAGCATTGACTCTGACCATTGAGAATTGAAAGAAGAAACAACAAGGCATGAGTGTACAGACAGTTCATTGGCATTTAAATTTAACCCTAATTTGATAAGAAAACAAAATGAAATAAAATGATTATTTAAACTAAATACGAAATAGTACTTAGCTTTCGAATTTGATATGATATGGTCAGAGTCAGAGGTTGCCTCGGAGGTAAATCCTGAAAAATGGCAAAGGCAGAAAAATAAAAGGAGTGAATGTATGCTTAGTTCAGAACATATAAGGGCAAACCCTAAAATCAAAAGGTGAAACAAAATAGACTTTAATTTTAAAATAAATAAGATACTTAGCTTTTGTGTTTTGACGTGGCGCGTAATAGGGAGAAACCCTGTTGGTAACCCTGAAAAGGCATAAAAAACAGAAGTATCTAGTGTATGGCATGATCTTCGTAAACCCTAATTAGGGTACGAATTAAAATGAGAAAATAATTTAATTAATTATTGGTCTGACGACCTAATTAATTAAATCGAGTTGAAAAAAAAATAAAAATAAAATTGAATGTGAAATATATTTTTTAGGAATTTTGTGGAGTTTAAATAAAATAAATATGAATTTAAAAAGTATTTTAATAATTAAATTAAATTAAATAACTATTATTATAAATAATATATATATAAATATCTATTAAATGTTATCAAATATAAATATACTTATAAAATTTTTTATAATTTACATATATGTATGTATAGAATAAAACAAATTATTTATATATATTAAAAAGAAAATAAGAAAAGGGGCTATATAATTAAAAGTAAAAAAAATTATGAAAATCTTAACTTTAGATTCGGTGCTGCTCATCCCTGATGGTTCATGATGCACCCTCGTTTTGGTACGCGTTGGATTGGAAAGGAGGACGATCGGACGACTGCGATGATGAGGGCATACGACAATACGTGGATAGAGGCGCATAGGATTCATCATCTCCACTTACACGCGCGCGCGCCAAAACCTGTTTGAAACCGGCCAATGGAGTGCTGCCACGGTATCATCTTCTTCGCTGAAAAATCTGAAACACGTAGCTACGAATTTGCTACGACTCGGTTTCGTAGCGAATCAAATCTGCAAAACGAAAATCTTGTACACACAATATAAACTTGGCGCGACCTCATGGGCGTGATCGGCCAGGTCTCAGGAGTTCAGTAGTGCTAATTATTAGCCCTAATTTTACCTAATATGGGAAACCCCAATTTCGAGCTTGAAGAACCCGAGGGCCTTGGGGGTTGATTCTGGAGGTGTTTCTTGCGTGCACCTATTGGAAAAGCTTCAGTGAGCTTCAAGGAATGTATTGAGGACAATAGAAAACCTTGAATCGGCCTCTAACCCCGAATTGGTATTTGAAACTTTCTTGAGTTTTTGTGCTCGGATTTTGTTCTCTTGAGGCTGCAAAACGTGAACCCTTGTGCTATGGCCTTGTTCAGAATATATAGAGGAGGATTAGGTTAACAAAATATGATCAAATCCTTATTGAATCTTTGATTGAATGTGGAGAAAATTGGATTGGAAATATGCCATGAAATCTTTCTAATTTTGCCTTAATTGAATCAATCTCTTCCCAATTTTAATATGCACGAAATTATATTGGTTTTGGGATATTATTGACAATTGAATTGACCCAAATTGATTCTATAAACCAAATCTTTGATTTTCTATTGAATTACTTAATTTTAATCATTTTTTAAATGAATAAAAATTAATAATAAATCAAATAGATCACACAATTTCGTGGCCATAGGTTTATGGGCTCTCAATGTCATGAGGAACAAGTTTGGATCTTAACAATATAGGCCCATTAGCAAGAAATCCAAAATTCCTCCACACTTTTCCCTCCAAAATAGTCCAACTTTGACAAGATGTATCTCCCTCAATTTTTGAGGTATGGAGGTGTTCTAGGACTTTTTAGAAACCTCAGAGAGTCCTCTAACCAGTGTCTTTGGTCTCATATCAAAATCATTTTCCATGTTCATTTTATGTTCTTTTGAAAAAAGTGTCTTTTTGTTGACTTTTGAGAAGGACCTATAATGTATGAAGCCATATCTCTTAGATTATTGACCTATGAGCTTTGATTCTTGGACCATTGGATAGAGGAATGAATTCCCTTCAAAATTAGCTTTGGTGGGAATTTTTCTGATGAAGTATGAATATTTGGTGAATTTTCAATGTTTGGTTGACTTTTTCAGTTTATGCCCCAAAATAGTAACTTTTGACTTTTGACTTTTCTGATCTTTCCTTGCATCATCATGATCAACCCTTGATCAAATGATGATTTTAGGGTTATGAGGATGTTGTTGACCAAATACCTTGAACTTTGACTGTATATTGACTGTTTTGCCCTTGAGAGTCGATTGTTGACCTAATCAGGATTTGAGGGACTCAATTTGCTCTGTTTGACTTGAAACTTTACATGGAGATTCTTTGGGATGTTGGTGACCCCATGGAACCACCTTGAGTCATTGATTCAATGATTTTCCATTGAATGACCTAAACTCTACTTCAGGGCCTTGTATGAGAGAGTGTGTCTATGAGCTTTTGCATATGGACTTGAAGCTTGAATAAGAGAAATACTGTGGGCAAATTTTGGGGTATGACAATTGGTATGGCTCCGTTTGAGGCTTTGTATGGTAAGAGGTGTAGGACGCCATTATGCTGATATGAATCTGGTGAGAGTGCAATTGTTGGACCAAAAATTGTGCAAGAGACTACAGAGAAGATTAAGATGATTCAGGAGAAGATGAAAGCTTCTCAGAGTCGTTAGAAGAGCTATCATGATAAGAGGCGGAGAACACTTGAGTTTCAATGGGGAGATCATGTATTTTTGAGAATGACTCCTATGACTGGTGTTGGTCGGGCGCTGAAGTCAAAGAAGTTGACATCGCGTTTCATTGGTCTGTTTCAGATTACGGGAAGAGTAGGAGAAGTAGCTTATCGTATTGTGTTACCGCCTACACTTGCGAATTTGCACGATGTATTCCATGTGTCACAGTTGAGGAAATACATTACGGATCCGTCTCATGTAATCCAAGTAGATGATGTATAGGTAAAAGACAACTTGACGGTTGAAGCATTCCCTGTGAGGATTCAAGACCAGAAGCTGAAACAGTTACGTGGTAAAGATATAGCTTTGGTTAGAGTAGTTTGGGAAGGACCAGCAGGTGGAACTGTTACCTGGGAACTGGAGAGTCGGATGAAGGACTCTTATCTTGAGCTGTTTACCTAAGGTATGTTTTCGAGGACGAAAACTCTTTTAGTGGGGGAGAGTTGTAACACCCCATATTTCAATTTATTAATTTACTTAGAATTTAAATTAATTATTGGAATTATTTGGCTTTTATTGAGTTATTGGAGAATTTTAGAAAAATAATCTTGTTAGGCTTGTGGTGTAGTTAGTAGAAGGGAGGTTCTATTTGGGTAGGCCTTTACGAACTAATGACTCTAATTTTATAAAACAAGAAAAGAAGGAAAAATTGGAAATCAAAAGAGTCAGAGAAGAGAAGAAGAGTACATGAAAGAGGGCCTTGAAGGAAGAAGGAGAAGAACCAAGAACACTTGCTAAGGTAAGGGGGACTCTCTAATTATCTTTTATGATTTCATGAATGATAGGATTGATTGGGTAGATTAGTTCTCTCATATCTTTCGAACCGTGAGTCCGTTTTGAGCGTCGTTTCGAGCGTTGTATCAATAATTAAAAATCTTATATAGTTAAGTGACTTTTTTGGGCAGTAGTCGGTTTTATTTAAAAACTCCGATTAAATTATTTGGTGAAGTTATACATTGTAGACATATGCAATATTATGTAACAATGTGATTGATGTGGTTATGATATTATTATATTGTGATGTGATGATTGTTGTGATTGATTATTGAATGATGTTATGACATATACATACTTTATTGGTGATGATAATGGTGAATTATGATGAGACGATGTGATTCATCAGATCGGTGATGTTGTAAGTATGTTATATGTGTGCATTCATTCATAAATCATTTTGGTGGCTGAATCCAGGTGATGTGTTGGATCAGTGGAGAGCATAATTCCCATTGTGTGGAATTTATGTTGGCAGGCCCGTATCTTGGTGATGTTTGGATCGGTCAGATGTGTTAATCCCATGTTTGGTACCACATGCATAGTGTCAGTATATTGCATATGCATATTGCTATAACATGATTGGATCGTTTTCAGTGTTATATTTTGGTGATGTGTTGTTGTTGTTGATGAATGCTTTTCTGAAAATCTGAATATATTACAATTGAGTGATTAATATACTTATGAAATGTTATTGTTTATGAGTTTATAACATTTTTTAATTTTGATGAGACTCACTCTTATTGTTGATGTTTTTCAGATTGAAGAGTAGCTACTTTTGCTTTGGTGAGGATAACTTATAGGTTAGTCCGTTATTCGTAGTGTCAGTGTCATGCTCTGATATGTAACACTGGGGAACGTTTACTTGAGAGTTGTTTAATAACTCTTAATTTTATTTTGATTGAATAACTTGTTAAGTTTTGGAGATGATGAACGATGGTTTAATGTTATTCAAATTATGAATCTTTTCCGTTGTGTTAACATGTTTTCGGTGAATGTTATTGATTGAGTTCCTCATGTTGGCATGGCATGTGTTTTAAAAATATGTTTTTGTAGAATTGTAGCATCCTTTTTTACATGTTACTCTGAATAAATTAATATATTCCACAGGGTTTAGAGGGGTGTTACACTATAACCAAGAATCAGGAAACTAGGAGTAACAAAACTGAAGTGTCCAACAAAAATCTAGAAATACAGATTAGCCAGTTATTTAGACAATTAGCAGCATGGCCTAGTTCCAGTGGCGATTTTGTGAGAATACCGTGGACAACATGAAAAATAAGAGTTGTAAGGCCATCGAATTGATAAAAAGAGTGATACATTCAATCCCTAGTGCTATGGGTGAGAAAAAATGAGTGGAAATGAGAAGAAAAGTCATGATAGTGCATAAGTAAATAAAGAATGGCAATTATTGAAGATGGAGTAGTTGAAAAAAAGAGAAAAAATCAAACGGAGAAAAAAATGGAAAAAAAATATAGCAAGGACTCTATGAGGGGGGATACTCATGATAAGCTCATAAATAGGAAGTCACCCTTGAGAAGAACTAAAAAAACAAATCCTCAATGAACCTAATTTAGAGCTCCCCTATCATGTCAAGCCACCCTACCCAATCTTGAAGAAGAAACCAAAGAAATAAATGAAAGTGGGGCACCTTAAGAAGTTTATGAAGATGCTTACAAAGATACATGCAAATATCCCACTATGTGAAGCTCTTGGGTTGTCTCCTCTTCTCTTCTCCCTTTTCTCTTCTCTTCCCTCTTCTTTTCCTCTTTTCCTCTTTTCTTACTATCTTTCTATTTCTCTCTTGTTTTGTTAAATCCTTACTATCTTATTTTCTCAAATGGGCTTACTAGTTAATACCTTCATTGTTTCTCATTCTAATCAACATTAGGCCCAAATGATTACTTTCTCATTTTCACACTTACTAACCCAAATCACAAATATATCACAAAACACATATTTAATCAATTATCATACCACATAATAATTAATAAAATAAACAAATAATGAAATAATTAATAAAATAATAAATATTAAAAACGGGATGTTACACCAACTACTTTTCAAAGGTACTTGCTTTCTATCTTTGCTGACATAATTTAAAATTCCATTGAGGTATTCATGAATGATTTTTTTTGTATTTGGTAACACTTTTGATAGTTGTCTTGATCACCTTAATGTCGTTCTGAATAGATGTATCAAAACAAACTTCATTTTAAATTGGGAAAAATATCACTTTATGGTGACATAATGTATTGTTTTAGGACACAAAATCTATTAGAAAAGTATCAAGGTACATTTAGCCCAAATTGACGTAGTCAAAAAATTACCACCTCTGATTAATGTGAAAGGAGTGAGAAATTTCTTAGGACACTCTGATTTCTACGGATGTTTTATAAAATACTTCCCCGAAATTTCAAAGCCATTATGCAATTTTTGATTATATTTATCTCGATACACCAAAAAATCTCACTTGAGAATCAAAGTTAATAATAATTTAAAAATATTTACAATTCTCAAGTCATGAGCACAATTATTTTTATATATTTATATATATATATATATATATATATATATATATATATATATATATATAACATGATCAATTGATATCAAGGTGTCAAACTTAATAACATGACACCTCTGATAATTCTTCAACATATGTCCGTATAACAAAATTCACCGTTAATTTTAATCATTCTCTTTAACATATCAAATGATTTTTGATCGGTGTGAAATTTTATAGATGTGATCTATATGATAATAGCTTTAATTCAACTGTGGATTTTTTTATACGAACATGTAGTGAAGAATTATCGGAGGTGTCACGTTACTAAGTTTGACACCTTAGTGTCATTTGATCATGTTATATATATATATATATATATATATATATATATATATATATATATATATATATATATATATATATATATATATATATATATATATATATATATATACTTGGTTGAGATGATATGAGTCTCTTCTAACTAAATGATTTGAGTTTGTCATCTATTATGGTTCTTTTCGATTTGAATGTTAGTCTAAACAATTGGACGTAAAGAATATTCGATTGATAAAAAAAATTAATATATAATTTTTTATAGAAGAAAGTTATATATTAATATTATTAAAATGTTTATTGAGGTGAAATGGAAAGGGGGAAGAAAGACGCGTCTACTTTCATTGGAAGATATGATACCACGTCCACGTAAAGGGATTTTTGTGCGTGAAAATAACAAAATCTTTTTCACAAAGAATACGATTGAAAAGAAAGGGAAAAAAAGGTGTTCTTTACTCGTATATTAAATAAATTTCCATAATTGTACTTTTATCAGTCAAACAAACAAAGAGCCTAAAAGTATGCACCCAAAAAAAAGAAGAAAAAATACTTGAAACTCACTCCAAGTTTGGAGTTTTCCTTCTAAAATAACTTTAGTAATTTTCATTGGGCAACAAACATAGGCTTAAAAAAGCAATAATGTACTTATATTAGTAGTAATTTGAAAAGGAGAATTATGCAAGCACGTGATTGCCAACCATCACTAGCATGCACTATGCACTATCTTTTCCTAAACCTATTGACATAAGTGTGGGGAGTTAGGTGTTTTACAATCAACTTGCCTACTTAATTTATGGCTTGCACTTTCCCTTCTTCAGAAGCATATGAAAGTATTACGCTAACTCTTTTAAATTAGGTTAAGATAATTAAAATAGTTTCCAAAAGCTTTAAGTAGTCATAAAGGTGTTTTTGTGATTTGCATATTAAGTTATTGTCCATTTTAACAAGTGTACTACTATCTCTTTCTCAAATTATGTGACTTTCATGATTTTATATAAATTAAATAACATAGTTATAGTTTATTAGAATGTATATAATGAAACGATGGGAGCAGTAAATTGAGTAAAAGTAAATTTGCTAAGCTATTATCCACTCCTTAACTTTATGTAATGGTTGAATGGAAAATAAAAGGGGTAAAAATTCGAGTCACGGTTACTTTGTGTGTTTGTCTCTCTTATATAACCTTTATTTATTTATTTATTTATTTATTTATTATTTGTTATTTATTTATTTTTTACAATCCAACACAATTTATACCAAAGTTATACTTGAACCGTTTTTAAATAAAAGTACTTAGGGTTGATTGGTAAAGGGTTTGATTGGTAAAAATAGTGGTTGACTGATAAGCTAGTTGATAGGTTATAGATAGTTTATAGCTGATAAGTTAATTGAAGTGTTTGGTAAAATTAACAGTTCAAGATGTAAAATGACATAAAAGATATTTAATATATAATTATTTTAGTTTAAATTAAAATAAATTATAAAGGATAAAAATGGATTTTTACTAAAATAATAAGGATAAAAGAGGAAAAAAGTTGATAAGCATTAAGCTATAAGCTAAAACGCTATTTGAAATAGCGTCTGAAAAATAAGATATAAGCTCGAGATGAAAATACCGTTACCAAATAGGTCTAAATTGTCATATGAGCTTATAAGCTATAAACTATAAGCTCAAAATTGTGTCTTACCAAACAGAGCCTTAAGATGAAAAAACTATTGGCTAAATTTATGTTTATAATTTGTTCTGAGTGTTTTATTTACATAATCAAAAGGGGTTTGTATATGTGTTGGAATTAATCTCAAACCTTTGAGTAATTCCTTATTGTTACACAATGACAATGAAGGAAACAAGAAAGAAAAATTGGGTTGCAAAGAATTAGGGTTTACGAAAATAAAGGAAGATGATGATGATTTTCTGCAGAGTTTCTCTTTGTCCGCAAACGGTGGAAAATCTCTTATTCACTTGCAACTGCAATTCTGTGAATATTCAACTTGTTACAAAATAGGGATTACTCCCTCTATTTATAGTTTTAGGTTTGCTTTCTCCCTAAGTCAAGATCCAAAGCATTAAAGCCCAAAATACCTATTTTAGACCCAAGTCGAAATACTATGTAAAGTTAACTACTTCGACACTTCGACAACTACATACAACTCGACAGACTAAGTTTTTGACACACCTCGTGTCAAGCAACATGTTGCTTCGACACAAGGAGTTACAAATTAACACACCACCCAATTCTTTGTCTAAGCTATCTACATTTATCATAGCTCTTAGTCTTCTAAACACTTCGACCTGCACTCCCTTCGTCATGATATGTGCAATCTGATTCTCAGTTCTGCAGTATATCAGATTCATCTTCCCTTTAGTTACTCGCTCTCAAAGATAATGGAACCTCATTTCAATGTGATTGCTTCGACCATATGCTATCGGGTTCTTCGCCAGATTGATAGTTACATGTTGTCGATCTTCATGGTAATTACTCCATGATCTTCTGCCGTAATCTCTTCGACCAGATTCACCATCCATGTTGCTTGACATGCACAAAGAGAAGCAGTTATGTACTCTGCTTCTAACGACGGTAATGCCACTACTTGTTCTTTTCTCGAACTCCAAGCAATTGGTGCACCACCTAGCATGAACACATAACCAGTTGTGGATTTTCGATCCTCAGCATCACTGCACCAACTTGAGTCAGTGTAACCCACTAATTTACATTCTTTTCCTTCATCATCTGCAGGAAACAGAATGCCATATTCAAGAGTTCCTTTCAGATACCTTAGTATCCTCTTCGTCGCTGCTAGATGTGATACCTTTGGCTTCTGCATGAATCTACTCACCATATCTACACCGCATGCTAAGTCAGGCCTTGTGTGACAAAGGTACCTTCATGACCCAATAAGTCTTTTGTATTGGGTTGGGTCGACATTATCTTCATCTAAATCTTTCAACACTTGCAGTCTTGGTTCTGCAGGCGTCGAAGTCGAGTTGCGTTCTTCCATCTCAAATCTCTTGAGAATTTCACTTTCATGCCTTCTTTGATGCATCATTAAACCTCTACTACTCTTGTAGAATTCGATGCCAAAGAAATATGAAATGTCGTGCAGATCAGACATTACGAATTTCTTGCTAAGATCACCTTTGAAGTCTTCGATCTCTTTCTTGCAGCTACCTATTATCAACAAGTCATTGACATAGAGACATAGTATAAGCAATTCACTCTTGCTTCTTCTTACATATACTTCATGCTCAGTTATGCACTTCACAAATTCCGTCTCCCTTAGGAAATTGTCAATCTTCTTATTCCAAGCCGTTGGAGCTTGCTTAAGTCTATATATGGCTTTATGCAACCTGTACACCTTTCTCTCTTCACCATGTTTCACAAATCCAACTGGTTGTGCAACATAGACTTCTTTTTCTAAGGGGCCATTTAGGAATGCACATTTAACATCCATCTGACACATGTGCCAATTGTTCATGTTCTCCAGATCCACAACCAAACTGATTATTTCGATCCTGGCAACAGGTGCAAAAACTTCATTGAAGTTGATTTCTTCCTTCTAAAGAAATCCTTTCGCCACAAGCCTTACCTTTTGTCAAGTCACTTCCCCTTTGGGATTACACTTCACCTTGTATACTCACTTCACATTAATTTCCTTCTTGCCTTGAGGAAATTCGACAAGTGACCAAGTGTTGTTGTCTTCGATGGACTTCAGTTCCTCACTCATTGCTTTCACCCACTTCGAATCCTTCAATTTCCTAGTTGCATTGACGGGCTTGACATCTGCATAGAAAACATAGTGTACCAACTCACCACCATCATAAACCACATCATCTGATGTAATCACACATTCTTGCAACCTTGCAGGCTTGTATCTTATTCTCTGAGGTCTGCTTGGACCTGCATCACCTCTGACTTCTTCTTATTGAACTTCTTCTTCATAAAATATTCTTTATGATCACGTCCCTGCTGATCACCACTTCCTTATTCACTGGGTCAAACAACTTGTATCCACCAGTCAAATAATATCCTATTAGGATCATTTGGCTCGACTTGTCATCAAGTTTTATTCTCAACTGATCTGGTACATGTCTATGTGCTATAGATCCAAATACCTTCATATGACTCAAGCTATTCTTCGCACTAGACCAACACTCTTCTGGCGTAACTCCTTCTAGCTTCTTCGTTAAACATTTGTTCAATATGTATGTTGCAATCGACACAGCTTCACCCCAAAACTCTTTAGGTAAATGCTTTCCTTTCAACATACTTCTCACCATATTCATGATGGTTCGATTCTCCCTTTCTGTGGTTCCATTCTGTTGTGGAGTGTAGGGTGGCACCACCTCATGCACAATTCCTTCTTTCTCACATAACATGTCAAAGTCTTTTGACACATATTCTCCACCACCATCAGTTTTCAAAATCTTGATCTTTCGACCACTTTGTCTTTCAACCATAGATTTAAACTTGGAAAATACCTCGATCACTTCACTTTTCTTCTTGATCAGGTAAGTCCAGAGTTTTCGACTGAAATCATCTATGAATGTGACAAACTACTTGTGACCTCCATTCGAATCCACCTGGATTGGACCACATACATCAGAGTATATGACTTCAAGGATTACCTTCGAATTACTTCCTGCATCCTTGTTGAAGCTATTCTTGTGTTGTTTCATCTACGCACACTCTTCACACACTTTTCTTGGAATGTCGATCTCTGGTAACTCTGAAACCATATTTCTTCTTTTCAACTCTCGGATGTCATTGAAGTTGAGATGGCCTAGTCAATAATGCCATATCCATTCATCTATGCTATCTACAGTTACAAGGCACTTGTGATCCATCACATTAAATTGAATCTTGAAGGTTCTATTCTGAGATATAAGGGCCCTTAAGATTAACCTTCCACTTGCGTCGACGACTCTCATATGTTAGAATAAGATTTGTTGCTACAATAAGTCTCTATGTTTTGACGATAACAATACATATATTTTGTATGTAACAAATTAGTTTCTAATAGTTTCTTAAGTGTGCAGATATTGTGTTCTAAGAGATTCTGGATTGTTGCCCAAGAAGAATCATCAGAAAAAAGCAAGGCGCCTCAGAAATACTATTTGCATCTGATTCTGAAGAAACAAGAAAGTGGAGTTACAGTGTGCTTCTCAAATACAGTGTTACTTCAGTGTTCACAAGTAATCAGAAGAAAGAAATTATGTTAGAGCTTATGTTCCAAGATCAAAAATCAACGTACAAAAGCGAGCTTTTAAGTCAAGTTCAGAAGTCGAGATTCGTTCATCAGAAAAGATGCTGCTTCTAATTTTGAACATAAAGTCAAAGATTTTGAATACATCAAAGGTTAAGCTTAAAAACAAGATCAGACTCAAGGATGTACTAAAGATCATAATTGAACTAATCAAGCAAAAGATCAGATACCAAGATTCAAGAATCAGAAGTGCCTTCAATAATGAAAGGACTTATTTCTCATATTAGTTGGTGCTTATATATATATATATATATATATATATATCTGAAAAACAATGTTCAAATTCTCAAAAGGATTCTGACGTTGTCACTCTGATACGAGTTTGAAGAAACCAATCTAAAGACCAAGTGCCGAAGATTCTGAAGACGCAGTTATGAAGACTCTAAAGACTTGAAACTCTGAAGATTCATGTTTCTAAAGACAGAGGGTACTGAAGACCAAGTGCTGAAGACTCTGAAGACGTGGTTCTAAAGACACTGAAGACTTGAAGTTCTGAAGGCCCAAAAGCTTATTTTCTTTCTTATAACTCATGATGTTAGCCTCTGAAGTTCAAGAAGAATAGAAGACAACATTATGTGGTATGGGGTATAAGGTTACAGACAAACGTCTCGTTTCATTACCATAAAAGGACGGACAAGGCGTACTATTCTACAGAAGCTATTTTCCACCAATTCATAACAAAATATCAAGCTACAAAACAAAGACGTACTGTAACACCCGTATATTTTAATTTTAATTTAAATGGAAATTTAATTTATAATTAGAATTATTGGTGGTTTGTGGGATTTAATTGGAAGAAAGATGGTTTATAGTATTGGGCAAGTGTGGTATTAGTAAATAGGGGGTGCTATGTTAGTAAAGCCCTTTACTAATTAAAATGTTATTTTTCATAAAAATAAGGAAAATTGGGGAGAAAGGAAAAAGGAACGTGAAAAGCAGAGCAGAGGAGATGAGGGATTGGGAAGCTGGTACGTGAAGAGGAGCAATGGAGGGAGAGACCAATCAAGAATCTTTGGCTAAGGTAAGGGGGGACTCTCCGGTTATCATCTATTATCGTATTCTTGGATAATAATATTGATTAGGGATGTTGTTGAGTCAATTGGATTATATGTCGGGTTTAGGGAGGTTATGGATTGATGAAAATTG
Source organism: Vicia villosa (assembly GCF_029867415.1). Classification (NCBI taxonomy): domain Eukaryota; kingdom Viridiplantae; phylum Streptophyta; class Magnoliopsida; order Fabales; family Fabaceae; genus Vicia; species Vicia villosa. The sequence continues at coordinate 115,914,720 of NC_081180.1, forward strand.
CATGTATTATTGATTGATTATGTGTTGTTTTGATGTGTGATGATGAATAATGATGCAATTGATGATTAACTGCCTGTATATGATGTTTAGAGTCAGTTTTGGACTTAGATTGGGTGAGATCGCAGGGTCTGACGCAGACCTGAAAGTCTGTGAAATCGCCAGTTCGCGCCGCGTCCTAGTGTTGGCGCCGCGAAGGCGTACTTGTTTCTCGCATCACGCCGCGTGCATAGGTTGGCGCCGCGAACATGTTTGTGTGCTTCAGGTCGCGCCGCGAGCCTTGGTTGCGCCGCGTGCTGTAGCGATAGTTGTTTTCTTGAAAAAGTTAAATGATGTGTAACTTTCAAACCGTAAGTCTGTTTTAGACGCCGTTTTGGACGTTATTCCTTAAATTGAATACTCTACCCTATGAAATAAATATAACAACAATAACTTGATTTTATTTTGAATAGTATCGTTTTCTTCAAATCTGGTTTACTCTTGTTTTGCATAAATGAGGAGGTGCAATAGTTTGTTGTTTGCATAATTGAATATGTGCAATGATGGGTGTTGTTATAATATGATTGCTCCTGCTTGTTATGAAAAATGGATGTTGTTCATGGTAAATATGGTTATCATGTGTTTTGATGAATGATGATGTAAATGCTCCGTTATTGTTGGGTTGATTTGTTGTACTTGGTACACGATTATGAGGGGTGCTATTGTTGTTGCACTGTGTGGTGAATGTTTTATCTGTTATGATGTCGTGGTTGTAACTGGTAATTGATATACATATATTGTTGATGTAAAATATGTATTTAATTGTAGTTGAGAAATAGCATAACTGTGTGTGGCTATTGATTATCGTGGTGGTTGATGATTATGACATTTGGTTGTTTAATGTTGATGGTGAGCATGTTATGGTTGATACATGCATTTCATAATCATGTTGTGGGCTGTATCCCTTATGGTGGTGGGACAGCGGTAGCTAATTCCCATTGTGTGGAATTGGTGAGAGAAGTAGCCGAATCTTTATGGTGGTGGATCGGTGAGATGGGTTATCCCGTGTTTGGTACCACATGCATATAGTTGCATTTGCATTAGGTTGTTGTGTATAATTATAACATGAATGGAAGATTGTCCAATGTTATAATATTTGATGATGGTGTAATTGTTATGGCGTTGTCTTTTGGTAATGTATTCTATTATTGTGTGAATTGATGAATAATAGATGTGAATCTGAATATATGACAAATTGGGTGAATAATATAACTATGATGTGTTGTTATTTAAGATGCAATAACATTTGTTAACTGTGATGAGACTCACCCTTACTGCTGACATTTTCAGATTGAGGATAGCTGCTTTCGACTTGGTGAGGATTAGCTCATAAGTCGGTTTAGTTGTTGTGTCGGTGTCATGCTCTGATAGATGTAACACTGGGGACGCGATGTTTTGAGTTTCGATTATAACTCTATTGTTTATTTTATTTGAAGTCGGATACATTAACGATGTAATGTTGACTTGATGATTTGATTCCGCTGTGTAAACATGATTTTTATCTAATGAGTTATAATTTCAGATGTTTCAGTGAATGCATGACATATGTCGAACGTGTGTTTTCTTTCATTTTTGAATTGTGGCACCCTTTGCATGTTTACTCTGATTTAATTTTGTTAATTTCCGCGGGGTATTAGAGGGGTGTTACAATAGTGGTATCAGAGCAGGTTGGTCCGTCCGGCCAATTGTTGAGTCAGTTGAGTTGCGCGACAGTTGCATATTGTCGGCATTTTATTCCTTGGTACGCAACATGTGAGTGAATCACTGTCGGTACTTGGTTGTTTGTTGCAGGTGTTGGATTGAAACAAGTGGGGGAGAAGCTTCGCTTCTCGGTTATGTTTCAGTTGTAAGAAGATTGATTCAGTAGACTGTTGTTGGCAACAGTGCGAGCATTGTTGGAGTTTGTTGTTTCCCGAGTTGAAGGTGACATGGAATTAAGACTTCACTGGTAATTGAGTTGGAACATCTTGAAGGAAGAGGATTAGAGGTAATTGACCGTTATTGTAAGAGAAGGAAATTGGAAAGTCGCGGCGTGTCAGCTCTACTGGTGTACTGTGAAGATGTCAGTGAGTAGCTTTACGTCTCGGAAGAGATTCAGCTGCAAGTTGGCAAAGAGGATTGTTGTCGTAATGTTCCAGAAATCGCACTTCGGCGATAGGATGTTTGCTCAAGTCATAGGGATGTTTGGAAGTGAAGAGGTACGATAAGGGGCTGTTTGGAATGTGATAGGGTTGAAGAGAATGAGTTTTGGAGAGAGATTTTCGTAAGCAAAACGCAGGAAAATCGCTGAATAGCTGCAGAACTTCGAAAATTCATAACTGGAGTTCTGGACATCCGAATTGAGTTCCGTTTGAAGCGTCGGAAAGCTAACGAGATGAACTTTGTTATAAAAATAGTTTCAGCAGCTGTAACATAATTAATTGTGACAGGATGACGTTGGAAAGAGGTGAAGTTGCGGTTGCTCTTGTTCTTATAACTAGACTTGTTTATTAGTACTGCACGGGATGTCAGTGTCAGTGTCGAACGGATTGAAGGAATAATTAGAAGGTTTGTTGAGAAGTAATTTTAAGAATTGGATGTACCATTCGAAGAGTTTTGGGAATACCGTATAGAGCGTCGCTGCATGATGTCGATGTTGCATTTCGGATAACGATTGGAAAATTCATATCTTGAGTTTCGAGTTTCGGATTAATGTGCCGTTTGAGCCTACGAAGAGGTGAAATTATGTTCTACCTTATGGGAGAGTTATAAATACAATAGATTGATCCTATAAGAAGATATTGTGAAGTCGGTTAAGGAAGTGTGAAACTTGTTGAATAGGAATGCCTACTATTGTGATTGTTTGAAACAGAATTGAGTGGAATATGTTGTTGATGAGATGTTCGATAATAAAAGATGGTTTGAGTACCGATGGATTTTAGTGAGAAGTGAATTGGTAGAAAAGATGGAATAAACTTTAGAACTCTTGGAGCCGTATTTGTGATGGCAGAGTAACGATAAGTATAACAGAAGAATTTTAGAGGATTTCTGACACCTATTGAATATGAGGAAGACTTTGTTGAGATGTCGAGTGGGATGATATTTGGGCACGAAGGATGTCATAGAATTTGGAGTAGAACCACGAGTTACGAGTGTTGTGTTACTGCATTGCGTAGGAAGTCTTTAAATATGTCGGTGCTAATGGTGAAGGAGTTGGATTTAATTGGACAATTTAGAGACTTGAGTTAGTATGTGAAGGCACTCCTAATAGTGTTAGATTGAGTATGCTAGAAGATGACTAGTGGTATTCTTAACGAGATTAGAGAAGGTCAGAAAGATGATGTTGAGTTGATCGATAGGTTGACTTTGAATTACCAAAGTAAAGGCGGTGAATTCAGAATCGACGAAAACGATGTAATGAGGTTGAGTGATTGGATTTCCTGATGTTTTAAGCTTCGGAAGAATACTCTAGAAGAAGGACACCATAGTGAATTATTGAACTATGATGATGCTAATGAGTTTGGGTGCAAACTCGAAAAGGGACACTATTATGTAGTAACGACGGTTTATGCTTAAATATGATTTTCAACTAATATTGACAAATTTAGGACTTGATCACCCTAAATCTCTTGTTGGTAGTAGATGGAATCATATAGAAGAGATAAGCTTGTTTTGTTACCTTAATGGTATAAGGTGTGATGAATACTAAGCCGCGAGAATAATCACTCACTATGTTGTGTGGACTTATGAAGAGGTGAATATGGAAGAGTGCGACATGATGGGCAAATGACTTAAGACGGGTAATCAGAGTCGCGCAGCGAAAGTGTGATGTACAGTAGTGTTATGAGTACTACTTGTGGCAAGTGAGGAATTAATATGTCGGAAGCCTACATAGAGAATATATATTGATTTATATGTTGGATTTAGAATCCAGTGGATGTGAGGATGTCGTGTCGAAGAATTATAACTCTTTTGAATAATTGCCGAGATGATGAATATGTTATTACGGTTGTACGTAGTTAACGAGTATGTATTCGGCGAAATTAAAACGAAGAGTTGATGTTATATGATGTTGTAATAATTTTGTTTCGTTGTTAAGGTGGTATTGTGGATTCCAGATATAATGAGGAATTATACTCTATGAAGGGAGGAATTGATTTAATTCTTAGTAGAGAGCGTGACTCAGTTGAGCTATCTTGTAAGCGATGGTATATTGAGGCCGATGAGTGTGTACTTGTTCTGATGGTTAGGATGTTTAAATAGAGGAAGTAAATCAGGAATTGGTTTTCGTTGGATGCGAGTAAGGATTGCTAAATGGTAGATTAGTACCATGAATGATGAAGAATGATTCTTGAAACGAATGAGTAAAGAGAGTCAGAATCGGGTAAAACTCAGAAATCTATTCGGTATAGATGATTGTGATGAGTAGTCAGAGTAGTGCGGAAGAAACGGAATGTAAAGTGTTGGATAATCGATGGCTTGACTTAAGAGGAGTCAGATAATTGGAATTCAATGGTATAGGAATATGAGTATTGAGTTTCTTGAAGGAAGCGGTTGGTGAAAAGTGTAAGTATTATTTTATCGCTCAGATGGAAAAGTATGTCTAAGGTTGGTATGTTTGGTAGATGGTATGCATTACTGCAGTGTTGATCAGTGTGATCATACTATAGATTGTGTAATTGTATTGCTCGGCTGTTGAGCGTATTGTATAGGTTGTACCTCAATGTTCTATTGTTGTTAACCTTTTGGAGATATAGCGAGTGATATACTATTGGATGGTCAAATGCGACGTAAGAACTGGGATTTGAATGCATGAAACATGTTTCCTGTTGGTTATGTCAGATGGATTTTGAGGATTGACCGATGGTAACGTTAATTGGGAGCTGGAGAGTCAGGTGGAGGACTCTTATACGAGCTGGTTACTTGAGGTATGTTTTCGAGGACGAAAACTCTTTTAGTGGGGGAGAGTTGTAACACCCGTATATTTTAATTTTAATTTAAATGGAAATTTAATTTATAATTAGAATTATTGGTGGTTTGTGGGATTTAATTGGAAGAAAGATGGTTTATAGTATTGGGCCAAGTGTGGTATTAGTAAATAGGGGGTGCTATGTTAGTAAAGCCCTTTACTAATTAAAATGTTATTTTTCATAAAAATAAGGAAAATTGGGGAGAAAGGAAAAAGGAACGTGAAAAGCAGAGCAGAGGAGATGAGGGATTGGGAAGCTGGTACGTGAAGAGGAGCAATGGAGGGAGAGACCAATCAAGAATCTTTGGCTAAGGTAAGGGGGGACTCTCCGGTTATCATCTATTATCGTATTCTTGGATAATAATATTGATTAGGAATGTTGTTGAGTCAATTGGATTATATGTCGGGTTTAGGGAGGTTATGAATTGATGAAAATTGCATGTATTATTGATTGATTATGTGTTGTTTTGATGTGTGATGATGAATAATGATGCAATTGATGATTAACTGCCTGTATATGATGTTTAGAGTCAGTTTTGGACTTAGATTGGGTGAGATCGCAGGGTCTGACGCAGACCTGAAAGTCTGTGAAATCGCCAGTTCGCGCCGCGTCCTAGTGTTGGCGCCGCGAAGGCGTACTTGTTTCTCGCATCGCGCCGCGTGCATAGGTTGGCGCCCTGAACATGTTTGTGTGCTTCAGGTCGCGCTGCGAGCCTTGGTTGCGCCGCGTGCTGTAGCGATAGTTGTTTTCTTGAAAAAGTTAAATGATGTGTAACTTTCAAACCGTAAGTCTGTTTTAGACGCCGTTTTGGACGTTGTTTCTTAAATTGAATACTCTACCCTATGAAATAAATATAACAACAATAACTTGATTTTATTTTGAATAGTATCGTTTTCTTCAAATCTGGTTTACTCTTGTTTTGCATAAATGAGGAGGTGCAATGGTTTGTTGTTTGCATAATTGAATATGTGCAATGATGGGTGTTGTTATAATATGATTGCTCCTGCTTGTTATGAAAAATGGATGTTGTTCATGGTAAATATGGTTATCATGTGTTTTGATGAATGATGATGTAAATGCTCCGTTATTGTTGGGTTGATTTGTTGTACTTGGTACACGATTGTGAGGGGTGCTATTGTTGTTGCACTGTGTGGTGAATGTTTTATCTGTTATGATGTCGTGGTTGTAACTGGTAATTGATATACATATATTGTTGATGTAAAATATGTATTTAATTGTAGTTGAGAAATAGCATAACTGTGTGTGGCTATTGATTATCGTGGTGGTTGATGATTATGACATTTGGTTGTTTAATGTTGATGGTGAGCATGTTATGGTTGATACATGCATTTCATAATCATGTTGTGGGCTGTATCCCTTATGGTGGTGGGACAGCGGTAGCTAATTCCCATTGTGTGGAATTGGTGAGAGAAGTAGCCGAATCTTTATGGTGGTGGATCGGTGAGATGGGTTATCCCGTGTTTGGTACCACATGCATATAGTTGCATTTGCATTAGGTTGTTGTGTATAATTATAACATGAATGGAAGATTGTCCAATGTTATAATATTTGATGATGGTGTAATTGTTATGGCGTTGTCTTTTGGTAATGTATTCTATTATTGTGTGAATTGATGAATAATAGATGTGAATCTGAATATATGACAAATTGGGTGAATAATATAACTATGATGTGTTGTTATTTAAGATGCAATAACATTTGTTAACTGTGATGAGACTCACCCTTACTGCTGACATTTTCAGATTGAGGATAGCTGCTTTCGACTTGGTGAGGATTAGCTCATAAGTCGGTTTAGTTGTTGTGTCGGTGTCATGCTCTGATAGATGTAACACTGGGGACGCGATGTTTTGAGTTTCGATTATAACTCTATTGTTTATTTTATTTGAAGTCGGATACATTAACGATGTAATGTTGACTTGATGATTTGATTCCGCTGTGTAAACATGATTTTTATCTAATGAGTTATAATTTCAGATGTTTCAGTGAATGCATGACATATGTCGAACGTGTGTTTTCTTTCATTTTTGAATTGTGGCACCCTTTGAATGTTTACTCTGATTTAATTTTGTTAATTTCCGCGGGGTATTAGAGGGGTGTTACACGTACCGCACCATTCACATCTATGCTTGATTCTATCCGTTGGGAACTAGCCGTTGGAAATTAAAAGAACCTAATTTACCTCCAACGTCTCTTTTGAGAAACTATAAAAAGAAGACCAAATTATCCAACAACATTGACGATAACTAGTAACACTATTGTTGCAATCACCACAATGCTAATATTCATATTGCCATAACGGCTGTTGTCGATGCAGTTGTTAATTATCGTTCGGATTGAATGTAATTCAACCAATACATATTGACAAGAATCAACACATGAAGAAATAATACAAATGCTTAGAAGCTGATGTTGAGAAGCATATGTCAAAAGGAGAGGCTAAGGCTCACGCTAATTCATAATGCTACTAGGCTTATTAGTTGATGCCAATGCCTAAGCTGATATGTAGAAGCCAATCAGAACAAAGAAGATGAAGAAATAAGATTCTACAAGATGCTACTAAACTATAATCAAATACATATTGTTAGAAATCAGAAGAAGCAAGGAGCTGTTGCTCGTGACTTGCTCAACAAAGAAGATGAAGAAGAAGAACACTACAGGATGTTTTCCAACATATAATCATATACATATTTGTAGAACAATGTAATGAACACAAGATTTGTTGCTTGTATTGTGTTATAGTTTTAAGATTCTTCACATAAATTGTTTTAACATAAGAGTTGTTGTTCAGAATTGTGTTAAACAATATGTGCTTAATCAATTGTGTAATTTGCTTAAAAGAAGCAATCATATAAACATAAATCTCATCAACTGTATGTTGAGAGTACCTTGAGAGACCAAGTGAAGGTCAAAAGCTCAAGAAGACAATGGCAGTGAGTCATTGTGGAAATACTCTTAGAAGATCGAGTGAAGATCAGAACTCTAAAGGGGTAAATGAACGTTATATCTGTCAAGATCACTGAACGTATCATTGCTTGATGGTTAGTCACTTGCAGTTTCTTGTGCATTGTATGAGTCACCGGCGGTTTCCTGCGCAATTGTAATCAGTTTGGCTATAGTGGATTAAGACCTTGGATAAAGGAAAATCACCTTGAAGGGTGGACTGGATTAGCTTGAGGGTTTTTCAAGTGAGCTAGGATATATCATGTGTTATTTACTTCTGTTTATTTTCCAATTATCAAAAGCTATAAGAAGACTCAAGTTCAGAAGAAGGATGAATGCTTCTGAGAAACGTTAAGCTTATGATAAATAAGAATTGAAATCTTCTAATGAACACAATCTTCCTAAGCTTCTGCATAAGAATTTAAGAAAGGAAAAATCATTGAAAACCCAATTCAAACCCCCTTTCTTGTGGAATCTATGGGAGGCACCCCAGTACTAGATCGACGTTTGGTGTTAACTATGAACTTGTGGTATATGGGCGCCATTAACTGTGAACTTGTAGTATCTTTTAGGTGCCATGATGAATACCTCAGTAGTGATCGAAAGTACGAGCGACATTAGATCTGAAGACGGACTGCAAGTTCCCGACGTGACCTTTATGGAAATTGCCTTCAAACCCCGAAGCAACCCTAAATGTGGATTTCAAATCCTTCCTTTTGCTACTTTATAGAGTTTTTGAGAGCATCAGAGATTTTAATTCAATTCTACTTGTTTCACGATTCTCAGATTTAAGGAAGTTGTGAGCGGTGAAGTTGGAAAGCGACTGTGACTTTTCGGAAAGCATGGAAATTAGAAGTCAATTTATTCTTGGTTTGATGTCTTAATGAGGTTGAGAATTGGTAAATCGAAGATTAGATATGGATTAATATATGATCTAATCTTAGGAATCAGAAGTATGTTTCCCATATACGGTGTCACTATTACGTCTGGGAACCAGAAACGGATGTAGTTGGAAAACTGATGCTCTTGAATGGTGGCTCTGATCTTCTTTACAATGGCGCGCGATGGAGCTGCATGGTTAGCACTCCAACATCCAAATCAGTTCAAGATTCAAGATGCGTGTAGTGAAAGCTGAGATCAGAGATTGTATTTTGTTTTTAGCGTGTGAACTAATTTTATACATTGAATCAGGTAGAATGAATTTGAGATGGATTAGGCCTTTGATCAGCCTATAAAAGTTCATTTATTTTATTTATAATATAAGAATTCCACTTTGCTATTGAAAAAAATCTAAATATAATATCAAAATTTAAAAAAAAATCAATCATAGTTGCACAAATAAAACTAATTGTTCTACAACATTTTTCATATCACTCTATAAACTTAAAATTGGTGTATGAATTGTGTTTTGTTATGTATTATCTTGGTTTTCTTCAAAATTGTGTCAATAAATTTTTGGCTTAATACTCTTTTTGGTCCCGTACCTATGCCTTTGGGTCCATTTTGGTCCTCTTCCTTTTAAAAGTTTCAAGTTGGTCCCTTACGTTATTAAAATGGTACCATGTTTGTCCTGATTGTTAGAAACGTTAGTTTATTATTAAAAACCTGACTGACATGTTAAGTTATTGGTGATGTGTAATGAATGGTTTTGTTATGTTGCATGATGAGTATTGACCTTGCTGAAGTGTCATATGAAGTAGCATATAATTAGTTGTATTATTAGTTGGTTCATGATTTCAATTGATTTATTAAGCCAAGAAGATATTCAACCTAACCAAGAACATCAAACCCATAAATGTTTTTCTACTAATTTCTCTTTTTCATAAACCCTATTCACAATCTTCTAAACTATAACACAAAAACCATATTATTATCATTATTCAAAAACATTCACGTGGATCCTTTCACTTCTCTCTATCTGAATATTCCTTCCTCAATCCACACTCTCCCCACCCGAGCCTCTGTCTAAACCTAACTCCAAACCCTAAATAACAAGATCCCGAACCTGGATCTACTGCTTTGCAATGAAGTAGCTATGGTCCACCGTTCAGGAAAGAGCTCCGAGAGAGGAATAGTAACGGTGTTGATGGTTTAAATTTGATGGGCTCTTCTTCAAGAATGAAATTGGTATGTTAACTCTGTATGTTTAATGGGTATGTTAACGGGTTTCTTAGTCCAAGTTTTCATGGAGATAAAACGGGTTACAGAGAAAATGGGTCATACCCAGATTTTTATGGTCGAGATCAGTGCAGAATCGAAGTCGTGCATGGAGCTGGTCATTGCGGCTGTTGAGGTCTAGTTTAAAGAGCTCGCAATGGAGGGGGAATCGCACGGTGGTGCTGGGAATCACACGATGTTATGAGAGTGATAATCATTTAGTGATCAAAATGGTTTTCTAAAGTTTGTGGTTTGGAAGTTTATATGGCTTATGGTGTATTGTGTGATTTCAATGGTTTATGATTTGGATGGTTGATGTGTTGGTTTTATTTTTATTATTAAAATTGAATTGTTTTTTGCAATTTTTGCAGTTGAATTTTTTGCAATTTTCTTAGAATTTTCGTCCCAATTTTTGCAGTTGAATCACTTATGTTTCAATTCATTTAATTTTCTTACACCATTCTTAGGCGTTTGAAACAAGGTACATAACTTGTTTACCATTAAAAACTCCTCATTGTATAGTGGTACAGAAAATACAATGTGACAGAACTTATTTCAAAACTTATTTTAATTATCATATTCAAAACTTGCTTTAATTTGAAGAGTGACTAAATAAAGAAATTGGATGTAATTTAAATCATCAATGATGAATTGGCACAGTGGTACTACATATTGTCTGCAAATATAGTCTCCTTAGTTCAATTCTAAGCAAAGGCAAAATTTTGGGTATTTTACTTGAATTTTTGATGACCTATATACCACGTCAGCATCAACGAAGAAGAAGGTGGTGAATAGAACAATCCACATCAGCTAACACGTCATTTGCATTGACGCCGTTTGGTTATATTAGATGAAAGGATTAGTTTGATACTGTTTGACAACGTAAGGGACAAACTTGGTCGTTTTAAAAGATGAATAAAATGGACCTAGAGGTATAGATCCGGGACTAACAAGGGTATTAAGCCTATTTTTTTTTTGCTTTCGCACCGATTCTGACTTACATAGTAGATCGACTAATCCGGCTCGTGCTACGGAGGCACATGCACTAGCCTAAATTTTACTTACACATTAATTTGACTTTAGCCATAAACCTAAACATATAATTCCATCATAATTTTCAGAGCCGTCACAATTTTTTGGAGGCTCTATGTAGGTTAGCCATAAATAACCATACAAAAAATAAATAGAGATCCTATTTGATTTAATCCGGCAAATATTTTATGAGACCTTATTTACTTATAATTTTGCTTTAAAAAACCTGAGATCATATGCGGTAGATCGTCTTGTACGTCCTCAAAGACGGCATGAAATTCCATAACAATATTAGTATATTGTATAAGTGAAAATAAATTTAGTATTAAAAAATAAAATATGAAATTGTCAAACTAAAACACAAAGAATACATTTTGTAATCAACCAAATTAAAAAAAAAAAAAAAACTGATGTGAATAAAGAGAAATTAATCATAAAAGAAAATTTAAAAATAAAGTAAAAACAAGAAAAGAGAAAAGATAAAATTGTGTTCGAAAATGACTTTATATAATATATTAAATTTGATTGAAAAAAATCTTAATTGATTATACGGTATTAATATTTAATATCCATTTGCTGAAATAGATAAGGCTATTGTATAATTTTCAACTAAGAGAATAAAATAAGTGTTGAACAAGAATTTAGATGATTAGAGATATAGGGTATTGAGAATTTTCTTTAGTTAGAGAAATCTTATTTTATACTTTGATATATAATAGAATAGATAGGGATATACATGACTACATGAATAGGTGGAGTTTTTTTTTTTTTTTTTTACATGAATAGGTGGAGTTGATTATTCTGAACTTAAACGATTTGATATATGATGAGAAGTAAAATACGTACCACGCAATGCTATCTCTGGATTAAAAAACTAATAATCAAATACGATCTTAATAAAATGAAACAATAATATACAACTCGTTGGAAGCACATGCACCTAAAACAATAGTACAAATCATATTTTAAATGATGGTAAGCAACCCTAACTAAAATGATTATGATACACCAACTACAAAAAAATGGCATATACAATATTCCATTTTGTTTTTCAATTTATAAGTGGTCCCTTCTAATTTCATAATTTATTTAGGTTATGAGTTACATGTTAAACATAAATAGAAATTCCACAACCTTTTAAGCATTGGTGTGTACTTTAATGAAGATGCACTGACAAATATAAAAAAGTTGTATACTTTCATCCAATAGAAATATATATTTCTGTCATGTCATACTAATAATTTAAAAATTTCAGTCTGACTTATTGAGATACATGGACGTGTTTGATTGATAGTGTAAAATTAATTTACACTGTCAGTGTATCATCCATTTTCAATAAAATCAAATTTAAAATACAAATCAATGCTTAAGTATGCGGTTGTGGAATTTGAAATTGTGTTTAACATGTAAGGAGAGAGAGAGAGAGAGAGAGAGAGAGAGAGAGAGAGAGAGAGAGAGAGAGAGAGAGAGAGAGAGAGAGAGAGAGAGAGAGAGAGAGAGAGAGAGAGAGAGAGAGAGAGAGAGAGAGAGAGAGAGAGAGAGAGAGACCCTATTACCCAAGCTACTCTTGATATCATGGCATCATCATTTCAGGGAATAGAATTTGCATAAAACTCTCTTATAATGTCAAGATTGATTTCTTCTAGAGGGTCTGACAATATATTTCACCCTCTATTATCGAGTTCTTACACAAAGCTAGAAAAGTCACCTAGTTCTTCTAATTGTAATTTTCTTTTCATAATTAATTGTCTACTGCTTAATTGGTTATAGACTTCTTCATGGCCAGGGCTCTTGAACCTGTTACAATCATAAGGTACTCACGATGATTCGATACCCAACTGTCTTTTTCTACTAATGATTGATTTCTTTGGAGCTATCCACAACATTGAACAGTCACTACTACGAATAATACATTTCATGACAAAGCTTTCACCTCAACCTAAAATAAACTGAGGTATAATGCCAATGCGCACCATATTTTATTTTTATTTTTTAAAAGAAAATAGCATGTGTCCCTCGCCCTTTAATATAATTGAGGGGACAAACAATTCAGGACATGCTTAGAATCCCAACTTTTGTAGTTTATGTTTTTATTTCTTTATAAGTGTAAACTAAATGATTTCTTCTAGAGGGTTTGGAAATATATTCCACCCTCTATTATCGAGTTCTTGCGTAAAGCTAGAAAATTCACCTAGTTCTTCTAATTGTACTTTTCTTTCCATAATTAATTGTCTACCGCTTAATTGGTTATAGACTTCTTCATGGCCAGGGCTCTTGAACCTGTTACAATCATAAGGTACTCGCGATGATTCGATGCTCAACTGTTTTTTCCTACTAATCATTGATTTCTTTGGAGCTATCTACAACATTGAACAACAGTACTACGAATAATACATTTCATGACACAGTTTTCACCTATGCCAAAAATAAATTGAAGTATAATGTCAATTCGCGCCATGTTTTATTTTTATTCTTAAAAAAATATAACATCTTCTCTCGGTCTTTAATATAATTGAGGGGACAAACAAATAATGACATGTTTCGAATCCCAACTATTGTAGTTTATGCTTTTATTTCTTTATAAGTGCAAACTAAAGTGATCTATCCTTCGATTTCCGTAATAACCGATGGATAAAATAATAATATTTTACTATAAAATTGAGATCCAATCTTTCAATGATTGCAATTGCATCTTCTACGCTCTTTGACATGAGAGGACCCATAGAGTAACATTTAGAAACAAGGGTTAATACCCATTTTGCCCTCTGCCATATGGGGTGTAGTTGAAAAAACCCCCTGCCAAAAAAAAAGTTTCAAGAAGTGACTCGTAAAATTTTAGAAGTTTGATTTTGAACCCTTTTTACGCCACCTCATTAAAAAGTCTGATGTGGCAATTTTTAAAATTTTTTTTAATGACGTGATTGGCTTAGGTGGCATTTTTATTATTTTTTATTTATTTTAATTCCATGTGGCATTTTTATTATTATTTTAATACCAATATAAGAAAACATGTTAAAAATTTGTCGGAGGTGGGAGTTGAACGCACTCCATGCCACTTCAAGGTGAAGTACCTGGCCACTGGGCTAAAAGTTTCAAATTGTTATATGTTTGCATTTAATTATTGTTATAGTATCCAACTAATTATTTGCATTTAATTAATAATTATAAACAACTAATTATATATTATTTACTGTAACTTTTTTAATATATATTTTATATACTATTTACTATAGATTTTTTAATACTATGTTTTATATACTATATTTTATATGTTTTATGTACTATATTTTACTGTAGCTTCTTATATATATATATATATATATATATATATATATATATATATATATATATATATATATATATATATATATATATATATATATATATATATATATATACTAGATGCAATATTGGAAATGTAAATAATATCATTCAGTATTATTTCAGTATATATTACCATGCAGTATTGGAATTGTAAATAATACCATTCAGTAAATAATACCATGCAATATTGTTTTTAATGTGTGTGTGTATATATATATATATATATATATATATATATATATATATATATATATATATATATATATATATATATACACTATTGGAATTGTAAATAAAAATGCAATATGTTATTAATATCATTCAAAGTATTTACTAAACAAAACAAACCACTTAGCTTAGTGGTTATGCGCTGCACTATGAAGTGACAAACCAACTCCCACATCCAACAAATTTTTAACATAATAATAAAAATGCCACATGGAATTAAAATAAATAAAAAATAATAAAAATGCCACCTAAGCCAACCAAGTCATTAAGAATAATAAAAAAGATTTTAAAAAATTGCCACATCAGACTTTTTAATGAGGTGGCGTGAAAAAGGTTCAAAATCAAACTTCTGAAATTTTACGAGGCACTTCTTGAAACTTTTTTTTGGCAGGGGGTTTTTCAACTACACCCCATATGGCAGGGGGTAACTTTGGTTGTTGTTGTAGTCTTTTCCTGGAGATGTGAATCTATGTGAGATTGTCAAAACCATGATTTAGGCATCTCCTTTAACATGTATTTGTATCTCTCTCACACTTCACAAAGAGTTTCAATTTCGCCTTGGGAGAACACCTCAATGGTTATCTTTGTTTCCATGAATTTGTTATGAGGGAAGAATATGTTAAAAAAAATTCTTCCAACGCGTTCCAGTTTGTCATTGTTGATGTTGGTTAGTCTAGATACTACTTAGTTGCTTTGTCAATAAATGAATATAGAAATAGTCTCAAAAATACTGCTTCCTCCTCAGTTTCTAGAGCTCCGTATATCAGAAATCTGGTATAACATTGTGAAGCATGTATACGAGTCTTCATGGTCTAATCCCGCAAAAGGGTTAGCATAGAGAATTTGTGGTCTAGCTATATCTTCCAAACATCTTGGATTGTTGTGACACAACATGCCACAAACTTTGTTTCCATTATTGTCAATATTGTGGTTTTGGTTATTGTTTTTGTTGTCAATATCTTCGAAGGTTACTTGCTTTGAAATAGAAGACTTTTATGGATATTGTTTATTGGCTTGTAACTTTTTTTTTTTAATTACAGGATGAAACTGAAGTTGTTATGCAAGAATCTTACCTCGCATAAACAAGTAAAAACAAAACTAGCTAACAAGATTAGTATGTTAGTGACTATAAACAAAATATGCACAAATATTAATAGATATAAACAAAATACTTAAATTGATAAAACTATCACAATGTCTTCAAAAACTAACGTCAGTCTCCGACAATGACGCTATTTTGTTGCAAGCATAAAAGTAAGTGTATTTTTATTGTCTCCAAATGAACAAGTTGCGTTTTAAGACGATTCAATAGTTTCTATTACTTTAATATTGGTTTATCAGATGATTGATTGTTTGTGAATACTAAAATGTAAAAAATAAAAAATAGATTGAACTTATGGTGTTAATAGTGAGAAAACTTGTCGGGTTAGATTTTATTGACCTATTCTAATATGGCATCCTTGACCCGTAATATTCAATTCTAATAATTTATTAATATTAATTTGTGAAGCTCTCATTGTAGCTCATGTATGATTCAATTACATGAGATCATCCGTATTGCCTATAATATATGATCTTTTGGCTTATTAACTAATACGTCAACATTAAGTTTAAATAGTTAATATAAATACTAAACCTAAATATATGTCTAGACTTTAGAATATCCAATGAGAGACTTGGATCTAGTAATGGAAAGTACCTTTTGAATATCAAGTCATACCATGAAAATAAGTTTTAGGTAGTTAATCCAAAACAAGCATTAAGAACGAAGAATCCATAAATATTATAACTTAATAAGAATTACATAGAACGTCATGGTCGGGTTCTAAACATGAGTATTGAGACAACTACATCTAACCCCTAACAACAAAGAAAAATAATTATGCTTACTCATCGTAGCTTTATAATTAAGCCCTAGAAGAAAGAAGTTGCACAACATCTACGATGATTCCCCGAGCAATGTTTCCACCTAAATCTTCAAATCATATTCTCTTATGTTGTTATTTATGGTGTTATCCTAACTTTCTCAGAGAACTGCCTCAAATCTACTTATGATATATATATTTGAATTAAATGGCACCCCTATTTATGGACTCTGATTTGATATACTTGTTTAGTGCACCACCCATATACGCTTACCGCACCTACTTTCTTCTCTGCTAAGGTTTTTCATCTCACTTGCGACTTGCTTTAGCCACTTTAACTCGCTAAACGTTCCACCCATCCTTGCCTAGCACACAAATAATTTCTTCGTAACTTGGCCTTGAAGTCATGAACCACCTCACCTTGCTAAGATCGCTCTAGCATTGCAATAAGTGATATCATTTGCTTAACCTTCAATTTTCTTGGCCATGAAGTCTCCTTTAATAGCTAAGCATGCCTTTTTTCTTGGCTTAGCGAGCGTTGCTTGTTAGGAAGGTGCTTTGCCAAGGTCTTTTGTGCTACTTTGTGTTTTCTTAGTCCTTTTTACATGTTTTTTAGTCAATGTGCATTTAAAATGTCCAAACAAGTATTTTATATCTTTTTCACTACAACAAATAACGCTTTTTATGAAGAATATTTCACCTTAGCCAGAAAAAACCCGAGGTATTATGCTAAGGCGCGCCATGTTTTATTTTTTTATAAAAATAAACACAACATATTCCCTCGGTTTTTAATAAAAGTGAAGAAATTAACAAATTAGGACACGCTTCGAATACCAGCTATTATAATTTATGTTTTTATTTGTTAATAAGTGAATACTAAATGAGCACAAAATATATCCAACAGGATCTGGATTTGAGCAAAGATCGTTGTTCTCTAAGAACAACCGCTACTATGATAACACTACATTTGTTGTAATAATGTAATTTAATATTGTGTGTAAAAAATGTAATGTTAAAACAATCTTATACACCTTTTACCTCGATTTTTTTCCAGAAACCGAGGGTATTATTTTGGTGTGATGATTGAGAATATTGATCACCATTCTTAAATAAATTTCTGTCGTCCATTTCATGAGTATCAACGCTCAAGACAATTCTATTAGTGATCCGCGTGAAACCTAACCGGCATTCATTATAAAATCATTCTGAATATCAATAATTTTTAATGAAACCTATAACATGAAAACTTTGAAGCGTAAAAAACTCGGTAAAGTTCTATACGATTGATTGCAAGAGCAGAAGATAAATTATGTTTAAGGTTTGTGTTCTTCAATAATCATTTTTTTACGGTGTTCTTCAATAATCATATATTCATTCATTTAACTAACCATTTTCTTGTTTTACATCATAAAAAAATTAATGCGAAAGAGATCTGGAATATATTGCATCCAACATTTTATCTTCCTTAATATTTCAATGTAACAGGGATCCAACATTTTATCTTCACCAACAGTGATGACGATGAATCAAATTCAAAATTTGTTATATATATTTAAAGAAATATTTTTTGTAAACAATGTAATATTATGGGTAAATAATTAATTGTTAAATATTTTGTAGTTTGTAATGAATTTAAAAAAATATTAATCTTAGCCCTCAGTGTTATTGATAAGCCGAGATGTTTGATGCGTTAGTTATGAAAATATTAAAAGTGCAGAATTTGGGGTTTAAACTCATGCGCATAAGCATTTCCCCTTGGTGTTTTAAAAACCGAGGGATAAGTTGATACTTTTCATGACGCCCTTCGTTACGTCGCTTCTTTAGCCGAGGTTAAATACATTTCGCGTCCGAGGTGAAATGTGTTTTTTCTAGTAGTGTTTATTGATTAATCAGGGTTTTTTTTATTGATTAATTGTAAAATAAGTTAATAGGTGCCTACGTATTTTATGTAATTTTAGCACTTATCATGTAGCAGTGATGTGTTGCTAGATATTGCTTATTGTTTATTATATTAAATATACCATTTGATATAATTGTCAACGTAACGAGAATTTAAAAGAGTCACACGTATAAGGACAAATTAATTGGAGAAAGTTAATAAGTAAAACTTATTAGATTGTGTGGTCTTGCAATGTATGGTGTACTAAAGTGTAATATGGAACTCCATAAAGTATAGTGTACTTAAGTCAAATAAAGAACAATGTAAGGTATGTCATACTTAAGTAAAATATAGAACAATATAAGATATGATGCACTTAAGTGAATTACAATACATCATAAGTTACATTATGATTAATGGGGTTTTTCAACTTGCAACTCACACAAGCGGTTCTATAAATAGAACCTTTGTGCTGAAGTATTTGTTGCTTGACCAAATTAGGGTTGTGAAACCCTAGCCACACTTACCTCTCTCAAAGTATTCATTCACAACAACTAGCACTGAGATTTAAAGTATTCTATTAGTGTGGAGTAAGTAGAAATTTTGTTGTTCAAGAGGCAACCATTTTATCACCGATCATGCTCATTCGTAAGGATTGACTTAAGAGGAATTTTGCATTCCACTACGTATTTTAATCGTGATTTCCCTTCAGTTATGACAATTAACTATAAAAATATCACAAGTTCTACAAAAATAGGCAGATGCATGAATGCACTCATATATAAGGAAAAGGTAAAAAAAATGAAGTATTTGGCTTAAAATCTCATCAGCTTAAATATCCTGAAGTTGAACGTGTCATCAAATAGTATTCATTCATGTCTCTTAATCCTTCAATTTATCTTGTTAAATTTTTATAAACCTTTAAGAAATCACATGTATGTATACGATAATTTTTACATTTTGACTTTTAGTTATTGTTAAAAAAGAGATTCCATGCAAGTGGAAAAACTAAAAATAAGAAAATTCATTAAGTTAAATAAGCATCTAGCAGTAAAAAAGTACATCGAATAAAAAAAAGGAAACTTACAAATGAGATAAAATTAGAGAAAAATAAATTAATAAGCTAAAACTTGCATGAGATGCCCACATCACATATATGATCAGAGTGCGGTAAATGTTGTTGAGGACTCACTATAGAATGGCACAAGTTTGTGATATCTTGTTTCCCTTGGTAAAAAAGATCTCTAGTTTGCTCCTCCTTGCAACAAAGGTCTTCTGCTTCTAAAAATGAGTCTCAATGTTCTCCACTGTCCCAAAGCACTAGAGGGGTCGAGGACACTGATGTTGTAGGTTCAAAACTATATGGAGTATATTCAAACTAATTAGGTACCACCACCTATCTTGAATTCAACTATAGTAACATATTCATATTTACCCACTAATCATATTAGAGTTCACCTCAGTAGAAATAAAAACTGCTCGAAGGCTTAAAAGTCTAACCAGGCCACTCTATAAATAATCACACTCGTGTATGACCGTTGAATCATTTCGTCAACTTGTCACCTCCATACACTTCGTATTACTTTGATATATAAATGTCTTTGTAGGGGCATTCCCCTCAATAAAAGAAAGAATACCAGAAAAAACCACACCAACACATTATGACTAATGATATGAATGTTACATGCTCATGGGCGGAGCCAGCACCTGGCCAGGTAGGGTAGCTGTCCAGGCTCCGCCCGACTACGCTTCCCCATCTCGCAAACAACACACCTTTATTTTTACGATTCTTAATAGTGTTGTTACTACTTTTGTTGTTATAAGTGCTGTTGTTAGATGTTTTGCTTGGAATGGCTATATTCTTAATAGTGTTGCTGCTTTTGTTGATATCAGTACTGTTGTTAGATTTTTGCTTGGAATGGTTATAGCAACGGTGATGGCGGTGGGTTTGGTTTCTTGAAGATGGTGAAGAGGTTGTTGGTTCATTTGTGTAAGAGAGATGAAAAGAAATAGAAGATTTAGGTGACTGCTAGGTTACCTCTAGGTTTTAGTGATGAAATGAATATGGTTTGAAAGTTAATTGTTGAATAGGGCGGTGATGGGGGAGAGAGAGAAAGATTAACATTAAAATTAAAATTAAAATTAACACTTCATTGCTCATTAATAAAATTTACTTCAATTTGTTTTAGTGAAATGGGAGATATTTTTTACTACTGTTTTTATGTTTTACCTTCGTATGGAGCAATAAGATATAATTAATGTTAATTTTTATTTGTTTAGTAAATTGAGGGACACACTTTTTTAGATTATTTAATCTATACTTTTAATAATTTGGATGGTATATTTTTATTGATAGCTTTAGAAACAACATATTTATTTTTATTTTCAAACATGACATATTTTAAATTGTACATTTTTATACAGTTTGAACTTTAATTATTCAGATCTATTATATATGACTATATTAAATTAACACCTTACTATCATATATATATATATATATATATATATATATATATATATATATATATATATATATATATATATATATATATATATATATATATATATATATATATATATATATATATATATATATATATATATATATATATATATATATAGGGCATATGAGAATGTCATATTTATGAGAATGTGAGAATGAATCTGAACCATTGAATTTTAAAATAAATGGTGTAGATTATGATTGAATTTTTTTTTCTCTCTCCTACTTCATTTATTTTAATAATGGAGGGGAGAGAAAAATAGATTCACTTATAATCTCCACCATTTATTTTAAAATCCAATGGTTTAAATTCATTCTCACATTCTCATATAAAAAAATTATTCTCATATGATATGCCATATATATATATATATATATATATATATATATATATATATATATATATATATATATATATATATATATATATATATATATCACGTCTTTTATTTTATAAATAGTTTATATTAAAATTAAATTTACACAAAAAAAATCACTGTTAATATTTTTACGAGTTAACGATATAAAAAAATGGACAGATGGGCATGGAAGTGCCCGTTTGAAACTTGCTCAGTCTTAAAAAATCTCCTGACTCTGTCACTGGGTAGACTTACGGACCCGCTGACACAAACCAAACCAACCTAATAATTACTCGAACCCGTTCATTTATTAGTATACCGACTCAACCCCGCGACAACTTGCATGTTGGTTATTGGATTTAAGTTCTTAACATGTTAACACAACATTAATAGTTTCTTATTTGTTTATTATTATTTTAAGGAAAAAGTTAACGTCTGCCCCAAAGACACAAATTAATACATTATTTGTAGAAATATTTTCTTTAAATGCGTGCATTCAATATTTTGAAATTTTAAATTTGACTTTATTACACTTACTTTTTCTAATTATAGTACTTTTAACATGTGCCCTTATGACACATGTTAGCATGACCCTTATTTTAAATGAAAATAAAATAGAATTAGGATATGATTACAAACCACCATTTTGCCCTAATTTTTCAATCACCGCCAATAATACTATTAAACTAATATTAGACCAATGAATTTGTATAATTTTATGACAAAGTGTTGTTGCTTCTTTGTTTTTGTATATTTTTTAGAGTGAAGACCCATTTTGGTCCCTCACAAATATTACAGAAGTCAAATTAGTCCCTCACAAAAAAATAGACTCAACTTAATCCTTTACAAAATTTAACCGGATCATATTAGTCATTCTGCTAATATTTTTCTCAAACCGATTTTTTCCTATTTTTAAATCGATTTTTTTCATACTTTTAAACTGTGACTGAGCTGCCACGTTGGATTTTATTTTTCATTTTTTAAATACTAAATTGATTTTAATTTCATTTTTAAACAATTATGAATTGATAATATCAAAAAAGCCAAAAAAAAATCTTACAAATCGAACCCAATATCTTTAATTGACATCTCTTTGTTTTTACCGCTAGGAAAATGTATATTGATGACAAGTAATTCCCATAATTTCTACTAATATTAACAAATTTTGTACATAAATTTTTATCTATGAGGCCTCAAATTCAAGTCTCTTCAGGTTAAATGATATTCACTTTACAACTAAACAAATCAATTTCTATTGTTAATAAAGTGATTATCAGTTTCAACTAGAAAAATAAATGCCTATTGTTAGTTAAGTGACTATTATTTACAAAGACAAATCAATTTATATTGTAAATAAAGTGACTATCATTACAATTAAACAAATCAATTTCTATGGTTAATAAAATGATTATCATTTACAACTAGACAAATCAATTTCTACGGTTAGTAAAGTGACTATGATTTACAAATAGACAAATCAATTTTTATTGTAGTAAATTGACTATCATTTAATCTGAAGGGTCTTGAGTTCGAGACCCTATTGGTATAAATTTTGTATTTGTTATTATAAATTCAAAATTGTTTAAGATTACTAGAAATCATGAGAATTACTTATCATGAATGTACATTGGCCTAGTGCTAAATACATAAGATATGTTTTAAAGTGTCTGAGTTCAACTCCTCATGAGAAACAATTTTGACTTTTTTATATTATTAATTCATAATTGTTTAAAAATGAAAATTAAAAATAAAAATAAAAAATAAATTTAGTATTTAAAAAATGAAAAAATAAATAAAATTCAACGTTGCAGTCCAGTCACGGTTTAAAACCAAGAAAAAAACAGTTTGAAAAAAACTAACAATTTTGGCTTTTTTATATTATTAATTCATAATTGTTTAAAAAAGAAATTAAAAATAAAAATCAATTTAGTATTTAAAAAATGAAAAATAAATAAAATCCAACGTGGCAATCCAGTCACGGTTTAAAACCAAGAAAAAATGAGTTTGAAAAAAGTATTAACTGAAGGACTAATATGGTCCGGTTAAATTTTGTAAGGGATTAAATTGGGTCTATTTTATTGTGAAGGACTAATTTGAGTTGTGTAATTTTTGTGAGGGACCAAAATAGATCTTCACTCTAATTTTTAACTTACAATTTTTATTGAAAAATATCATTTTTTTTTTTATTTAACGCACAACCCATGAATTCAATCTAATCAAATTTCTAAATCATCATGGTTAGTTTGATTCAATTTTTATAGTAAATTATATGTTGGACGATGAACCATACCATCGAAATTAGAACAGTTTGAATAATAGATTAATTCTTATAAAAAGATTTATAATTTAAGTATATATAGTCAATTTAGTTCTTTAGTATATAAGCTAAGTGGAAATATAATATTTTTAAAATTTTGTAATGAATATTTTTTCATGTAAAATAGTCAATTTCTTTTTAATTAAATATTTTTTATATTAGACGAATGTAATGATATGTTTGTAGAATGGGGTTTTTTTACTAATTTTATTTTTAAATATGGAGTAGAATTTATCCATTATTATCTGTACATATTATATGTATAGTTTTGTTTCCATTTCTTTAGTTAAATGTTTAATAAGTTAAAAATTGAGTATTGACATGGATGGAGACTATTTTGAAGTATACATACACAGAAAAATTGTGTCCTGAATAAGTGATTAATATTAACTTATAAAAAATACTATAATTTGAAATACTTAATTTTTTATTTGAATTTTATAACTTAAAAAATGAAAATATAAAAATTTATAAAAGAATAAAAAATAGAGTGAAGACCCATTTTAGTCCCTCACAAAAATTACAGAACCCAAATTAGTCCCTCACAAATAAAAGGACCTGATTTAATCCCTTACAAAATTTAACCGGGACATATTAGTCCTTTTGTTAATATTTTTTCAAACCGGTTTTTTTCATACTTTTAAACCGTGACAGGATTGTGTTAGATATTTGGTATGATAATCCTGGATATCTTCAAGAATCGTGTTTGTTCACTTTCCGAACAAAGTATTTCGACCCTATTCTTTGTCTGGGTTCACGAAATCTTTGCGGGGATAATTCTTGAAGAACGATCTGTTTCTGACAATGGAGAACAGATCAGAATGTAGAGAGGAAGTGTGTAATTTCGTAAACCAAATTGAGACCAAAAGACTCCTTATATAGGAGACCAATAATAGAGACGAAAGGACACACCTTTTCGGAAACAGTTATGTCTGTTGGAACGGGTGCAACTATTCAAACCGAATTGTTATGTCCGTTGGGAAAGGGTGCAACTATTCAAACGAAATTTTTGCTCGGGGCGCTGCCCCGCACCCCGCCAGGGGCTACGCCCCTTGGAACCCCGTTTCTATTACTCATATTCAATTACACGTTTGGCTCGACGAGCGTGCACTCCGCACTACCCTAACTCGTTTCAAACTTAACGCATAATTGCATTGGCCTATAGTAAATCACATTACTACCAAAATGCATTGATGATACTAAAATCACCAACAAACTCCCCCCATTTTAGTATAATCCTTGATTTTACTTTACAGGTATAACGATCAAACAAATGCATAGAAGAAAATGTCTTACGATTGAATTTTCATCTTAGTACAAATACACATTCCAAATATTCGAAAATCGAGGTGTCATAATGATTGAACCCGTCAATCCATTTGAATATCTAAAGATATAGTACACATATGTTTCTTACAATACTCTACTATTCATACTTGACACTTTACAAGCCATGTGTCCTTATCCATTAGTAAGCATATAGGAAGCCAAGTCCAAGCTTCTTGAAGCGGCAAAACTTCATGCTCATATAGGTGATCCTTTTAATCTTGTACCTGCATTCACAATTTTTCAAAAGAACCATTAAGAAGATATACTTCAACCTAGCCATCACTTGCAGGTCTGAGCACATACCTTGGGAAGATAAACACAATTGCTCCAATCTTTAACTATGATCTTTCCACATTGAATTCTGCTTCTAACATTGTATTAGAAGGGAATTGGGTATACCATAACTAATAGATTTAAATGGACTTTAATCCCATCCCAATTACCGACTTCTTTACTAAGTCTCTTGCTAACCCCTTCGTCAAGTGGTCAGCTAAGTTTTGTTGCGACCGAACAAACTCAATAGATATCACCCCATTCATGATTAATTCCTTAATCATACTATGTCTAATACCCAAATGTCTAGACTTTCCATTGTATATTTGACTGTATGCTTTAGCCAGTGTGGCACTACTATCACAACGGATTGAAATTGGTGATATCGGTTTAGGCCATATCGGAATCTCATATACCAAGTTCCTTAGCCATTCTGCTTCTTTACCAGCAGCAGCTAATGCTACAAACTCAGATTCCATTGTGGAACTAGTTATACATGTTTGCTTTTTGGAAGCCCATGAGATGGCACCTCCCCCAAGCAAGAACACCCATCCACTTGTAGAGGATGAATCTTCAACATTATTTATCCAACTAGCATCCGTATAACCTTCTAACACCGAAGGAAATCCCATATATGACAATCCATAATTCATAGTACCCTTTAAGTACTTGAATACCCTAGTTATTGCATGCCAATGATGTTTACTAGGATTACTAGTAAATCTGCTCAACTTTCCAACCGCATAAGCAATATCCGGTCTAGTGCTAATCATAGCATACATCAAAGAGCCTATAGCTCTTGAGTATTCGAGTTGATCCACAGGTTTACCTGTGTTTGGCATAAGCTTTTCTCCTGGATCCATGGGAGTACTTACCGGAGAACAATTTTCATAATTGAATTTCTTGAGTATTTTCTCAATGTAATGAGATTGCGTAATTACAATCCCCTTATTCTCCCGTTTAATCTTAATACCAAGAATAACGTCCGCTTCTCCCATATCCTTCATGGAGAACTTTGATGACAAGAAAACCTTGGTTTTATCAACTTGACTTTGGTCGGTGCCAAAGATCAACATGTCATCAACATATAGACAAATGAAAACTCCTTTACCGGATGTATCAAATTTGCTATATACACATTTGTCAGCTTGGTTTAGAATGAAACCATTAGACAAAACAACCTCATCAAACTTTTGATGCCACTGCTTCGGAGCTTGTTTCAGCCCATACAACGACTTAACTAGCCTACAAACTTTATGCTCATTACCAGGCATTACAAAACCTTCAGGTTGCTTCATGTACACTTCTTCTTCCAAATCACCATTCAGAAATGCTGTTTTGACATCCATTTGATGAATCACTAGATTATGAATAGCCGCCAAGGCAATCAACAATCTAATAGTAGTGATACGGGCAACCGGAGCATAGGTATCAAAATAATCAATCCCTTCTTTTTGTCTGAAGCCTTGGATAACTAATCTAGCTTTAAACTTGTCAATTGTACCATCGACTTTCATCTTCTTTTTGAAGATCCATTTGCAACCCAATGGTTTACAGCCTGGTGGTAAATCAGATAATACCCAAGTATTATTTTCCATGATAGAACCAATCTCTTCATCAATTGCTTCTTTCCAAAAATTAGAATCTCGAGATTTCACAGCTTCATCATACGTTCTTGGATCCTCCTCTATACTATAGAAATAGTAGTATTGAGTTTCAATCTGATCCTTTGATCCCTCAACTAAATATAGTTGAAAATCAGATCCATAAGATCTAGTTTTTCTTGCTCTTTTGCTTCTACGGGGTTCAAGTGTCTCACTTGAATGATCATCCCTTAGAGATTCGTCCGAATTAGGTATAGATAACTTTGGTCTAGGTATAGAAGAGAAACAATTCTCGTCAAATATGGCATCTCTTGATTCTATAATTGTGTTAATAGAAATCGAGTCATTAGGTTCTATAACATAAAACCTATAAGCCTTGGAGTGTTCAGCATATCCAACAAAGATGCAAGCTACACCCTTTTCGCCCAAAGTTTTCCTTTTTGGATCCGGGAGTCTAACCACGGCCCTACAACCCCAAACACGTAGAAATGTTAAGTTGGGTCGTTTCTTATACCAAAGTTCATATGGGGTAGTCTTGTTCCTTTTATTAGGAACCCTATTTAACAAATAGCAAGCCGTTAACATAGCTTCTCCCCAAAACCCTTCACTCAAACCAGAGTAAGATAACAAGGCATTTACCATTTCTTTAAGAATTCTATTTTTCCTTTCAGCCACACCATTTTGTTGAGGTGTATAAGGTGCCGTAGTCTCATGAATGATTCCTACGGATTGGAAAAATACAGGATCATAATATTCACCACCTCTATCGGTGCGTAATGTTTTAATCATTACATTCCGTTGCACTTCAACTTCAGTTTTATAAATTTTGAATTTATCTAAGGCTTCGTCCTTAGCGTGCAACAAATAAACATAGCAGAATCTCGATGCATCATCAATGAAAGTGACAAAATATTTTTTATTCCCTAATGATGGAGTAGAATGCAAATCACATAAATCACTATGTATTAACTCAAGAATGACAGATTTCCTTGTTATACTTTTAAAAGGTTGCCTAGTGATCTTTGTTAACAAGCAAGTTTTACACTTTTCTTTATTTTCATTAAAAACAGGAATTAAATCGTCTTTAGACATTTCATGCATTCTTTTATAATGTACATGTCCTAAACGAGCATGCCATAACGAAAAATTGATAACATTCGAAGAAGACATAAATATAGAATCAGAATCTTTAGGAACTCCATTCAAATTCATCATAAACATTCCATTATTATAATAACCAAATCCTACAAACACACCAGACTTCGATAAAATATATTTATCGGATTCACACACTTGCTTGTATCCAAGCTTATTCAATACAGGACCAGAAATTAAATTCTTACGTAACTTAGGAACATACAATACATTAAACAAAGTAATAGTCTTTCCAGAACTGAATTCTAGCACCACGTTTCCTTTGCCTTCAACGGGAGCGAAATGATCATCTCCCATGTATAGAACAGAACCATCTTCCACTGGAACAAGATTCTTGAACCAGAAACGATCCTTGCAAACATGTGTTGTGGCGCCAGAATCAATCCACCACGCGATA
The DNA here is from genome assembly GCF_029867415.1 of Vicia villosa. Lineage (NCBI taxonomy): Eukaryota > Viridiplantae > Streptophyta > Magnoliopsida > Fabales > Fabaceae > Vicia > Vicia villosa. The sequence goes on from NC_081180.1 coordinate 115,943,091, forward strand.
GCATCATCCTGCACATAAAATGCCTCAGAAGTTAGTGAAACCGAATGTTTAATCAAACTATTCAAATCACAAATTGATTTCTGACCTTGGTTTTCGGATTGGTCCTTGGACCCCTTTCCTGAACCACTTGCGTTCGCGTTGTTGTGTTTTTTATCGAAACGGCAATCCTTCTTGAAGTGGCCTGTTCTGCCACACTTCCAGCATTCTAGTTTCGGTTTCTTGTTAACACCGAAATTGCCTTTTTTGTTATTGAAAGCACGTTTCTTTCCTTTGTTTTTGTTGTAATCGTTCTTACCACCCTCTTCGATCATATTAACCGAGGGCCCAGCAATTTCTTTGCCTTTTCCTTTGTTATCCTCATGCGCTCGTAGAGATTCCTCTATGCGCAAGTGACTTCCAAGTTGGATCAAAGACAGTTCGTCTTTTCCATGTTTCAGATTGTGTTTGAAATACTTCCATGAAGGAGGCAACTTGTCTATGATGCTTGAGACAGATATTGTTTCATCCATCTTCAATCCATGCAATGTGAACTGTCCAAGGATTCGGAGGAGTTCATTGAATTGTTCCATGACAGACCTCGATTCAACCATTTTGTAATTGTTGAAATCGGTCACCAGGAACTTTTTACTGGATGAGTCCTCTGCCATGTACTTGGCTTCGAGACAATCCCACAATTCCTTTGCAGATTCCACGTTTTGGTAAATATCAAATAAGGGATCAGACATACCGTTAAGAATGTGCCATCTGCATATGTAGTCGTCGTTCTCCCACTTTGATCGGCGTCTCAGATTTTCAACCGTGTCATCTTCCTCAAGTTCTGGAATTGGTGTAGACAAGACGTGCACCACCTTCAACGTTGGTAACATGAAATGCATCTTCTTCTGCCAACGCCTAAAGTCTTGTCCTTGAAACTTGTCCAATTTTCCGAAACTTTTAGTCATCTCCTTCACGGTGCTTCCTCCTCCAGCCATGATTATCAGAAAGAATACTTTGTTCGTTTGTTAGATATTTGGTATGATAATCCTGGATATCTTCAAGAATCGTGTTTGTTCACTTTCCGAACAAAGTATTTCGACCCTATTCTTTGTCTGGGTTCACGAAATCTTTGCGGGGATAATTCTTGAAGAACGATCTGTTTCTGACAATGGAGAACAGATCAGAATGTAGAGAGGAAGTGTGTAATTTCGTAAACCAAATTGAGACCAAAAGACTCCTTATATAGGAGACCAATAATAGAGACGAAAGGACACACCTTTTCGGAAACAGTTATGTCTGTTGGAACGGGTGCAACTATTCAAACCGAATTGTTATGTCCGTTGGGAAATGGTGCAACTATTCAAACGAAATTTTTGCTCGGGGCGCTGCCCCGCACCCCGCCAGGGGCTACGCCCCTTGGAACCCCGTTTCTATTACTCATATTCAATTACACGTTTGGCTCGACGAGCGTGCACTCCGCACTACCCTAACTCGTTTCAAACTTAACGCATAATTGCATTGGCCTATAGTAAATCACATTACTACCAAAATGCATTGATGATACTAAAATCACCAACAGATTGCCACATTGGTTTTATATTTTATATTTTTCATTTTTAAAATACTAAATTAATTTTTAATTATAATTTCATTTGTAAATAATTCTGAATTAATAATATCCAAAAAGTCAAATGTCTTAAGTCTTTATCACTAATCCAATGTACATTCATGACGAATAATTCCTATGATTTTTAGTAATATTAAATAGTTCTGAATTTAAAACAAAAAGTTAAAAATTGTACCAATGAGGTCTAAAATCCAAGTCCGTTCAAGTTGACTGATAGTCACTTTACAACCAGACAAATTAATTTCTATTGTTAATATTCTTAATAATGAATACTTAAGTTAATAATTTAGAACAAACATTTATTTATTTCAAATAACAAACAAATATTTACTAATTTTAATTTAATTACTATTAATCTAATTGATCACTATTAAACTAATGAATTGAATTACTATTAAATTAATTAATTATTATTTATCTTGAATTAGTTTGAAATAAGTAAATATTTATTTGTGTGTTATTTAATTTCAATTACATATAATTTAATTTATTTCTAATCGATTAAATATATTGAGGATTTACATTTATAAATTTTATTTTTAAATTGATGTATTATTTGAAATTAGTAAATATTCATTTGTGTGTTATTTAAAATAAGTAAATATTTGTTCTAAATTATTAAGTTAAGAATATTAACAATAGAAATTGATTTGTCTAATTGTAAAGTGATTATCATTTATCGGACTAAGATTCGAGACCTCATTTGTACAAATTTTGTAATTTTTGTTTTAAATTTAGAATTATTTAATATTATTAAAAGTCTTGGGAATTATTTGACATGAATACATATTGGCTTAGTGGTAAAGACTTAAGATATTGTTTAAAAGTTTTGGATTAAATTCCTTATAAGAAACAATTTTGAATTTTTTGATATTATTAAATTAGAATTGTTTAAAATGAAATTATAATGAAAAATCATTTTAGTATTTAAAAAATAAAAAATAAAAAATATAAAACCAATGTGGCAGTCCTGTCACGGCATAAAAGTATGAAAAAATTGGTTTGAAAAAAATATTAACAAAAGGACTAATATGACCCGGTTAAATTTTGTAAGGGATTAAATCGGGTCCTTTTATTTATGAGGGACTAATTTGAGTTCTGTAATTTTTGTGAGGGACTAAAATGGGTCTTCACTCTAAAAAATATTTAAGAATCCCTTATGCAAGAATGCATATACTATTCAATCCATTCTAAAATAATAATTACAAAATGATAACAATTTTAGAATTTTAAATTTAATCATACCTCTAATTAATACTATCACTATCTCTAAATATAGATCCTTTGAATATATAATGAGAAAAAAAATTGGACGTAACTAGAATTGGAAATAAGTCAGATCGGTCTATAGGAGCTTATAGTCTAATTTATTTAAGGTCATGACAAGTTAGACTTATTTAATAAAAATGTCAGACTTAGACTTTTTAAAAGCCTATTTAATTAAATAGGTCAGGCTTACGCTTTTAAAAAAAGCCTATAAAGTCTTATAGGTCGATCTAATATATATTAAAAATAGGCTAAATAGGTTGGCCTATATATGTATATATTAAAAAAGGCTAAATAGACCGACCTATAAATGCATATATATTAGAACAAAGGTTAAATAGGTCGGTCTATATATGTATATATAGGTCGGCCTATAAGGCTTCTTAAATAATATGGATTAATTGAAAACCTTAATGAAGACAGACTTTTAAATAGGTTTTCAGGTCATACCAGACTTTTAAAAAGGTCACGTCAGACAAAAAAAAGCCTTAAAAGGTCATAGGCCAGACTCATGCATTTTAAATTTATCGTAGGTCACACTCAAGCCTAGTCTATTTTCACCCCTAGAATTTAAAATTAACGATATTTTTTTAGATAACAAATTTCTTGTGAATCATGGCAAAATAAGAGAATAAATGATATATACTGACACCAATCACAATTATGTTAAATGTCAAATCATACTATTATTTTTAAATAAATTATATGACATGACTAAATGATACGTTTTTATTGAATAACAGTGTAAAATTATTTTACATTATAAATGCACTACCTTTTAACTCATCGTATATAAATCTATCGTGAAACTTTATGATAAAAATATAAGTTAAATTACTTTTAGATTTAATTATAGTTTTGGTCTCATTTTCATGTTTTTGCATTCAAAATTAACTTCTCTTTTTTTTTTTTTAAATAACAACATTCTTATGAATCATGACAAAATAAGAGAATAAATAATACTCCCTCCGTCCCAAAATATAAGAGAAAAAAATGCATTTTTCTTGTCCCAAAATATAAGAGAAAAAATCATCTTTCATTTCTTTCAAGATAAAATTAAATGCAAATTGCATTTAACTTACATTCTCTCTCATCATTTCCATAACTTACAACCAATTAAAATTTTTTTATAATTTTCCAAAGCACTTTATTTCAAGAAAATTATAAGTCAAATAAATGTGTTTTTACTTTTCTTAATAAGCGTGATTTTGTTTTTTTCTCTTATAATTTGGGACGGAGGGAGTATATACTAACATTAATTACAGATTCACAGACATCTTAAATATCAAATCATACTATTATTTTTAAATAAATTATATGAAATAGCTAAATGGTAAGTTTTTATTGGATGACAGTGTAAAATTATTTCCATTATTAATACACTATCTTTTAAGTCATTGTATATAAATTTATTTTAAAACTTTATTGATAAAAATATAAGTTAAAAAATGAATATCTCATCGATTTTTTATGAAAACGTGTGAAGAATGAATGAAAACAATTTAAATCTAAAATAGAATAATTAATTTGATGAATCAAATAAAATTGAAGGAATAAAATTATAATTTAACTAAATATCTATTATAAATTACAGAAAATATATATTAATTATGAAAATATTGGTAAATAAATAGTTGAGGAATTTAAAATGGAAAAAATTATAATAAAAAGTCTAAGAGACTATATTTTAAGGCAAAATAGTGTTATATTATTTTGATCAGTACTACTTGCATCATTCAATGGTTTTATTTTATAATTATAATAAACAAAAAGATAAATACAATAATAATATATTATCATGATAGAAATACTTTGTTAAAAGTATTATTCCATCTTTTTTAAGCATAAATACTTTTAAAAATAAATATGACAAATGAGAATTGTTTATATTTACTTATTTTTTTTTATTAAAGAATTGTCAATATTTATTTGTTGTTTTTAAAATTAAAAAAAAAATAGAGAATTTCTCAACAGACCCCTTGAAACTCTTAGCTATCTGGCGAAATTCTAATTATACCCCCTACTTCCGTAGATGCACATTCGAAAACACCTTTTTTTTTTCAAAAAATTTGTTTCTTTCCGTAGGTGCATCTATGGAACGTGTTAAAACAAAGTGTTCCGTAGATGCATCTACGAATCAGTCTGCTATTTTTTAAAATCACATACATTTCACTCCAAAACTTAATTTTTATAACAACAATGGAAACCCAATTACAGTCAATTAAAGTAATGCAATTTAAAGGCAATAAGTAAATAGTACACAAAAAACATAGTATAAATCGTCGGCCAATAATGTCGAATACATATATCAAATCTTTGTACAAAAATAAAATCAAAATACATTTATGAAATAAATCCGTCGACATCACTATTGTGTGTGTCGTACATCATCCCGCGCCTCTCCCCTGCCTCTGGCCTTTCCTCCGCCTCTGCGTCCACCGCACCGTCTACTAGCTACTCTGCCTCTACCGTCGAGTGCCCCACCTGTCTTGGAACAATTTCTATGGTACAAAAATGCCTCCTCTGCTACGCTAATGATACCCTCCACAAGAAGCATGCCAGCAGGCCCCTCAGAGAAGAAACCGTCGAAAATGCATGTCTGCGTCATGTTAGCTATCTCACGACACCGAGGAAGAACATCCTGAGTATGGTCCATCAGAGCCTGATGAGCCCGCAGAATCTCCTCGTGGGCTGGTCTGGACGGTGATCCAGGTGCGGTGAGAAGCATGTATGGGTACGACACTATGTAGTACCAGGTGATGTACTCGTCGACGCAACTCTAGTCCCTCTCTGATGTGGTTGCCCGAGCCTCTGCAGGAACCAAGTGGTGCTCCCAGTCTACAAAGACCTCATCTAGCTGCCGATGGGTCATGGCGATATGAGCAGAGTCAGAAGGCAGGTGAGGTATGGTCTGCTGGTAGCCGAACTGACGCATGACGCGCTCTGGAAGATAACGAACAATGATGGTCAAACTAGCAGCCAACCATCCAGAATATAGCACGATCTCATCAAATGGAACTATCTCACGATGATCAGCATAGCAGTCAAAGTGGATGTCCTCAACAGCCATGCGATTAAGATATCACCTGTAAGGATCCAACACTTGGTTCCTTCTGAAGGGGGGCGAAGGCTTTGGCACACGGCATGTCCTCAGTGTAACCTGACACCTCTCCCTAGCCAATAATATCAGAGAAGTAATGTAGTATCCAACCCTGGAAAAAAAACACGGTGATCAAACATACTATCACAAATATATAATAAACTTTGAGAAAATGTAGAAGGATAAAAGTTTGTTACCACTAAGAGGGTGCAGCTGCCAACCACAGTCCTCGCCTTCTAGAGGAATCCCTCTCCCAGTCAGTGGTAAGTGTAGGCCAATGTAGCCGCTCAACAGTTGTACTCACGGACACGTGCAATGTCCAATGAGTACGTCAGGTAAACAACGTTTGTGTAGGTCGAGCTTGTGTCTTCAAAGAGCTGAGTGCCTATCAAATATAGTAAGTCCTCAGCATCCACTCTTTATGTATACTAACCTCTGCCTCGTCACTAGCAACCTGATGTGCCGCAAGAAGCTCCTCATCATATATTTATTGCAAGGTGTGAAACCTTACGTGCGCCCCGCGAGTCCTTTCCACTTCCTCAAGCGCATCAGCATGATTAGCCTCAGCTCATCTATCAGCTTCTCCATCGCTTCCTCCTTCGTTAGCATACCGTGACTAAGGAGGGTACCCCTGATAGGTAGATGCAGGAGGCATGCAATGTCGTCCAGAGCAATGGTGATCTTGCCGTGAGGAAGATGAAAGGACGAGGTCTCTGGATGCTTCCTCTCCGCAAATGCCATCAGCATCCCGTTATGAATCGTCTGGAAGCCGACCGTGCAGAGGTCCCTCAGACCAGAAGCTACGAGTGCATCCCGAAACCACGGCTCATCAGGCTGCGAGAGAGCAGCAATTTTCCGGCTGTGGTTGTATAACCTCTGGGGATCCCTCTCCTGAAATTTTCCAAAAAAAAAAACACTGTTATCTTCAAGCAAAGTCATAAACTGAATAAAAATAATAATAAGTAATAAACAAAGAAAATTTACCTTCCTCTCCTAAATATGCCTAGCTGAATGATATGCATATTCTATTAGTAGGGACACATATATAGGACCCCGGGTATCAGACAGGCTCCGACACCGGATCATCCTCGCGTAGCTAAGCAGATGGCACCGAAGATCATGCATCATCTGCCATTGGCATAGACACAGATGTAGAAGAACTGCCCCATCGACGTCTGTTGGCGGAGGGCATCTGTGAGGAATCCTCTACATCATCCTGAGGCCTCCGTGATGCAGTAGTAGATGGAGTAGACCTCTTAAGTGGAACAAACAGAGAAGGCCCGTCAACTAGATTGAATGGAGACGACCCGACTGGAACGGGTGTAGCAGGTACATCAGTTGAAACGACAGCTTCATCCGTCACCTGTGATACTAAGCGCAACTGTTCACGCCGCACGGATGCATGATGTGCAGTCCTCTAATGTATAATGCTAGCTGGATGGTCTGCCATAATATCTGCATTGTGATTTAATAAAATCGAGTAAGTTACTAGGTAGTTATAACAAGAAAAAGAAAGAAAAAAAATACCAGAACCTTCCGTATATGCATCTACGAAAGTGTCTTACATTTGAAAAAAATGGGTTTCTTCCGTATGTGCATCTACGGAATGACCCAACGTTTCACTCTTCCGTAGATGCATCTACGGAAGGTTCTGAAACCTCCAAAACGCAACAATGGCATCTGGTCAGTCTTACAGAGGGTTCAAAACCCCTTTTTAATGGATTGATCGTCCATTTTATACTTGAAACGGGACCTATATTATATCTAAACCTTATTTCTTACACTACTTAATCATTTCTACACCTAAAAATCGAATTCATTCTCTATTTTCAAAAACTCTAAAATAACTCGAAACGTCGAAAACTTACCGATTAAATGTAGTTTGGAACTTGTTGGAATGTGTTGGTAGTTAATCTTGATGTTCTCGGCCGATCTCGAGAAGAAGAAATGAACTTGTTTGGAAGTTTGATTTTTGAGTTTGAGAGAAAGTGAGGTGTTAGCAATGAGAAAGTGAAGAATGAGGGAGAAGAAGAGTCTGACGCGAATATAACATCAAATGTTTTCGTAGATGTATCTACGGAAGCTTCTGTATGTACATCTACGGAACAAAACAATGTTAAACAATAAAATACTTTCTGGAGATACATCTACGAAAATTGAGGGGCAATTTTGACAATCAATGGTGAGTGAGTGATCCAAATGGTGGAGTAAAAAATTCTCAAAATTTATTATACACTGAATATAGAGAAAAAATAAAATATTAAATGAGTAAATTTATATTAAGAAAAACAATATTAAAAACAATAAAATCTATTTAATAAGTATAAAAAATTAAAATAAGAACCCGTAACTAGAAATAGAATAGTAATTTAATAATCACACAGTTGCAATTGTCATTTTTTACGCTAAATTCATTGCATACAAAGAGAAATAAGTATTCTAGACAATTAAAGAAAAGTAGATTAATTTTTTTATTACCTAAAAAAACCAAAGCATCTTTTTTCCAAATTAGAATGACAAAGTGAAATAGTAAGCCAAAGCTTATGCATATTTTAGAATTCTCAGACATTCAATACTACTATCTCCAATTAAACCAATATTTAAATGCAAATATCCTTATTCTATGCATTTTAAGTTTTAACAGTTTTAAATTTCCATTTATTCTCAAACTCATGGAATTTTTTGTTTAAATTAGCAAAAATCTTAAATCTCGATCTCACCCACTTCCTTGACCTTGCACCCTCTAGCAGCCATTCACTTTTGGAAGTCATTCGAGGGTATTTCCGTCATTCCACTTAAACCCCCTTTCTCCTTTCCGTTTTTCACTTTAAATACCGAAAAACTCATCTCGGAGTTTCACTTAACAACACTTGAACCACTTCTAAATTCATCACCACCGTGCCGGAAACTGAGTTCCGGCGAGTTCTCAACTCGGAACTAACTCCATTTCTGTTAGTTCCCAAACAAATTCACTCATTTTCTTCTTCCTTGCTCAGATTGGAAGAAGAAAAACCGAAAATGAGTTCAGAATTGACTTTCAGAGGACACGAAGCACAGCAAGTGAACGACGAGTACTCACCGAAGCCAAACAAGCCATGGCTCTCCGAAATTCGTCCGATTCGTTACATGCTTCGTGAACAGCGACTCGTTTTCGTGCTGATTGGAATCGCCATAGCCACCATATTCTTCACACTCGCCCCATCCTCTTCCACCACCTCCTCCTCCGCCACCTCATTTCCAACCGTCCGGTACGAGCCGCATCCGATCTCGTACTTCGACCACGAATCCGAATCCAAAGCCACGCCGTACCATCAACGCGCTGCAGCGGTTCATTCGTTCGGGAAAGTTCCCTTAGGGCTTAAGAGAAAGGGGCTTCGAATCGTGGTGACCGGAGGAGCCGGTTTCGTTGGGTCCCACCTAGTGGATCGGTTGATTGAAAGAGGTGATAGCGTGATTGTTGTTGATAATTTCTTCACCGGAAGAAAAGAGAATGTTATGCATCATTTTCGTAACCCTCGATTTGAGCTTATACGACACGACGTCGTTGAGCCTCTTTTGCTTGAAGTTGATCAGATCTATCATCTTGCTTGTCCCGCTTCACCGGTTCATTACAAGTTCAACCCCGTTAAGACTATTATATCCTTTTTAATCATTTTCATTTTAATTATTTTTTTATTTATCTATGTTTTTTGCTTCTGCATTCGAATTCATTGTTTATAGTTTGGAGTCCTTAATTCATTGTTTACAAGACGAATGTGGTGGGAACATTGAACATGCTTGGATTGGCTAAAAGAATTGGAGCTAGATTCTTGCTAACAAGTACCAGTGAGGTTTATGGTGATCCTCTGCAGCATCCTCAGAAGGAGACTTACTGGGGAAACGTTAATCCCATCGGTGAGTAGAATTATTTTTTCAAATTAATTCAATTAAAAAGGGGATTAGGGTTTTTGTTTGGATGTGGATTTGAATTCGGAACATTGCATGTTGTGAGTGATTTCCTTTTCAAACGCCAAAAACTAGTTTTTTTTTTATGACTTTTTGGGTAACCAATAAGACACGTGGAAGGTGGCAAGAATACCGTGTTTATTTGTATGAATTTCAGGGTGTCATTGAGATAACCGTGATTTGCGGGTCCTCTAAATCAACGGCCCAGATTGTTGTTGGGGCACGTTGCTTATGGGGTAATAATGGGTTTTTTGGTTTAAGAAAGATCTGAGGAGAGTGAGGGCAATTTGGTCCGAAAGAGGGTTTTTTTTTGTCCTTTTTGTTTGTATGTTTTGTGGGGGATAGTGTTAGGTAATTTTGATCTGGTAATAAAGAAATTGTTGTGATGTGAGACAGGTGTCCGAAGTTGCTATGATGAGGGAAAGCGTACGGCTGAAACATTGACTATGGATTATCACAGAGGGGCTGAAGTGGAGGTCATTTTCACTTTCCTTTTATATTATTTCAAAGTGGTTGTTGGATTGAATTCAATTGTTGTTGCTTACTTATTGTAATGAAATATGTTTTTCAGGTTAGAATTGCTAGGATCTTTAACACATACGGACCCAGAATGTGCTTAGATGATGGACGTGTCGTTAGTAACTTTGTTGCTCAGGTAGCCCCTTCAATTTCAATTATAATGTTCTTTGTTGTTGTTGGGTTTATTCAATACTATAATGGTTATGATATTTTATTTGAAATTATTGTTTCTAATCGGTGTCCTTGCTTGGTGCAGGCATTGAGGAAGGAGCCTTTGACAGTTTATGGGGATGGGAAGCAAACAAGGAGTTTCCAGTATGTCTCTGACTTGGTAAGCATTTTCACTTTTCTAATCACTATGCTTATCTGGCTTAGTCTTTGTTTCTTATGAAATTCAATTAAAAAATGCTTTTTTCTTAGTTGAAAATGATTTTCTCTTTTTATAATTATGCTGCACTCTTTCCGCTCCACCATATAAACCTTTTTGACAAGTCATTAACAAATACTAGTATATGTTAAGGTGTCACAAGTCACAATTTATTAACCATTCACTAAACACAATTATTCTTTAAACACATTTTTTAAGTGTTTATTCCAACACAAATTATAGTAATTAATATTATGATTATTTTTTTATAGTAATATTATGATTATTTAAACATTTGAAAATGATATTTATGGATATTTATTTGTATATTTGAACACAACTTGAATGTTAATGGATATTTATTTGTATATTTGAACACTTGAAAATTATGGTAAATGGTAACATTCAAATCGTTCAGTAAATGGTTAATGAGTTATGATATTTTGTTATCTTCATTAACCAACAATTGAACATACACATTAACTAGTACATATTTAAAATCTGTCGATAATCCAATTTGATGTCAAATTTTTTTATCAAAGTGTCACTTTTCGTTTTTTATGTTTGCTTTAAAACAACTTCTCCCCATGTGCACACTGCACATTAACTGAAACAATTCCCGGGTTTTTATTAATGGTCTTTTTCTCTCATAATTAAATCTGATAGTAACTAAGAAGATCCTGCTGATATTTACTATGTTATGCTATGTGTCCATTGCACATTTCACTCAGAAGCATTTGCACGTGACTGGAACCTTGATTAAAGGCCCGGGTGGGCCAGCTCCTATTATGGCAGATTGTACAATTAAAAAGTTGTATAAGTTCATCTCTGACAACAATTGAAAATGTGGCATAGCAAAAATAATTCAAAGTGTCTGCATCGTGTATAAGATGGATGCATGAAGTTAATACATAACACGTGTCCTGTAAAAGTTAATTAGATTATAGGCTAATTATTGTGATATTTATGCTGGCACAGGTGGAGGGTTTAATGCGCCTCATGGAAGGAGAACATGTGGGACCTTTCAACCTTGGAAATCCTGGTGAATTTACCATGCTTGAACTTGCCAAGGTAAAGATTACTCATTTTCATCACACTAATAAACCCAAATGCCATGATCATCCAACTAAGCTAATTTAAGCTTTATTCATTTACTCATATTCATCATCATACTTGGCCTGGAATAATAGTTTCTTCATATCTATATCTATTCTCAATTTCCTTAAAACCAGAATTACTTAGTCCTATTCTTTGGTTGACTAGTTTTTTCCTACATTCATTATTCCTTCTACTCATTTTCTAAGAACGTGGATGAGAATGAAGAATGTTAGTTTTGGACTGGTTATTTTCTGTCGGTGAATGCAGTAACTTCAGTCTTACTTCTGATAAACCTCATTATTGAATGCATCAATATTTGTACTTATGGTGTAGGTGGTCCAAGAAACAATTGACCCAGAAGCCAAGATAGAATACAGGCCCAATACAGAGGATGACCCACACAAGAGAAAGCCTGATATAACTAAGGCCAAGGAGCAACTTGGCTGGGAACCCAAGGTGGACCTGCACACGGGCCTCCCACTCATGGTTTCTGACTTCCGGCAACGAATTTTTGGGGACCATAAGGAAGGTGGAACAGTGGCCTAATTCTTGATGGTGGTATGTTTATGTCATATGTACTTTAGAGAGTGAGAAAGGGAAAATCTGTAGTCTGAGGATAACAGCACTTGGGTGTTTCCTATTAGTTACAGCGGCATAAGCTCTTCTTGAGTGTCCCTTTTGCTGTGTTCCCTCTCCAGTATTTTCTCTCTTTCAAGAGTTTATTATAGCTATAGCCAGTCATGATTTCATTTATCAGTTTCCAGCCTTCTTTCTATATGGTTCTATTTCTATTTTTTTTTTTTGGATGTTATTGGTATGTACAAGTGACTACAGTTATAGTTATTACAACATTTTACCTTATTATATTTTGCTCCAACTTCACTAATCACTAATCGTTATCTCCTGTTTACAATTTGATTTCTGGTTTTTTAGTGTTTGTTGCCTTCCTTGAAACCATAGCCCAAGGATTAGGCTCTCATAATTTTTATGCATATGATTAAATTATGATTACTACTATACATGATTTTCTTCACGTACTAAACTAACATTATCATTTCCCTCCATTAGCTGTCAATCCTAAAGAAAATAAAAAAACAGATTTGGTTCAGGGGACTGGCCTGAGGTCTTATGTTCCTGTTTGAGCTTAGTATCCCATTGTTTTGCATGAAGCATTTGATTTTGAAACAATCTGGATCCCATTATATTATGTACCAAGAGAATAATGAAGTTGGCCACAATATAGCACAACAACCCTATCTATGTGTAACATGACCATAGTTCAAAATGCCCAATTAGGTGTGTTTATAATTTCTACAGTGATGCACGAGTGCGGCCTTCCTGAAACTCATTAATATTACTGCCCTTGTAAGTTGGAACAGGTAAATAAAACTCCAAACTTGCCTTGCTCTTAGCTCTTTTGTCCAGCCAACTGATGATGTCTTCCAAAACAAGTTCAATATTTTCATCAGTCTCACCAGATGTTAACCCATGCCACATTCCAGGGTACAGTTTCATGGTCTTGTCTACACTACTAGCTCTATCATATAATACCTTGCTTATTTCTGGATCTGTCACTTTATCTTCCTCTCCATGTAAAACTAAAAAAGGCAATGTTACCTGCTCAAAATCACTGAATTAGACTCAAAAGAGTAATTCTTTTAACTAAAGTCTAAAACTATGATTCAAAAACCAAGTTTTTGTGCAGTTCACCTCATGTAAGATGGTTTCAACACTTAAACTAGCTCTAAGCAACTCCAATGCTGTTCTTAACCTTGGCTTGTCCTGATATATTAACTTGTTTTTCCTTATCTGCGAAAGAGTACATAATTAACTCTGGTAGAACAAAAACATGAAGTCTCAACTTCAGAAAAAGAACGGCATTAAGTGTCACCATTTCACGTTTGGCCTGAACTTTGAATGCCGAATTGATGACATCCTTTGCGGGAACTATTTTCCACTTGGGAATTACTCCTACCAATCCTGTCAATATACTAACAACAACAGGATGTGGTTTCAACTTCTCTGATATCTTACACATTGGTGCCACAAAAACGGCACCGTCCCAAAACGAAGGATCCTTTTTATGTAATAGTAGGGACACTGCTCCCCCCATTGATTCTCCATATAAGAATTTGGCCTTTCCCTTGTACTCTTGGAGCTCTGAAAAACTCAAATGAATCAGCAACTCAGTATAAACAAGTTTCTAAATGTTAGAATTTTGAACAATGATATTATTACCACAAATTGATTTGAAAAAGCTGGAACAGTCGTTGACAATGTTGTCAAATTTGGTTATGTAACAACGAACACCTGCAGAGTATCCATGTCCTTCATAGTCCATACCGAACACACCATATCCTGCAGAGGCTAATTTCTCTCCGATTTCTAGAGGCATGATACAAACAAATAATTAACATAAATACAGTTTGATGCTACTAATATGCATATATCAAAATCGATTAGAATATGTAAAGTAAATTATCGTTCTATTATTACCCCTTCTAAAATAGCTATTGCAAAACTATAAAACGGTGTAAATATCTTGAGATGAAGTTCTTAATTGAAATCTATGAGGTCGAATACTCCAAAAATGGTGCGGTGTTCATCCATAGAGACATATTGGATCCTGATATTTTATGAATATTTATTCAAAAAGTGTCGGAATTATTTATTTTAACTTAAAAATAATATATTTCCATGAATACCTATGAGTTAAATGATTATGCTACAGACGGTGTAAAATAGTTTTATACTGTCAACAAATAGAAATATATCATTTAGCCAGTAATTTAAAAATTACAGTCTGACTTAACATGATACATGGTCGTAATTGGTTGACAGAGTAAAATTATTTTACACGGTCAGTGCGTCTCCTTTTTCTCCTCTGACTTGACATGATACATGGTCGTGATTGCTTGCAGTGTAAAATTATTTTACACGGTCAGTGCATCTCCTTTTTCTCCTCGATACCTATTCTAAAGTAGATGAACAGATTTATAAAGCTGAGACAAAGTTGTGAAAATTTAATGGTGATGTAGATGATTCAATTTATGTAGCATTGTCTATTGATGAAGTTAAACTTAAAAATCATGTTTTTTAAAGAATGTTAATAAGAAAGATAAGATTTAATCAATTAGACAAAATTGGTTTTGAGTTTTTTTATAATGATGGTTTTGTTGCTTCCTGCCATAGAAAAAATATTATTTTGAAAAATCTCTTTTATGAAAAAAGGTTTAGGTTCGTCTCTAGTTTATAAAAATTCTTTTTAGTATCCTAATAAAGAGGGTTATTATTAAATTCAGTCATCAGAATAAATAATGTATTTTCAGGTATTTTTGTTAATTTTATTTTTTTTAATTGATGTGGACATGTTTTATAATTTTCTTCAAATGCCACATCAATTTTTTAAATATTTTTTAGCTTTTGAATTTTAAAAGGTAAGTTTTTTTTAAATAACACATGCTTTTTCAAAAATGCAATGGTTCAAACCAATTCAATCAGTAGTTTGTTGTGATAAACTCTTCCATCATATTTACCATGTGCTCTAAAATAACCACCACTAATTTTTATGGATTTTTTCTTTCATTTTTTTACTTTTAAATACGTTACATTTTTTTTTTATAAATTCCATGAAAAATGTGTCAGTTTTCTTTTTTTATTGGTAATTAAAATGTGTCCGTTTTGATTTGATGGAAATAGCATAAAGTCGTGGACCATAATTTTGAATTGACATTCAATTATATAAATGTGTTTGAATTGACATTCTAACATGTTAAGAGCTAAATGTAGAAATTTTTACTTAGAAATTGTGCATTGTTTTCGTAAAAAGTTTATAATTAATGTGTTTATTACGTTTTCCAATATAAATTTACTATATTTAGTTTTCTTAACATGTGCCCTTGGGCACATGTTAGCTTTATCCTATAAATATATGGAATACACATCATTTTTTAATGATTTTTATCTCACTTTGAAATTTGTGAAGCACTAAATTAATTGTATACATACTAGCTCTTTTAAATTTGTCGGATTGATAGGGGTTATTTTTCCTCCATTTTTAATTTTCATTAAGCCAATACATTTTTCTATTTTGGCATAATTTTTAACTATACCTTATCATTTGAACATTTTAACTATACCTTATACTTATAATTAGAACATATTTCTTTCATCAAAATATATAATTATAACATTAGGAGGGATATTCTTACTTTATGAGTAAGTTATCAAGACTTATTCTTCATCATTACCATTGATTTTTTTCAATCTAATAGTTAAAATTAATAAATTTTTAACTATACCTTATCATTTGAACATTTTAACTATACCTTATACTTATAATTAGAACATATTTCTTTCATCAAAATATATAATTATAACATTAGGAGGGATATTCTTACTTTATGAGTAAGTTATCAAGACTTATTCTTCATCATTACCATTGATTTTTTTCAATCTAATAGTTAAAATTAATAAATAATTAAATATGGAGAGAGAAAAATCATACTCATTAATTTTAATCATTAGATTGAGAAGAATTAATAGTCATGATGAAGAGTAAGTCTTGATAACTTACTCTTGGAGTAAGAATATCCCTCCTCTTATAACATATATATGAATTTGGGTTCTCTTTTATATCTCTCTTCTAATATTATTTTTTATTTTTACAAGCACCTACTTTTCTAAAGACAGTCAGTCGGACAATAAGACGTTTTCCTTCCAGTGGCACCAAAGGGGAGAGAAACTTAAGCTCGACGTATTTGATACGACATTTCTATAAGTTCTTTTAATGAATACTCTTAGTTTTGCTTAAAAAAAAGTCTATTTTAAATAAATAAAAAAAAGAAAGATTAAAATTCTCTAGCTGTTAGGAGGATTAGGGCAAGCTAGAAGTAACGACGACCATGCACTCGGGGTAGAGGTTAAACAGTCTTTGGAACCAAATCCTCTTAAATACGGCACGGTCGTCGCAGGTCTTTTGTCATTCTGCTTTTTAGCATAAGAAGCATAAGGGAAAGCCCACTAGAGGAATCATCACATGTTGCGCACGACAACGAGTGTGAGGCACCTCTCGTCGCAATTTTAAGAACTCGGTACCTCCGTCTTAGCCGGGGTAGAAAGATTTAAAGAGGTGGGATCAACAATGGGCCCCACATTTGGATTTTTTTTCGCCTAGCCGACACAAACGATTTTTAAAAGAAAACTAGTGACCATAAACGTCCTTTTCATTTGAAGCATCGTCTTGTGACACTTCATATTATCTACAAGCAAGAAATCATGGGAGTCAGGGAAACCATCACCATGAAATTATTAAAGAAAGTCATAAAGTTTATACACTACTTACCAAAGATGACACACCTCTCCTCTTTAGTGGCGTCCTCCACTACCAAGTATGTCTTTATGTACCACTTCTTCTTCTTTTTTGACCTCGCCCTAGGAAGGCGCGACGTCGTCAAGAAAGCTTAAATTTTCCTAGAAGGCTACAAATTTCCTCTTTAGATAGGCCTTCTCCTAAGATAAGTCATCCTGAAGATAAGTTATCCTCACATTTGGAGAGCACCCAGGTTGCATATCGCACACACTTGCATGGGCATTCTCAGTAAGGGGAGTAGCCAGGTAGCACCAGTCTTTGAAATTCTCCATGCTATCAGAGTAGACCTTGAACATCTTCTGACTCTGCCTGTGGGAGAGCAAGCTTTTATCTCATACGGAGATAGTCGAACGACGTTGGACACTGAAAAGATGGGAAATGAGCATTAAGGTTGACATGTTTTTCTTATACTCGAACCATTATTGGAAGACTTTGTCATAAGCCCAACTTGCCAAATGCATATGCGAGGGGCAAAATCACTAGATCATTCAGAATGCCCACCTCAAAGTTATTCAAAGAAAGGCAAAAATCTATCAAGGAAACAAACATTCACGTAGAGGAATGATGCACCCTCCTATTCTCTACACACCCTTTTATCTCCTTCAGTGGAAAGCACCCTCCAATCCGGAGAAGGATCCACCTCAATTAAAGTGTGGTCCAGACCACCCTTACAAACAAAGACGAATGCAACATCCAACGTTTCTTGGTCCATCTACACAACTGAATTGTCTCATTTCATATTATGTGTTCGTATAACAGAGTTGTCGATTTCAAAATTATTACCAACTTACCAAAAAAGAACGACCATGAGTATAAGCACAAGATTGAGATTCCAACTACCATTTCACCTTGTAGTATGTGGGGTTGAAACCAAAAGCACAACGATGCGTCTTGATATAGGTCTGAGCCTTACACTCCTGCTTTAAATCATCTACAACGATAGGGTTCATCAAGGGCATGGCAAGAAAAGCAAAACCTCCAACAACCTCCCTAGGAGTGAGGCTACCAATTAATCTTGCACCATCGTTCGCAGCCACTTCCCTCAAAGGCAAGATAAGTACATAAGAGATAGAGACTTTGAATTTTTACCTCGAAAGAGATGAATTTGATGAGTGAGCAAGGTTAGCTTGAGAAGATGATGTGAAGACGTCAAACTAATGTCTAATGGGAGATTCTTGACGAATACATAGGGCAATTGTAGAGAATAGAGAAAGAACTCTTGGAGTTTTGCAAATGGTGAAAATAGGAAATACTACCTAGAAACCCATATATATATATATATATATATATATATATATATATATATATATATATATATATTTATATATATATATATATATATATATATATATATATATATATATATATATATATATATATATATATATATATATCGTTCAATCCTCGACAACATGCATTGGACAATGTGACCACACGACCAATGATTGTGAGCTCGCGTTGAATTCTCCTGAACACTTGAGTAACCTAAGATAAAAGAGCATCATTACAGACAATCGTAGAACCACGCGTGACAACCCTCTAGTTAGGTGTTACGAGTTGAAAGGAAGACATTCATTGTGCACGTTCCCAATGCTACCAGTCTCACAACTATCTCATATCCTTCGAACAAGGGCCAAACTAGAAACTCATGCGACAAAATCCTCATTCCAGCAAACATGAACGAGGGCTTGAGGACAATTGTTTTTGGCCTCCACAAGACCCACATGTCAAGGCCCAAAAAACAAGCGCTACGAAGGAAAACACAGAGGAATAGGTACAACATCACCCAAGCTCGGAGCAGATAACTCTAACTTTCTGGAAATTTCCTACTGTCATATCCAATCCAATAGTGATTCGCACGAAACATCGAATCAAGCAGGAGCGGTTCTAACTGCTCATCTATATGAAGCCCTTCATGCACCAAGACTCGGGTATTCTACCCATTTTCATACTCATACTATTTCTCTTTCAACCACTGACTTGGACGTTGAAATGCTAAATTTATAGATTCCTCCCACTATGTCGTACCGAATGTAGTGGAGAGCTCATTTTTCATCCATCATCAATTATTTCCGGTTTCGGCACGAAACAAACATAATTTGTAACTTTTATATAAGTTTTGAAAGATGTCAGATTTGCAAATTTTTGTTTTTAATATTTAGATGTTTATAATTTTAAATAAGATAAATATTTTTTTATAAATTTAATATTAAACAATTTTAATTATATCAAATAATATAATATTTTATTATTTATCAATTTGTTTTAACTAAAATGTAACTAATACAGATGCGTAAGCTACCTATTCCTACTCATTGACATCTCTTGCCATCCTTAATGATGAAGAAGAAGAGTATCTAACTATCCGGAGCTTCTACCCCTAGAGAACAAACAAAGACATCAATGGTTACTTACCCAAATATGTTATCAAATAGTAGGTTTTTTATATTGAGGTGTCTTTTGACTGAAAAAAAGTGGCAGTATAAGAGATAGGCAACGCATAGCATAACACACTCACCGACCAAGCCTAAACTTTATCTTTTCATGTTGTTGTCAATCCAAATCACAAAAAACAAACAAGTTTTGTCTTTGAATCTTCATAATTTGTTTCTGCACTTGACTGTGTAATCATTTTTTCAGGCATATCTAGTACTTATTTTAGAGTTGATTTTATCTATCATTCATCAAGTCAACTTATTATTGGAACCACGAACCAATTTGTGATAAGAAAAATTAATAACAGACCGAGAGAATGTTACCTTTCATAAATCTACTGCATTCCATTCCATACCCTACAATAAACAATCAACAGCATTAATTTAATTACATTACACAACACCAAATAATGAAGAGATTGAAAAGAGTGAAGAGATGGAATTGAACCATGACAAAGGAAAACAAGAGCCTTGGGAGAAGAAGAAATAGGCAACCATTTGCATGTGAATAGTTGCATTTCCCTTGAGTTCTTCCAGTAACCCTGATAAAGTTGATAACAACTACAACACGTTAATCTCCATATAACAAACTATATATTATATCACCCAAAATATATGAAAGAAAAAACTTACTTCTTTGTATTCAAATCTCAAATCCATCAAGTTAGTGGATGTTGATGAGAAGAGTAGTTTATGATGGTGATGATGGAGGTTTGATATGGTGAAAATCTTCGTAAATATGCAAAGGCTTTTGTAGTTTCTAGTTACGTGATGAATGAATGAATCAATAACAATAACATAAGGAGATGGTGGTGGGACAGAGGAAGAAGGGTGGGCCCTAGTTCTGTGCCACAGAGAAAGACGTGTCATGGTGTGTTTACTTATCTCACACTTTTTTTTGCATCACTTCCTGTTTTTTCTATTTCTTTATACTAAAAATAGAATATGAACTAAGTTAGCATTTTTCTTCTTTGAACAAAACAAACCCATTCCTTATCTCCATCTTTTTCGTCTTCTACCAGCCTATTATTGTAATTCCTTTTCTCTTTTCTAGGAAGGAAAAAACAAAGAAATAGGTAATATGTCATTTTTATTATTATTATTACTATTACTACTTACTTACATCTTCAAGCAAATGCAACATATTTAAATGGAATTAATATAATGTTGACTATGTTTGATCTAAATATCAAACTCAACATTCTGTAAAAAAAAATTCCAACTGTGAGAAACATGTATTACTTCGAGTACAAGGAAGAACATTTTGTGATGTACGAGATTGTTTTTGAGTGTAGGCTACAAAGAGAAAAAAAGGTTGAAATTACTCTAGTCTAAACACATAGATATGTACATATACATGTTGTAAACAACAAAATATACTGTAACTGCAAACAGTTATGTTTGTTGAGTATACTGAGATACTTATGACCCTGAGATATTCTTCTGTCATATTCATAACAAATGCACTTTATGTTCTAGAATAGTCAGCTGCAGCACAGAAAACAGAAACCAAACCGGCCATCCCAATCACTTGCGGCCAACTTCGTGTCCTAGCAGCAACAACTGCACCTGCTGCAGCTCCCCCAATCAAACCATTGACCTGTTGGGGACAAATTCTTCAGTGAAAAAGAAAACAGGAAATATAAAAAGTAAATTTTAGCAGCTCAATGAGCCATAATCATGTTGTATTTTTTGGCCAGGTTCTCAAAATCCTACTTTTGAAACCATGTAAATACATTAATTTAACCTGCACAATTTCTACGATAAACATGCTAGATTCCATTAAAAAAAAAATTGTGCTTTCTGAATCAGAGCCAAAATCGGTCCCCCAAACTATGATAGTGTTCCAGCATAATCACACAAATGTGCAATATTATCTTCCAGTAAGCAAATCATTTGACCCAAACCACTTATCACATGCAGTGCATTGCCGGCAAAATGAATCTAGTCAGGAAACAGGAATCTAAATTTCCTCGGAGAAATATACAACTAAGTCCCATGATTGTTTCCCAGGGGAAAGAACAATGATGCTGCATAGTGTTCATTGAGCAGTAGTGGCCATTGCCCATTATCACTATACTGATGGTGCTTTCAAAACAATACGATTGGAAGCATTTATATTCTACCTACAGAAGACTTACAAGATTACAAGCTTTAATGGTAAGTTGAACAGACAAATGAAAATTGAAATTTTCACACAAAATGGGTAAGTACTAAGTAATGAGTTAGTGTTTCCAACGTTAGTGCCGAAGATAATGCCCCAGAGAGCCCGCATGTTTATTCAAGCAGGCATTTACAGCATTTGAAAATGTGTCTTCTTTTTTGTAGGATAAATTTACTGCACTATACTTATCCCATTAAGCTTATGTAACCAAAGGTTCCAAATGCCCAATGCTAGCATATAACAATGACATCCTATCCTATGTTGAAATAATAGGTATGTATGCTTACACCAAGAAGTGTCATAAGTAAGTTAATCTTTGCCGATACTTCCCCGTTTTCAGATCCGCGACTGACTCAAGGGTTGAACCATATTTAACAATTCTTAACTAGTGAGGCGATACTTTAACAATTTTGGACTAGTAAGTTTACTTCATCCTGTCCATGAATATGGCTCATTTGTTGACAAATAAGAAGCTATATAGCATGACCAAAATTTCCAAAATCCAATTAAATGTTTTTGTTATACATGACATTGTGGTGCCTATAATCTATAGGGCTTTGTCAATCCAAGCCAGAGAGTAGCATAAAATCTTTAAAAGCTAATTCCATTTTAGAATTAAGGAAGAAAGTCTAAGCTTCATTACTAATCCAAAATAGTTAGAAGAACAACTACTCATTATCGTTCCGACTTGAAGGATAGATTCAACTGCAGTGCTATCAAATATCGACCATGGCGGCGCCATGGTAGAGATACCAGTGGCTGTTTTTGGACTTGACACAATGGTAAATATCAGCCGATATTGCAGGTTTTTCTGCCATAATCCACTATGACGGCGCCACAAAGCCGGAATGGTGGGATTCTGGCTCTCCACCATGGCACCATGGACCTCCATCTCCCATCGACAACACTACTCGACGGTGAGGAAGTTATATGCATATACTTTCCCCTTTTCAAATCCGGGACTGACTATCGTGTTAAATCATCTGTAACATTTCTGGACAAGTAAGGTAATGGAGTTTAGACTTTGTTCTTTAACATACCTGGACTAGTAAGTATAGTAATTTACTGCATCCTGTCTGTTGACATACCTCATCAGTTGACAAATAAGAAGCTATGTAATATGACCAAGATGTCTAAATTTCAATTAACAGCTTGCTATAAATGACTGCCTAGTGCCTGTACCCTATAGAGCTTTGTCAATCCAAGCAAGAGTAACACAAAATCTTTAAAACAAAATTCCATATTAGGGTTAAAGAACAAAGTCTAAGCTTCATCACTAATCCATAATTGTTAAAAGAACAACTACTCGCACTTGCATACAGCACATCATTGTTCTGAAACTTATAAACCTAACAATTCTCCAATCTAATGGACAAATAAATTAGAAGCAACTAACAAACTAACCCAATCGTTGCGCCTCCTGTATTTCTTAACGCCACAGTGAGTAATGCTGAAAACTCCAGCTACAAGTCCTACAATACAAAATCAAAACACATTAATTCTACAAAACATGATGAATGCATGCTTCATCAGATATCATCTCATCAAACATCCACAGTTGAATTACCACATTGAGTCCCAAATACGCGAACCGAGTTTGCCTGTACTTGACAACCCAAATCAAAATCAAACCATCAGATACCAGAACAGTAAACCCCAGCATCAAATTTTGAAGTAAAAAACTACCAAAAAAAAAAAATCATATCTTTACCACAAAATAAGCTCGAGCTATGCCTTTAAGACCTGTAAACAGAAATCAATGATTACGAGCTAGAAATTCATAAGAACGAGTCTCATTGTATTTGAGAAGTTTAATTTAGTTTACCCTGTGTACGAGCATCGTAGGGACCAGTACACAAACCCCAAATTGCACCGGCCTGAGGAAGAATTTAGGGTTTAAAATGGTGTTTGATTTGGTGAATGAGGAAGTTAAGAAGGATAAACGATGTTACCGTTCCGACTCGAAGGATAGACTCAACGGCGAGGGATGTACATGGAACGACATCGTCCAAGTCTTCTTCCATATTCTCCTTCTCCCGGCACGGTAGCTCAAAGTGCTAGGACCAGCCGTAGAGGCATTTACAATAACATATTGAGATTTTCTTATTCCACTTCGTGCGAAATTTTAAAAATATTTTTGAAAATTAAAAATATATTTTTGGTAATTCATAAATTTTTGAGATTTGCTCAATTTTACAATAAAATTTATTTGAAAATGGACTTCTGATATAAAACCGAAAAATATATTTTTAGTTTCTAATTAAAATTTATTTTAAGATATTGCTTTACTTTATCCAAGTTTAAAATATTGATATTGGTTTACCAACCCTTTTAACTGCTTAAGTGAAGGATGTTACCTTTGATTTTTAATTAATAAAATAACTTTGAAAAGCACGATATAGATCTTTGGTTGCGTCCTCAATTAGAATCTGGATTTTAAAAGGATTTTTTTCAAGAACTTCTAAAAATAATCAATGAAGATAATTTGTCATTCTAAAATGCATTAAAAATTGTCACTAGAAGATACACATTTTAGAGTTGTTAGCATGGACATTGGACATCCAATTGAATTCGGAAGCAACACGAAATAGACACAACAATATTTTATATATTAGACAGAACAAATTTAAATTGAAGAATATAGTCCAATAAATATAACGACTACATCTAACCCCAACAATATAAATGTTAGCTACGCTTACTTATGACTAACGTAACACCTGCTTTTTCTAGAGGAGTTGGCTTCACAAACATTATTTGCCCTGTCACCTAAGCAATGCTTATGTCTTCAAGCTTCCTTTTTTATTCTCCTGTTGTAGATATGAGTGAACCCACTCTAATTATGTATTTCTCCAATCCACCAAAACTCCATTTGCACTGAATGGAAAACTTATATTTATAGGAAAAATTATGAGGCTATCGTTGGGCGTATCGTCCTTGCGCCCAGCGCACCTGCTCTGCCACTCTGACCAGACAACTTTTAGCAAGCAACGCTTGCATGCCTTCCACATGACATTGGCCTCTTTTGCTCGTCTGACGCACCACTCATTCAACTAGCGCGCTAAGTCTTGCTTCACCATGAAGTACTTGCATATGGTGATGCCACCTATCCCTAATTTATACTTAGCGCACCTGTAGCTTGGGCTTGAAAGTCTTCCTTCCTTTGGGTTTTGCTTTTTCCTATTTTCTTCATGTTGAATCGTAGTTTTCCAGTTCTTTTTACATGCTCTTGATAAATGCATGCAAGAAAAGCCCAAACAGGTGCTTCTTTACTTTTCATAGATAAATTCGGGGGGAGGTGTAACAATTTCTTGTGAAATAAGCCAATAAGTGTTGACGTATTAAACGTAAATTTGGAACTTATCAATGGCCTGTCAAATTTTTAATGGTTCGCCATTGAAGACTGGACATGATGCAAGCGCGAATGACGAACTTAAACAGTATAAATAATGGTGTATAATTTTCTCTATCCATCTCTTTTAAATTTCAGTATAGTTTGCTTGTTCATAGGTTTTTATAGTTTTCTACTATTGTATGATTTTGGAGATTTATTGCTTTTTAGAATTGTATGTTGTTAGGTTTATCCTTTATAACATTTTAATGTATAAGCTTAGATTTATGCTAGATCTTGTTTGTTAAACATTCTTCATTTTGATTATATCTGTATAAACATGTAAATCAAGGTAAACACAAAAATTCCTTAAACTTTGTACCTCTCATATCTAAAGGTCACTCACATTAGTGTTAGAGTGTTTGCATGTATCACCCTTTCATTCTAGTCAACAAAACCATATGTGAAAGATCTTCAAGCCCGAGACCGTTCATATCTAACATATCCATATTCAAGACAAGCTTCATCCCCGAAAGTAACTTTTATGTCATTTGCTGAAATGAAAGATAACGTTCCAACCACTTTCTCAATAATCATTATGGAAAATGGGGATAGAAGAGCAACTCACAACTCCAACCGTCCATGATATGTGGCTAGAAAAGTCGTGAGGAGGATTACCTACCAGGAATAGGGACTCACTGCTTCGCCATATGACTCAGGAAATCAAATACATTCTCATGTGGGGGTTGTTATGCTTGTCTCCCATATATTGGATGAATAACTTCAAACTCTGCTGGAGGAAAATGTAGATTCTCTTCAAGAAATGGGCAACAGATTGATAACAAATGATGAAACAAACACTTTGTTGAGAAACTTACTCGTGGTTGTCAATAGACAATTTGCATCCTTTGAGTTTTAGAATGAATATACTTGAGAAGACAACATTATATATCTTAAATGTTTTCAACCTCCTAGAGGAGAATATTTTTGGGAGTGTGGTCACTGAATGCACATAACTTGATCACCACTACTTGGAAGGTATTATCGGCTTCGAAAAATAAGGAGATCGGTCAAGAATTTGGGGTCACTGAAGAACTTCCCATTCTTCATCCTTTGATGATTTTGAAGAAGATAAAGAAATATCTTTATGAAAATCCTTCACCATAAGAATCAATGAGTACCCTCATCACGATGGAACTCCAAAAACAACTAGGAATCAAAACTTACAATAGAAGAGCTGATCCCGACAGACACGTGGAATAGATAAAAGTTCTTATAAATTTCTGAGAAGCGAGAGACCATGAAAAATGCAAGTTGTTCATCCTCACTATGAAGGCGGGGAACACATATTGGTTTAGAGGGCCGAGGAATGAGTCAATTAGTTCACGGGGACCGTTGTTCCATTACAAGACATTAGTCACTCAGACAGACATGATCAGACGAGTTTTCACATTTCATCTATTTCACAACTCTGAAGCTTCGAGTCTTTGCATCATTATTTTTTACTTAATCATACAAGAACCTTAAGTCTTTTGGATTGATTAGGATTTGTATATCTTAAAGTTGATTAACATCGTCAGAGAATTGAAAAGATAAACCAACGATGAACATTGAAATAAAAGTTTTCACTTGAATTTTGTTTGACCACAATGTTGACTTCAAAGAGATGGCTTAATATTCAAGAATATTGTTCGATCTCTTAAGCTATCTTCAACAAATAAGGATTTCACTAGATATATTTTGATATGAAGTGTCGTCATTATCAAAACTAAACAGCTAATTAGTTGATTGCAACTTTGCTATCTATAAACTTCATCACCTTGGATCACCTTGAAAATACTTGCAAGCACATAGATCCATAGAGGTCTCCCAAAACCCTAACATAGAAGAAACAAGTGTAAGATAAACAAATAAACTCAGGTCAATAAAGTCCAATATAAGTCAAAACACAGAGGTTCGTAAGGTACATGCAAAGATGAACCATGTTCACATTCCACACCCTGGAAATATTAGAGTAGGCTTGATGAACAACTATTCCCGCATTGGATAGGATAGAATGCAAGGCCCAATAACATATGCAACCTTATAACATATGACACAGTAGCAAACCCATAAATCCGCAAGGTTATTCGGATAGACACATTAATATGATGCCCAATTAGTTACAATGACATACCCTTAACTACAAACCCAAATAAGTTTCTAAAACCTCAAGAACAAGCCTAGACATGCCCTGGGAAAACACATGATTTAGGAAAATGATTAAAGGAAGACCATCAAATGATAGAACAAATTTTACTCAGAATCTTCTATTTGGGCAATGATCCTACGCTGGAAAATTCTTGGACCTTAAAAATCCTAGAAACTTCCTATAAAAGTATACATAATTTTCACATATATGGCCTCTTGCATCCGATAAAAGTTTACTTTGGCGTCAAATAAGTTGTGAGTATCACCCCACACCAAGACAATGAACCATAAGCAACATCATTTCCCAAAACTGTTTATGATTCCTTACCAAAAAAAAATCAAATTTATTGCAAGTAAATAAGTTGGTGAACAAATAAAAAATAAAAAATATTGAAATAACATATATACTATAAAATATTGAGGTGTTACAAAATTATATTTGATAGATAACTTAGATCCCACCTTATACTCAATCACACTAATGCACCATATTATAAACAAAATCCACTTTTTAGATTCATTGAATAATTAATGTATTAGCTCTATATAGATTCATTGAATAATTAATATATATGGTCTATATATATTCATTAAATAATTAATGTATCTGGTCTACATATAGACCAAATACATTAATTATTCCATAAACCTAAACAATAGAATTTGATTATAATAGGAAAAGAACGGAATAATTAAGTTATTTACAAAAGTATACTCAATTACAACTAATGCATAAATGTATTGTATAGAAATATAATACATCTTTCTTGATTTTACATTTTCTATCATAAAAGGTTATAGAATCATGAAAATTTAGTATTTAAAAGAAAGCTGATGTTATGATTGTTAAGTATTTTACACGACCTCTTTATTAAGTGCGATAAATGTATAAAACAACACATTGGTATTACTTAAAAGACATCCGATAATAATAATAATAATAATTATTATTATTGTTATTATTATTGGTATTATTATTATTTTAGAAATAAAACTTTACAACTTCCTAAGGATTAAAACCTACTACAACTCAACAAGCACTAAGAGTTGTTTAATTGATGTTAATAGAAGATTATTATAAATTCTAAAGTGATAAAACTATTTGTTACATGAAAATAGGGGAAATATGACTAAACTTGTTAAGTTTTTGTACGTTATGGCTATCTTTCTCTCCGTTATTTTTATTGCAATGAATGATAATCGTAAGTCAACTTCTTATCCTTTTCAAATTTTCTTCTTTACTTCGTACTCAATAATTTATTTAATTCTAATTACAATTTTTTTTTATTTCAGCTGTTATTAGATGTATCACTGATTTAAATTGTCCACCAGACATGTGCCCGTCTAATAAGATTGCAAAGTGCAAGGACGCTCATTGTAAATGTATGCAACTACAATCTCATGGACGTGGTATTTTTTTCCCACATGACTATGTATTTACTGCCAGTTCCAAGAGAATATACAAACAACATACTAAAATGTTATATGAGTTGTCATTTAGTAATTATGCTGGCACCTAGTAATTTGAATTTGATTTTTTTTTTCTAATTTCAATAAATTTGTGATTATGGCATTGTAATCTAAAATGATGATAATGAAATAAAAAAATACCATAAATAATAATATTATTTGAGTAAACTATTAAATTGGTCATTATTTACGTAAGGTGCTGTTGATTTATAGCTTTGTAAATTTCTCCTAAATATGTCCCTAATTTTGTCAATTGTTTCATAGTTAGGCCTCTTTGTTAGGCTATGTAATTTGTGAGAGTTAATAGTATTGAGTCGACAATTTAAATGCCACATGACTCACAATTAACTATTTAACAAAGTAATAATCCCTTATTCTTATAACCATCACCTTTCCATCAATCTTATTCATTATTGTCTAATATTTTTCTTCATTCTTCTTCTCCATTATTCTTAATTTTAATATCTAATTCTTTATGTTTGTTAAGTGAATCCTAAATGCATTTACCTTTAAAAAAATAATTTTAAATCCATAAATCTATGTTTTTATGTTGTTCATACAAGTAAAGACTTATTTGATATACATAGAGTAGAACAAGGACCTATTTGACAATTAGCAGTCAAATTCATAAATTACATTGCCAAATGTATTTCTAATGTTAATGATTTATGTAAGGATTGTTAGGGGATAATATGGATGAGAAGAGTATAGAAGGGAGATTGAATAGACCTTATCCTTCAATTAATTTCAAAAATATTTTTATTAAAATCAAAGTTTTCACAAAATTGGGTAATTTGATAGAATGTGCATTGGATTGATATCACGACGAGTTACACTATATTTAAACAAAACAATCAAATATGAAATGATGAAAATCTTAGAAAATTAATGAGTTAATAAATACAAATTAAATTTGAACGAGTTGTCTAAATCGAATTTCATTAATCAATGAATCAATCTAATATCACATATTACAAACAAATTTAATCGTTTAAAAGGTGAATCAAATGACTTAATCTATTTGATACCTACACTTATACGATACATTTCTATAAACAAATAAAGTTAAACAACATGAGACCACAAAATGCAAACGATACAAAAAATTAAAAGGAAATAGTGAAAGAGAATAATGCACAAACGTTTATAGCGGTTCATCACGTTAGTCCTCATTTTGCGCCTAATATATATCTCAAATGGCGAACCATTGAAAATTTATAGCCTTCCACTATTTTGACAATTTTTACAACATGCGTTTAATACAATATGAATAAGATAATGCTAAAATCAAAACACAATTAAAATAACTTCAATCTGAATCTTTACTTCTTTTATTGTATGCAGCCCACAATACTTTTTTCCCGTCTTGAATGCCCACCTACTCAATTCCAAGATCCACTTCAAGCATCTGTTCTGCAGTAGTTTTCACTTAACCCTATCAATCCATTGTATGAGCTCTTAGTCCATCTAAAGGGATAAAAACTCCAAAATTGGGCATAAATTTTGAGATTCAACTAAAATGAATCTTTTTATTAAATTGTGTTTTGTCAAAATTTTCTTTTGCCACAATCTTCATTTCAACGCAAAATCTTTTAATAGAATTACATTAATTCAGGAAGCTGCAAAAGCTTTAGTCGTCGCATTGAACATTGATAATTATCACCCCATTAGTAATCGATAAAAAACCTTTTTTTTAACTAAGTATAGATTTTCACCCCAATCCATATGTCCTTCACATTATCCTTTAACACTGCCCTTTGAACCATTTCTCTAATATCCGCCATTGCCTTTCTCTATACATCATTGAGATTTCCTCTCCAACTAAATTTCCATTCAGGACCTTCTCCCACCATGCACACTAACTCTCTAACATAAGCATCATTGACTTCAACAATAAGTAGAAATCTCGATATATATATTCTTTAACGATTTCCCATCATACTAAGGATCTTCCAGGAACAATGTTTCCACATTGTAACTTAATTCTCTAAATAACTTATCGGCGAGCCATTGCTATTTAAAATTCCATTTTCCCTCTCCAAATTTTGAATATCTCTCCACCATCTCGAATACCATTTGTTGTCTCTAATCAATCATCTATTTAAGTCCTTGTGCTTTCTCTCCAAAACTTTAACCCACAAACTATCATTTTTGTTAAGTTTTCTTCATTTCCACTTACCTAGTAATGCTAAATTAAAGGAATTTTTATTTTTTAACTCATACCACCCTCTTTCTTCTCTCGACAAACCTTTTTGCAATAAATTCAACCGACTTTCCTTTTTTACGCTCCCCTACTCCCATAATTTTTAAAAAAATAAATATTCAATTATAGTAATAATACTTGACGAGACCTTGAAGAAATAGAGAAAATATACAAGTAAGGCATACTGCATACAAGACATGCTTTAAGACGATAATCCGACCACCAATAGGTAAGTGATTATTATGCTGATTTTCCAATCTGCTCCTAATTGTATCAACCATAGATTTCTATAACCACTACTAGAAAATTCGCTTTTAGTGACCGAATTAGAGACCGAAAAAGCTTTAAAATCGGTCACTAAAACGTTTAGAGACCGATTTAGCGACCATTACTTTTCGGTTGAAAAAGTGCTAGTCGCTAAGCTTTTGCGACGAATTTAGTGACCGAAATTTAGAGACCGAATTCAGTGACCGATTTTAGAGACCGATTTTAGTGTTTTTTTCATAAAATAAAATTAAAAATTGTTATACCTAGGAATCGAACTTGTGACCTTCGTGTATTTTAATAACAACTTGCCACTACACCACTTAACAACTATTGTTATATTTTATATTTAAACATACATATATACATATAGTTTTTTATAAATAAATTATATGTTAAAACAATAAAAATATGAAAATTTTAGTAAAAATTTAAATTTGAAAGAGAATTAAAATCTTTAAAAAAATGGAAAGGAAATAGTAAAATAATAAAGAGGATTAAAAATAGACCGAAATTTCGGTCTCTAATTTATATATAAAAATTAAATTGTATATAAAAAAAAATTGTGACCGATTTAGTGACCACTTAAAATTGGCTCATGAATATTAAATTTTGGTGGCTAATTCAGTCACTATAGTTACCAAAATTTCGGTCACAAAATATTGGTCTCTAAATCGGTGGCTAATTTATTTTAGTGACCGATTTAGTGACCTCTTAAAATTTTCTCATGAATATAAAATTTTGGTGGCTAATTCGGTCACTACAGTGACCAAAATATTTCGGTCACTAAAAGCAAATTTTTTAGTAGTGAACCCCACCCCACCCTACGATGATTACCTCCAACAGGGAGCCCTAAATATTTAAAATTGTACTTTTCCAACTTTGTATTTTATACCTAATGTTGCCTCATCCAACCAGGACTGATGAATGTTAACACCAACCATGATTTTTTATGAAAGTTCACTTTTAGTCCTCAGAAACTAACTCAAAAAGATCTAAAGTTACCTTAATAGCCCACAGATTCTTCCTAATTTTTCCTCCACAATTAATTTGTCATCCTCATATTGAAGATGAGATGCAATTACACCTTCACTCCCAAATTAAAATTCGTTAAAGCGATTATAATTAACACCTTTGGTCATCATTAAAATGAGTCATTTTGCCGTTAACAAAACACATGAAAGGACACATAGGATCCTTGTCCCTTAACCCTCTACCCAAACCAAATTTCTTCTTAGGAGTATTGTTCACTAAGATTGATATGAATACGGTCCTCAAACATTCAAATATCCATCTTCTCCATTTTTAGTTGAACCCCATTTCCTCCATCACAAAATCAAGATAGTTTCACTAGTAGAAGACCCGTGCGTCCGCATTAAGAATACTATCAACTCGTTGGCGATTAGAATACTATCCTCCACTAGTAGAAGACTCGTGCGCCCGCATGGGTAAGTCAAATCTTAAGACGAATAATGTATTACAAACGCAAAAAAGAAGTTTAAAAATTTGAATGAGGAAAGTTAATTTAAGATTCACAAACATAATATAGATGAAACGAATATATATATATATATATATATATATATATATATATATATATATATATATATATATATATATAGTATCTATGTAAAAAAAATTACATAGAAATGCAATAGTCATTCATATCTTAGGTCATTCGATATGGTTGGGTTGTTGGTGATATACAATTGTTATTATAAAATCGCTAATGATTAAAAATATTTAAAAGTAAATATTTATCAAAGCAGCAATTGAAAAATTTAATATGTCTAATAACTATAAATATTTACAAAAGGTAATGTGGTAATAGTGACCCGTGCGTCTGCACGGTTAAATTCATTCATATCTTATAAAGTATGGTTGATTGTTGTTGATATATAATTGTTATTATAAAATCACTAATAACTACATATATTTAAAAGTAAATATGTAGCAAATCACCGAGATGATAAATCTAATATGTCTAATAATTATAAATATTTACAAATATCATTAATAACTATAAATATTTATAAATACTTTGTTGATTAAAATTAAAAAATAAAATGCATTGTGGTGATAGCAACCCATAAAAATAGTGAGTTAAGTTTACTTCACTAAATTTTTTGCGACAAAAATACAAACATTATCATATACAACATAAAATATTAAATATAAATTATTTTGTAATCATAAAAACTCAAAAGATTGATATCATTCTTTCAAACATATAATTATATTATATTTACTCATTTATTCATGCTTATTTTATTTATATTTATTTTCATTTAATTTAATATTTTTAACTATATTTACATAAATGAATTACTGCATTTAAAATCATAACATTTATTTTAAAATCATAACACTTATTATTTTTATAAACTTGTTAATATATATATAAAAAAAAAGTTAACAAATTATTTATTTTATCTGGGAAATGCTAACGAGTACCCAGGGGTACTTGTTAAGAGTTTAAAAAGGTAAACAACGCTTGTATTTAATATGTTAGAAATGGAAATAACATTTTTTTTAAGGAATAACAAAGTTTGTTTTATTGAAGTTACTTGTATTCAATGTATTGAGAATTAAAATAAATATTTTATTTAAGAATTATTTTCTTTATATGGAATACTTAAAGAGTGTCCGTGGGGCACTCGTTAGCATGACCCATCTATTTATTATCCATTATTTTTTTACTTAATTAATTTAAATTCTTTATAATGTTATATTTGTCCTATGTAATTAAAACTTAAATTTGATCAACAAAAATATTTTACAAATTAGATTATATTTTTTCAAGTGTTTAATATATTTTATTTGCAGCCTCTCTATACACGTTCACTTATGTAGCTTTTATCGATGAAGACAATATATTGATCAAACATATTTAAAAGAAAATGTTTGAAAAAAATTAGAATGATTGAAACTGAAAAATGATATATTTAAGATAAAAAAAGTCATAAGTGAAATATTATTTCCGTCATAAAAATCACTAAATGACATGAATCAGTCTATAACATTAAATCAGTCTATAACATTAAGGGTGTGTTTGGATTAGCGGTGGATAGAATTGATTCTAGCAGAATTGAGTTTAGTAGAATTGATTCTAGCAGAATTGAGTTTAACCGAATTGATTTATGTTTGGATACTTTTATGTAAAAGTGAGTTGAACAATAAATTACAATATAAAAACCATCCAGAATCAATTCTGGAGGCAGAAGCTACAAATTCTAGCTTCGGGTAGAATCAATTCTGGAGACAGAATCAATTCTACATTTGGCTAACCAAACATCTTAAAATAACCCAGAATCAATTCTACTCTTCTAGAATTGCTTTTGCCCTTTCCAAAAGCCAAACCAAACATGGTCACTAAATGCTACGTCTCAATTTCTATAGTTAAATAAAATTTTCATTTGAAAAGGACGACATGACATTGGAACCAACATGTATTATTATTATAGTGGAAAGAGATATTAGAATTCTTAAAAGTACCAGAAACATTTGTAAACAAGTTATATATCTATCGGTGACTGAATTTCATTCTCTATGCTGATAACTCCATTGGAGGTAGTCCAGTCTATTCCATAGATATTTAATTTGTTTTAATTAATTTAATGAATATAATGGAAAAACATTAATGGTCCATATTCCACTTTATAAGAAAACTCATGGGAGAGAATCTCTTTCTATCATTGACCTTCACAAACCTCCAAGTGAAAAAAACATATTGTTATTATTGATAGAGTGTTTCCTACCTGGAAAACGAAACAATTCCATTTAAAAAAAATAAATTTTTAATGACCCTAATATTCTTTAGAACATAATTTTGCAGTAGTTTCAACAAAATTAAAGTGAGTCTTCACATGACAGCATTGAACATAAACCTATATAACCTTTAACCAAAACTAATATAGTTTTAAAAAAGATGTATAATGCAAGTGTGTATTTTTCTGATAAATAATTTCGCAAGAATTTTAGTGTTTTTACTTCAGTGATTTATTTTTGTTTCTTTTTCTCAGACTGCATATTTGATCACTTGAAGTTTTCAATTTGCCAACTTTACCATTATGAGTGATGATGATGCCCTAATATAAAAAAGCTAGTATGTAGTTGTATCACCTTATAAAAACCAATGAGGAAAGAAACTGGGACAATATAAAACACAAATTTCTAAATGTTTTCTTTCTGTATACCTGCTCCACAAAAATGGATAGTTCTTCTTAGCTTCTAAATCAAATAGAATAGTTGCAGCTCATAGTTTTAGAGCCAAGCCACAACCCCATTATATTTCAATCTCATGGAAGTCAAGAAGATAGCCAATAAATCAGCTTGCCATTTTCTTAGAAAAAAATGAGTAAGGTCAATGCTAAAATATCTATTCTTCATACATATGTAAAACATCTATATGAATATACATATGTAAACCCATACCTAGGTGTATAATATACATATAGAAAACTTTCATATGATAGACATACATACTGGAAGAAAGGAAAACCAAAAATTAGTTGTTGATTATAAACATTATATATAATAGAAAATCTATAAAACTTATAATAACAAGAGAAATAAGAACACTTACTCTTGGCTAACCATAAAAAAACTCACATATGGCTTAATTTACTTGCATAAATATAAACAATTATCAACTGTGAAACAAATAAATGAGTAAACACATAATACAACTTGTCGAGTAGTACATATTGAGAAGGATGGAAATGCAACAACCATGGAAAATGCCTATATAACAGTGTCATTTTAATCTTTTAACTTGCTAATAATGAGAATCAATCTCTTATAAGGCAAGGATAATATAAATGTGAAAATGATATTATAGAACTTCCACTTAAATTTTATACAGCAATCATGAAAGAGATAGTGAACTTGATTATTTTTAGATCCATACTTGGTTCAAGGAAATAAATAGTAGTTTAGCATCAGAGGCACTAAATTACTGAAAATTTACAGTTCACTATACAGTTAAACTAAGTTACACAAATGAGAATGCATTATACTTAAATAAAATTACAATTCACTATACTCCATAAATGACAAAGTTAATAAGGCTTTTACTTCGGCATTCAAAATATATACAACTATACATGCACTTGATTATAAAGGCTTACCCTTTCTTTTCGAATATTCGTCTAGTATTAACTGGATCATGCTTACCTTGCAAAGCAGCTCTGGCTCTTCTGCCAATGTTTGTTGCTGCTGATGAGACCTTTATAATCAAGTGGAATGTTAAGAGTGCTCCACATATTTCTTAAACGTTTTAGAAATACCAGTTCTAAATCTTCAGTTTTTAAGATTGTTGATTGGAATAAAACTCTACTAGGGAAGAAATCTAGTAAGAGGACATGCCAAACATGAAATATGAAAAAAATTACAATTAAACAAGCACATAGCAAAATAATATACTAACATTTTATGCTTTATACTTCTAATGGTTGACTCAACAAACAAAACGGAATGCAGATGAATACTATAAAGCCTTCTTATTATAAATAAATCTAAAAGCCCTGAACTAAATGTTTCCGGAGCACATAAACAAAAGATAAACAAAAGATAAAAGACAAACCAAAGCCTTCCCATAATCATTTACCAACGGACCACTATCGACAACACGTTTTTGACGGACATATTCCATCAGGGGTGTTACAATAGGTGGTTCCTTGCTAGCCCCTAGAAAGGAGTAAAATGTGAGACAAGAATTGTATTGTCTTTGTCAACAATATTATGAAGAAGTAAAAATTAGTTCCACACTTCCACAGTACAAGTATCACAAAAAGCTTTTCTCACAAATGTAATCTTAAACGAAATACACCAACATGTAACAAAACTGAAACGAAACACACCAACATGTAACAAAAGGGAAAAGAAAATGGACAACGTGAAACGAACGCAAACGAACGGAAATAGAAGATGATGAACAAACAATGATGTTGTCATACCGGTGAGGAAGAGACCAGAACTTACTGAGCTAATAATGTGTGCGAGAGAGAACTACATATGAATGAAGAAGGGATAATTAGAGGGAAATGTGTTGAAATGGTGTATTTTGTTTGTCTACCGGGTAATGCAAATGTTCACAAACTATAGCAAATAAAGGGTAAAAGAAAAGTTGTATAACATTGTCTATTGGATAAACGAAAATAAACGAAAATTTCAGTCAAAAACACTCCACAATTTGAAAAATGTGTGCCACTTGAATGAATGAGATAATATTATTTGTTGATTAATTCCATTGAATTAGCAAGTTACCAAAATGGTCTTTGTTTAGTGCAAATTTAATTTTAATGAAGGGACAAATAAGAGTGTTATTAGACTTCTTTTATTATTAGTTAAATAGTTGATTTCACGAAGAAAAAAAATTATAAATATAATATTATTTTGTGAGCCACCTTCTTTAGCTTGTTTGCAAAAAGCTTAGCTAACATTCTTGTGACAAAAATTTGACTAATTATGTTTGAATAATAAATAATAATTAAAGAAGTAAATAAACCAAACCGTATTCAAATACGGTGTAGTTGTCAAATATGGTGTAAAAATATCATTCTTGATTATGTTTTACTAACCTAGCCACTAATGCGAGCTTTAACGAAAGCCATATCATGCACACACCCAAGTCTTCATCTTTTCCACCCAAACGTAGAATCCTTTGTATGGAACAACCTCATTCGATTTCGAGTCACACTCAAATCCAAACTTCAACATTCCCCACTCTCTCTCTACCTTCGCATGCGCTCCCATTCCGTAACTCCAGATCTTCATACCTTCCCTTTCCTTCTTCAATCTTTCAATGTCCATTCTCATCTCTCCCATGGACTCCAACTTCATGCACAAATCTTTCTCTTTGGCCTCTCCGATGACCCTTTTGTTCAAACATCTCTCATCAACATGTACTCTTTATGTGGTAGTTTAAATTTTGCACGCCAAGTGTTTGATGAAATTCCGCAACCGGATTTGCCATCTTGGAATACTATTATCCATGCAAATGCGAAGGTTGGGATGATTCATGTTGCGAGGGAAATGTTTGATCGTATGCCGCAACGAAATGTGAGATCTTGGAGCTGCATGATTCATGGTTATGTGAGTTGTGGAGAGTATAAAGCTGCACTTTCGTTGTTTCGTGATTTGCAGGTGATGGAGGGTGACACAATTAGACCCAATGAATTCACATTGACCTCTGTACTATCAGCTTGCGCTCGGTTAGGTGCGCTTGAACATGGTAAATGGGTTCATGCTTATATTGATAAATCAAGGATGAAAATTGATGTTGTTTTGGGGACTGCTTTGATTGACATGTATGCGAAATGTGGGAACATTGAAAGGGCTAAATTGATATTTGATAATATGGGTCATGAAGGAAGAGATGTAATGGCTTGGAGTGCTGTGATTGCTGCCATGGCTATGCATGGACTTTCAAAGGAATGCCTTGAACTTTTTGAGAAGATGATAATTGATGGAGTGTGGCCAAATGCTGTGACGTTTGTGGGTGTTCTTTGTGCTTGTGTACATGGTGGATTAGTTAGTGAAGGGAATCAATATTTCAAGAGGATGACTGAAGAGTATGGTGTTAATCCTTTGATACAACATTATGGTTGCATGGTTGATCTATACAGCAGAGCGGGTCGAATTGGAGATGCGTGGAATATTGTGAAATCAATGCCTATGGAACCTGATGTGATGATTTGGGGAGCTTTGCTTAGTGGTGCTAGGATGCATGGTGACATTGAAACTTGTGAAATTTCGATAAAGAAACTCATTGAGTTGGACCCTAAAAACAGTGGTGCCTATGTGCTTCTTTCAAATGTGTATGCAAAGCTGGGTAAGTGGAAGGAAGTGAGGAATTTGAGAGATATTATGGAAACGAGGGGAGTCAAGAAAGTTCCAGGGTGCAGTTTGGTTGAGATAGACGGTGTTCTTCATGAGTTTTATGCAGGGGATAATTCTCATCCAGAAACAGAAAATATATATAGGATGGTTGATGAGATTATTAAGAGGTTGGAAAAGCATGGTTATGTAAGTAACACGAATGAGGTGTTGCTTGATTTGGATGAGGAAGGAAAGGAGTTTGCATTATCTTTTCATAGTGAAAAACTAGCACTTGCATATTGTTTTTTGAGGACAAGCCCGGGTACCACAATAAGGATTGTAAAGAACTTGAGGATTTGTATGGATTGTCATGTTGTGATGAAAATGGCATCTAGGGAATTTAATAGGGAGATTGTCGTAAGAGATTGCAACCGTTTTCACTATTTTAAAAATGGGATGTGCTCCTGTAAAGATTACTGGTAGTGGTAATAGTGTTGACATTAATTCAATATCACAATTCACAAGGCATACTTTCTTGAATATTATTCTGCAGAAATTAAATAGTCAAATAAAAATGTCATAGACATTGAAGATCTTCGTAAATTTTTTATAACCTTAAGATCTACATATGTTGATTTATGAAGGATGTTCAAAATATCAGGACTCGTTGATAAAAGACTGTCTGCAGTGATCCTCAAACGTAATGAAAGATAGACATAATATGAACCATGTCTTGTGGTTAGTTTTTAATCAGTACTCCTTATCCCTCAGTCAACTTCTGATGAAGGAAGATAATTTGTTTTTTTTTGCATTATCTCTTCATAGTGAAAAACTAGCACTTTCATCAAATAAGACAATTAACTTGTGAGAGACTGTGGTATCACTGCAACTTTAATAGAAAAATAGAATGTATATGTTTACTTTTTGTGTGTATCGACACTTTTTTCTCTGATTGATAATACTATTTCACTAATGTCGCCGTTAATAAATAGTATGTTGACATCAATCTAATCTAATGACAAAAGTGTCACCATTATCCTAACAAAGTCTTTTAATTATTTTGAAAAGATTAGTTTTTAGACTATCTTTTTTAACACATGATTCTATGGTCTTTTTTTTATAACAAAGCATTCATATTTGTTGATGTATAAAGTTGAAGATGAAGATTGAAGAAGAGAGAAAAACGTAAGAAATTCTCAAATGATGAAAAATTCAGTTATGATTTCACTCTAACAAATTTGTTTAAATACACAAAAGTTAAAATGCCACGTAAGTAAAATTAACTATGCTAATAAAACTCAGAACTAAGTTCTGAACATGGAACTTCTCAGGTACGCTGAGCAAGGCTCTGTAGTATGTAGCTTATGACTAAACAGTCTCTACAGCTTCTGACTAATGCAGAGCTTCTGACTAACAGCCTTAGAAGTTTCTGTTTCTGTCTAACAACAACTTATGAATATGAATTACTTCTAACACCATCCCTTAATTCATATTCAGCTAACTAAAATCTACAACACCAATTCCATCTCTCAACTGGATAAAGTGTCCAGTCTTGACAACTTTAGTCACCACATCTGCAAGTTGTTTCTGAATGCTACAATGCACAACTTCTAGCACTCCATTATGAACTTGATTCCTCATAAAATGATACTTCGTGTCAATGTGCTTGCTTCTTCCATACACCACTGAATTTTTGGCAAAGCTTATAGTTGATTTGTTATCAATCATCAATCTCACATGCTTGCTCACCTTAGTCTTCAAATTCTGCAATAAGTTCATAAGCCAAACAACTTGGTACGCAGACAAAGCACCTGCAATGTATTCAACTTCAAAAGCTGAAAAGGAAACCACATGTTGCTTCTTGGAGCACCGAGAAATAGGACTTCTTAGATACTTAAAGAAATATTCAGAAGTACTTCTTTTGTCAACTCTGTCTCCACACCAATCAAAGTCTGAATAGTATATCAGCTCTGAGTTAGATTTAACACCAGAAGGGAACGACACTCCCTACCTTAGAGTCCCTTTAATATACCTCAGTATCCTAACAGCAGCTTAATAATGTGACCACTTTGGTTCATAAACCTACTCACCATTCCAACTACATAACAAATGTCGGGTTTGATGTTACAGAGATATCTTAATGAGCTAACCAACTATTTAAAAACTGTAGCATATACATCATCACCCTCAACATCATAATCCAGCTTGTGATTCATCTCAGCAGGTGAGATTGTAATCTTGTAATTTGTTAGCTCAAATCTCTTCAGAAGTTCAAGTTCATACTTCAACTGATGCAAAATTATACCCTTCTTAGAGTACAAAATCTCCATCCTTAGAAAATATACCATATTTCCCAAATCACTCATCTCAAACTCATTCATCAACACCTTTGTGAACTTGACTATCCCATCAAAACAACTCCCTGTTAGCAATATATCATCAACACAGAGACACACCAGAATCATATTGCCTTAAGAAGTATACTGAACATAAACCCCATACTCCTTCTCACACTTTCTGAATCCTTGAAGCTTTAAAATGAATCAATTTTCAGATTCCAAGCTCTAAGAGCTTATTTCAGTCTATATCACGCTTTGTGTAACCTGTACACCATCACTTCCTGATTCTTTTTCACAAATCTAGAAGGTTGTGACACATATACCTCTTCTTGTAATGGACTGTTCAGAAATTCAGATTTCACATTCAGATGCATCATAGGCCAATTTCTATTAGTAGCTATAACCATCACCAATCTAATTGTTTCATGCCTAGCTATAGGCGCAAACACCTCAAAGTAGTCTAAACTAAATTTATGTAGAAATCTTCTAGCAACTAACCTTGCTTTATTTTTGCTAATTGATCTATCTGGCTTTAGCTTTACCTTAAAAAACCATCTGACATTGATATCTTTCTTCTTCTTTGAAATCTCAGTCAACTCCCACGTCTTGTTTCTTTCTATAGCCTCAAGTTCTTCTTTCATGGCCTTCTGCCATACTTTCTTCTCGAGAGCTTCTTTAGTACTCACTAGTTCAGAATCTACTAGCATGACATACTGGTGACTTCTCCTTCAGAGTCTATCTCAGTATCTTGCAACATCTCAAACTCTGTGAATCTTCTTAGTATTTGTCTGATTGGAATTCTACCTCATAAAGATGACCATAGGTTATTATCATTCATATTTTTCAGTGAAGTGTGAAAAGAGTTATTGTCGACCCCGGTTTCTCAGCCAATATCCTTTATTGGGATGCTTTCAAAAGGTTGCAATTAGATCTCGAAGACTATAACCCTTTAAAGGATCGTCGGTATATTTTAGGCGATCAAGTATAGGTTTGCCGTTTGCACGTACATTTCAAAAGAAAAAACCTCCGGAGAAGCCAAGAGAGCCAAAACTATAATAGTCAGGTTTATAATGGTAGATTCCCCCTACCTACAATATTATCATTGGTAGACCCAAATTCAACGTCCTAGAAGTAGTTCTATCTAGACTTTATTTAACCATGAAATACCTCTTAGTGAATGGGTGAGTAGGAGGTGTAAAAGGAGATAAGTAAATATTCATAAGATGTTATCAGGCTAGCCTGAAAGTAAATATAGCAATAATGATGGCAATGCACCGAAATCCATCTCTTGTATTGTCAACTTTATAGATCTAGATCTAAATGAAGAATATGTGGA
Source organism: Vicia villosa (assembly GCF_029867415.1). Taxonomy (NCBI): domain Eukaryota; kingdom Viridiplantae; phylum Streptophyta; class Magnoliopsida; order Fabales; family Fabaceae; genus Vicia; species Vicia villosa. The sequence continues at coordinate 115,985,913 of NC_081180.1, forward strand.
GGAAGGACGGCTTCCTACAATAGATATGAAGTACATGAAAGTCAGCCTACAAAGTTTGTAGACCCCAAAGACAAGCACATCTCTAGTGAGAGACGGGGAAAATGATATTGTACGACTATTCTAAGTAATTGTAGATTCATTCACTTGGTTTATTTCAGAAATTTTGGGTATAAATGCCTACATTATCTGCCATTTCCTCACCCTTAACACAAGTTTCAAACTTGTTGTTCAGGGGAAGCGCGACAGACAAGTTAAGTCTGCCAACAAGGTTATCCTGCACAAAATCAAGGCAAAGCTTGATGAATCAAAAAGGACATGTCTCGAGCAGTTGTATGAAGTATTATGGCCATATCATACAACATCACACTCTTCCACTAAAGATACACCTCTCAAGATAATGTGTGGCTTTGATGCAATGCTACCTATGGAGATCAACACATCCACTGGTAACGTGAATATTTCAACGAAAAAAAGGTAATACCGCGCTTGAATTACTTTTCTCATATTTAAATTAATGTTAACCTAAATTTTCTAAGTTCCACCTTTCCACTTGCTAACTTATATAAACATCATTACTCGCTATGTTTCTTCCTCAAAGAAAATGTGACAGGTATTATACTTGACACCATCTATATTGATGAAACATGTGAGATAACAAGAAGGTACAACTGTTTATTAGTACCAAGAGAAATGCGAAAAAGAGACCTGGTACCTAAATAGGTAGTGGAACCTACTAGGATGGGTAAGTTATGTCACAATTGGGGGGAGGGGAGGGCTTACAGGGTACCGAAAAAGTTATCATGCATCACATATAAATTGGAAGAACTAAACGGTGATGTTGTCTCTAGGTCTTAGAACTTAGTAAACTTGAGGCACTACCACAGTTGATTTGAAAGTTATGAAAGTCAATAAAGGCAAGTGGTAAACCACCAACATTTTATGTTTTAAAGTTGTATTTTTATTTACCGAGTTTTGTGTACTCAGAGTTAACTTCAAGGGATATCGTCATTTTTTGGTGAGGGTTATTCGCATAACATATTGGAAGAGGGTCCTCATTAGCCTCCTCTTCATCTTCCTCCACTAACTTCATATCTTGAATAACTTTGAGCAGTCCAATCTCCTCAAGGTTGAGGTCAGGGTACATGAATAAGACATGATTTTTTTTCCTTTTGAAAGGATTGGTTGGAAGAAATACGAGACTTCATCCATAATACCTCTAAACCGACTTCCAACGACTTCACAATAAAGGCATGACCTAAGGCTGCTTCCTTCAAACTTTGTAATTCAGCTTATTCCCAAGACATTGCACATCCTTGTTTCTAGTAGGACCTTGAACCTTGAATCTTTCTCTTCTTTAGAGTGTATATTTCTAGAACCTTGAATCTTTCTCTTTTTCTCTAGAAACAACTTCTTGAGGGTTAATCCATGTCAAATTCACTTCTTTTTGTTGAGCTTTGTTCTTGTGCAATTTGTTGTTGTTTGAATGATTTAGGGAGAGTGATGTGATTAATCTTGAATTATTTTAATGATTGATCAAACTCATGATATCAATCAAGAACCAAGACCCATTCATCCACAAATTAGATAGAATCTTTTGTGTGTGATCTTCTTTCACCTACATCTAACCTTTTGACTAACACCTTGTGTATTAGAGTGTTTGGAGATTCCTTGGCACTGTTCATCATCTTCATTCTTAGTCATTCTTCATTGTTGTGGACCTTCATCTCTAAAAATTGAGTGTTGAGGGAACCCAGTGGTACATTAGGGTATCTAATATTTTTGTGTGAAATTTACTATTTGTAACAGGTTCTGGTATCATTTCATGAATGCAGTTTGGTATTTATTGATATCTATCTAGAAGAGAGTTTCAATATACTCCATAGAAGACTTTGGTGAGATTGTGGAAAGGCTGGTCGCAGACAAAGTTTGTCCAATCAACACTTAGCTAATGGCAATTACTTAGACAAGAAATCAGTGGGATTATGTGGATTGCCACACACGAATACTTGGAGTAGGTTATTGTGGATAAAAAGTTTATTGGATCAAGATCTTTGGGGATCTTGTTTTTGTCATCAGTTTGAGTATCTACATCAACAAAGGAAATTATGATGTGATAGTTCGTTGTAATCAAAATGCTTGTATCAAACTTATCAAAATAGTGGAAGATCGTGATTATTTCCTAATAGTTCTTTAACACCATTGAAGAGTGGAGTAGGCAAAGCGAGGACGAATGTCGAACCACTATATATCTCTCTGTATCTTTTCTTTCCTTCTTCCCCTAGCTCCTATAATTTTCTAGCATTCATTAATATTTCTATTGGTTAGTGCATTATTGCATCGTTTGTAAGTCATTTAGGTTAGACCATGCTTATAGTGATTTAATGTGTAAGCTTAAGTCTGCGATGCATCAATCTTGTATATTATCATAAAGCAAATTATGTTTTGTGGGAACATCTATATAAAAAAAATTAAATCGCTTTGTTTAAAGTGGCTTTGGTTGTCTTGTAATTGACTAGCATTAGAAGCAATCAAGCCCTTAGTAATATATTGCAATTAGGGGTCCTCTTTCCGTCTCACAATAGGTGTCATCTTTCCTATTTTTATTTGTCTTAAATTATTTGTCCTTTTAAAATACCAAGGAATTATTTATTATTTTTTTCCACTAATTTACCCCTATTTATTATATTTTAAATCATATAAATATTCTACTACCTATTATTAATAATGTTATTTTAGTAAATGAATTCATTTTATCATTAAAATCAACACAATTAATCAATATCTTAAAAAGAGAGATAATCAATTAAGTGATGGTTTGTAAATCTATAATATAAGAAAGTTCTATCTTTTTGAACTTTCTATATGGTTCTGCCAAGTGGCTTCATGTGAGAAGAGAATTTTATCCTTCAACTTTGTTTCTGGAGCCTCCACATCGGTGCTGATTTCTCAACTTCTCTCCCTCCACCTTCCACCAATTACTGATATTTACTTCCCTCAACCTTCCACTTTCCAGCAATTACACATGCAACAGTTACACAAATGAAAAGTTAACTATTATGTACCCATTAATCTTTCAGCCATCCAATTCATCATGACTCTAATATTTATAACCCTTCATACGACTCTAATATTTATAACCCTTCATACGTGTTTCTCTATATCATTTTCTTTCGCACAAAATACTCAAACATGGCCAAACCTGTGGCCTGTTTAAAAAATAGGTATAATTTTTATAATCAGATGAAAGTGCAATTTTTGTAATCTGTTATTGTTTTGATTTTGATGAGTTTTTTTTATTATATTCTATTATTTTGGTCTTATGTTGTTTAGAATGAGATCAAACGACATCAGAACAAACCAACTGACATCTTAGTTTGATTTTCTACATTTATGCACTTTGCTAGGGTTTTCAACAAAACTCATCAGGTATGTTTGTTTGTTATTGTTTTGATTTTGATGAGTTTTTTTTCTTATATTCTATTATTTTGGTCTTATGTTGTTTAGATACGATGGTGGAATGAGATCAAGGCATCAAGCATCATCCGTACAATCCAACTAACGTCTTGGTTTAATTTTCTACATTTATGTACTTTGTTAGGGTTTTCATCAAAACTCATCTAAACAATGGAAAAACTGCCATCAACGTTGTCAAATCATTACTTTTATTTGATTTCTGTCATTTTTGTAAGTACAATGGTAGAGTACGTAAGAAATAGAGGTTAATACAGATGTAAGTACAATTTTTGTAATCAGAGTGCAATTAATTTTTATAATGGGATGAAAAGAGAATAGATAAATTATACCGTGATTGTGGTTCATTGACGTGCTTTGTTTGTTACTGTTTTGGTTTTAATGAGTTTTCATTTTCATTTTTTTATGTTGTTTTGATCTTATTGTTGAACGGTTCCGTTGGTTTTCTACCTTAGAAATGATTCCACTTTTATAAATCTAGTCTTGACCAACTTTACTTTTGAACGGTTCTTCCGGTTACTCTGTAATTAAAAGTCTCATCTTTCCAACTTTACTGTTCAAAGGTTCTTCCGCTTATTCTATAATTATAAGTCCCATCTTTCCAACTTTACTGTTGAACGGTTCTTCCGGTTCCAATCTTCCGGTTCTTCTGGAATTATAAGTCCGTCTTTTCAACTCACTCTATTGTTGATTGGTTCTTCCCGTTCTTCTGAAATTGCGGTGTGTTGATCGGTTCTTCCCGTTCTTCTGGAATTGCAGTGATTTTGGGTCTCAGTTGTTGTTGATATATTTTTTTAATAGAATTTAAAGAAGAAAAAAAAAAGAATAAGAGTAAAACAAAGAATAAATAAAATTTAATCCATTATATCTAATGAATTTTGATTTGTTTTATTATTTCTATATATGTTACGGATCAAAAAGAGAGCATAATCACGATTTGATCATTAATAAACTATATATTTAGTTAATTTTAAAATATTTATTTATAAATTTTTTAACCTAAATAAATTATTTTGTACTTTAAATAAATAAAATAAAAAATATTCTCCACAAAATCCAAATCAAAAATAAAAAAAGTGAAAATAAGAAAAATAAACGGAAAAAAAAGTATTGCTTTTATGTTATTATTCAAGTAATTTAAATTATAAATAAGATAGACATAAAATATAATTTTTTGTTTCAATTGTTGAGTTGAGAATTCTATTTGTAAAATTATTATTATTGCTACATTAAACTCTAAAATGGATAAATATTTATAAATTTGATTTTTCAAAAATATTTAGGGAGACACAACATGATTTTATGAGTGGATGGAGATAAGATTGCAAATAACTTGCTATTATGTGCTATATTTTGATAAACAACGACGAAACAATAATATAATATGCATTTGATTTGTTTCCTTTTTTATTTTTTTATTTTTAAATGATAATAAATTTTTTATTTTTAATATTTTCTAATATCTACGATATATTTCATTTTTCTGTTTTAAAAATATTAAATGTTACATTCAATTAAAAATAAATTATTAAACATTATATAAAAAATTATTTTATATAAAAAATAAAATATAGACAATGTTATTTTTATAAACGGGGAACAAATGTTTTTTTAAAAATAGTGATCCAGATATTATTTAAATACAAAAAAAAAATTATAGGCGCGTGTTTTGTTATTCAGCTAACCTTTCAACTTCTATATAATGTTTATTTATATATACTCTAATTTTTTTTAAAATAAACATATTAGTTATAAAATAAAAAATTACCATATTAGTTATAAAAAAATTACTTACAATCATTTAAATTAATTATCATAAATATTACTCTAATTTTTAATTTATATTTTTTAATATTTATTTATATTATATTATTTAAATGTTATGTTAAGAGTCATAAATACTTATTTATTTAATTTTCCTTGCCCTTTTTTAGACATAGCACCGACTTTTTACTCCCACTTAATTTTTTTGCAATGAAAATCAAGTTTAAAAGTCATCAAGTTGTACCTCATATTTTTTAATAAATATTTCATTTTGAGGAAAGAAAAAGTCAGTCATATTAATTTTAATCAATCGTTGTTTTACATAATTAATTCTAATCAATCATATTAAATAATTTTTTAAGGAAAAATTTATCAATTAATAACATTAAATTATAGAATTGAATATATTTGTAATCTTTTAAATATACAAATTGAATTAATATTATCTTCATTTTTCAAAAATATTAAATTACTCAATTAATTTTAAACAATTATAGTTAATAGTTATTTTTAGTAAATAATTATTTCTCGACAATACTACTCAACTCATACACAACTTATCTTATTATTTTTTAATTTCTCTTAAAAAGAAGGTTAAGTTTTTTATTAGTGTTGTTTAGTGACGAGGATAAAGTATATAATTGTTTTGTTTTGTTTAGTTTTGATATGATTATAAAGTATAGTATTGTGATCTATAATAAATACATAAATAATTTATGAATTAAATAATATCAAAATTATATGATAATATGAAATATTATTAATTATTTTATTATCACTAATCATTGAATATTTTTTTTTTGGAAATCTTGGTATCCGGCCTTGGGACCGACTAATCTAAGAGGGACCAATCCCACCGTCCACTAGCGGGGGTCCCGTTTAAAGGCAGAACAAAGTTCTGTATGGACTGGTCCACGCAAGGATTGATAGCACCTAACAGGATTCGAACTTAGACCTTGAGAGGAGCACACTCTCAAGACCCAAGCCTCCATAACGTTACTTATAAAAATACTGGATAACATTTTGACATTGACACATAACATTATATTTTTAATTGTTTAACCTATATTGACGGAAAAATATATATTTATTTAAAAAATAATAAACTTTTTTGTTTATATAATTTTGTTTTTATTTTTATGTAAATACTAATAGAATGAGGGATAAAATAAGATGGGTGAAATGCATTAAAAATTTAAGATTACGAAAGATAATGTATTATATTATAAGAAAATATAATACTTACCACATGTATTTTTAAATTATTAGATTTGAGAAAATATTGTACTTTTATATCTTACAAAATTATACTGTTTTTACAATGTTGTATGATTTACCTAAAACAAATATAATTTTGAGAAAATATTGTACTTTTGTATGATTTACCTAACATTATCTAATTTTGTAAGATATAAAAGTCTTTTTAACGATTCAAACGTTAAAATCATTACATTGGGATAATTTAATTGATACAGAATCAATACATTAAAATCATATCAATTACTTACCCATATCATAATTGGTATAAAATAAATACTTTACAAATATATTTAGTACTCCAATTATATTGATGTTGTATCACCAAAAAAAAAATGAGTGAATCAAATTATCATTAAAAATTAATAAAAATAATTTATCTCGATTTCCTTCAAAATTATTTAATAGAAACTTTCCAAAATAATGAATTTATCAACCTAATTTTGAAACCAAATTTCATATGGTTAGAAGATGTCTAACCTCTCATTTAACAAAAGGATTAATATTATTAGATACATATTTTAATAAAGTGTTCTAGGCATATCATTGCTTTTATATATTATATGGATTTTTTTTTGGTAAAAAATGCATAATTAAACTAACTACTATTTTCTATTTTCACTTTAATAAGATTTCTTACTAATACTACTAAATTATTTAAAATATAAAATCTGAATGTTATATATATATATATATATATATATATATATATATATATATATATATATATATATATATATATATTAATGAAATTTGTTAGAGATTATCAAATAAAATAAATATATTAGATCTATTGACTATTAAATATACACACGAGTAATTATATGGTACGCGCATATGGTACTGATATTAACACATTTAATTAAATGTTGAATAATAACGAGAATAAGTTTACAATTGATTTAAATAGTTTTATAAATAATTCCAAAACAAAAATATTGATGAAAACATGAAGTTACTGATCGAAATATTAAATATTAACAGAAAAATAATATTTATTGATCAAAATATTTAATATTAAAACAAATGAGCGTACCACACTGGTCCCAGTGCACGGAATTATTGATTAAAATATTGAATATTAACGGGAGCACGAAGTTACTGATCAAAATTTTGAATATTAACGGGAACACGAAGTTACTAATCAAAATAATAAATATTAACGGAAATACGAGGTTATTGACAAAATAGAACACGGAGTTATTTTTTGGAATATCAACAGAAACATTAACTTACTGATAAATTTTTTCAATATTAACGGGAACACGAAGTTACTGATCAAAATAATGAATATTAACGGGAACATGCGTTACTGATAAAAATATTGAATATTAACGGGAACAAATTTGAAATACGTTGAAAGTAAATGTGACTAAGTTTATTGCATTGGACAATCGACATTGTGTATTCTTTATTGGAAACATTAAGTTACTGATCCAATTTTTGAATATTAACGGGAACACAAAGTTATTGATCAAAATGAATATTAACGGAAAAACGGAGTTACTGATCAAAATAAAGAATATTAACGGGGACATGAAGTTAGTGATAAAAATATTGAATATTAACGGGAACAAGTTTGGAATATTAACGGGAATACGAAGTTAGTGATCAAAATAATGAATATTAGCGGGAACATGAAGATACTAATCAAAATATTGAATATTAACGGGAACATGAAATTACTGAATAAAATATTCAATATTAGCGAGAACGTGAATTACTGATAAACATATTAAATATTTACGGAAACATGAAATTACTGATCGAAATATTGAATATTAACGGGAAAATAATTTTTATTCATGAAAATATCCTAAATTTTGCCTCAACCTATTAAAAAGAAATTTCTATATTTTACACATCTGGTTTTATGACATTTACCTCTAGAATAATATATATATTGAACAAAATAACACGGCCACAACGGGTACCCGTGCGGACGCACGGGTATCACGCTAGTTTGACAAAAAGACCTTGTGTAATATTGTGATTAATCTCACAATTAATCACTTATTCATCCTTTTCACTTATTCAAATATCATTAATATTAAAGTTTTTTTTAACACAGGAAATCTAACAAACATTATACTTTTTCAAGTACACCCACAAAGTAATATTTAAATATAATAATTTAATATAGTATTACGTTCAACTAAAAAGTTAGTATAAATTTAAACGTGAAAAGGTTCGTAAATTCAATATAATGGATGATTTATTGAAGTGAATCTTGGATTATACATTTAGTTCTTTCACCATCACAATTCACAACCAATAATCAAGCTTTAATATTTTGTTTTTATTTACATTTTCTTTTTTGTGAGGTTCCTCTCTTCAATTGATGACGAATAGAGGTTGGCCAGAAGTACAATGCTTGAAACTTCCTTTTTGTGTCTTTTGACGCAAAATAAAAGAGGAGTGCAACAAAAAAAAAATAATGACATCGGAAAATCACCAAACGTATCAATAAAAGATTACGCTATCTCATTTTGATTATTTCTTGTTGATAGTTTAGTTTTTTTTTTTTTTAAACAGCAAAATATTATTAATACATGCCAAGGTTACAAAAGGAGTTGATTGGCATATGTATTACAAATTAAACATTAAATAAATAAATATAAAAAAATATAAAGATAGTTAATTTGACAAAGATGTAACATTATTTATTAATTAAATAAATATAACAAAAAATAATAATGATATAGCACTAAACACATTAGATGTATCTCTCCAATCATAAAAGTCTCTTTCCTTTCTCTCTTAATTCAACCATTTTTTTTTCTTCTCCTCTAAGTTGAATCTTAAAATAAAATTTAATGTAAAACATATAAAGTTTTTAATCTATTTTTTATTTGATTTCATGGTAAGATCCATTTATAGTCTTAATTTTAAATAAATTATCAATTTTATATTAATTACTATTATTATTATTATTATTATTATTAAAATAAAGTCTTCATATTTTTATAATAAAAAATATATTTATATTATATCATACGGTACTAGTAGAGCTGTCAAAATGAGCTATCCAACCATAAATCGGTCCTGTTTTTTAGGGTTTGACCAAAAAGGCCTTTGTGTAATATTGGCTTGAGACTTACTATCCGAGTCCGGTCCTAGATGGGCTTCGGGCTGCCCAGCTCTAAATAAACTTTTTTATTTAAAAAATTAAAATAAAAACTCCATAATATTTATTATAAATAAAATTAAAAATTATATTATTTTAAACATAATACATTTTTAAATACTATATTATCTACTATAAATATTATAATGTATTTCTAAATATAATATATTTCTAAATTGTATAAAATAGTACTTGAATATTTATTATAAGAGAAAAACTAATATAATACGATGAAAAGATGAAAAAATATTGATTATATTAATGTATAACTAGTCAGAGACCCGTGCTTCCGCACGGGTGATTTTTTTCTGGTGTAGTATTTTTGTAATAATATGAATAATATAAATAAAAGGAATTATAAGCAATATGCATAATTAAAAGGAATTGTTTTATTTGAATAGAGTTTTATTGATTGCTCTGCTATACTCCCAATTCTTTGAAAACGTAATATCCATAGGAATTGTTTTGAAATTTGAAAATAAATACTTTAGTTTTCAAATAAAAGTCATTATTGTTTAAAATAAAATAGGCATTGTATTGAAATTGGCCCTTAAGATTAAACATTATTATCTTATTCATGTGCTAATTTTGTGTGTAATAAAGAACCATATAAAAAAGGACATGTGAGTTGGAGAATAAAATAAAATTTTAACAAATGCAAATGTAAAATTTTAAATATAAATGAAAAATATGAAATAATTTAATTAATTGTAAATTTAACAATAATTATATAGAAAACAATGATCCACCAAAAAATGTTTAAGATAGGTTAAGAACACAATAACAAAATTGGGTCAGGTAACTTAATAATTGACGGTCCAACAACAAAACTAATGATCATATAACTATCGCTCCCTCATGCTTTCTCACAACTTTTTCACAATCTATTTATAGTAACTTTTAATACTTATGTATATTTTAATATTTTATTTTTTGATTTTTTATTTGTATAACATAATATTTTTTGAGAATCTGAAAGAACCGTTCTTTACTCTTCATAGCCTTTGCCGTATTTCTCATTCATTTTTCTGCCCATTCAAATCTCATTCATATCCAATCTTCTCTCATAGCAATTAATTTTTTTGATTTCCAATTAATTATTCATGGAATCAGCCATCTTCTACATCGATATTGCTTCAAAATCAAATTCTTCTCATGATTTGTGTCTGTTTCCCATGTATAGAATCCTTTCAATTGTCGTTTTTGAATTTGTTCAAATTTCAACCTTGAATTTGTTCAAATTTCAACCTAATTCCAGTGTATAAATACGTAACAGTTGATCCTGATTTATCATAGTTTTGTTTTTGTTCTGGCGATCTTCATTCTTCTTGCATTTCTTCTTTCTATTATACATTTTGCCCCCTTTCATTTTGCCCCCTTTTATTGCCGCACAGATCAATAGTTATTAAGCGTGGATTTTTTATGGTTTGAGTTCCTTGCTCTAATTTGATAAATCTAAAACTTATGTTTTGTTACTTTGATTATTTGATATAGTGAGAGTGATAAAAGGGTTATAGCTATGGAAGATCAACCACAAGGAATGTTACAAAACGTTCTAGAACAAGAATCTTTCTCTCAAGTGGGTTTTCGTTGGTGGCAGAGGTGGTGTTGGAAAAACCACATGTTGGAAAAACCGCATGCAGTTCTATCCTCTTTATCCTTCTCGCTTCTGTTCGCTCTTCCGTTCTCATCTCAACCGACCCTGCTCACAATCTTAGCGATGTTTGCTTTTTAACTACGCTTCACGAAAACCCCTAGTTTGGTTAATGGTTTATCCAATGTATATGCAATGGTTCGTTAGTTCACTCTCACACAAACAAACAATTCCTTTTCTTTTTTTATGAATCTCAATATAAACCTTTTGTCAAATTTTGAGTTTTTGTGTTTTAAAAGTGATAAATTTTGTTTCTTGTGGAGAATTATTGAACACCTTTTGATTTTATTTTATGAATCTCAATATGCCCCTTTTGTCAAATTTTAAGTTTTTGTTTTAAAAGTGGTAAATTTAGTTTTTTGTGGAGAATTATAGAACCTTTTGATTTTATTTTATGAATCTCAATATGCCCCTTTTGTCAAATTTTAAGTTTTTGTTTTAAAAGTGGTAAATTTAGTTTCTTGTGGAGAATTATTGAACAGGTTCTAAAGGGATCAATAGTTTGTTCTCTTAGTTTGTTCTCTGAGCTTGCTGGTGCAATTCCTGGAATTGATGAGCTATGAACTTTGCTGAGAGGTTGAGATGTTGAAGGAGATTATTGTTTATTGACCAATGCTTCCTAACTTCTATTACTAACGACGAGTGTAGGAAACAAACATGTTGTCTTCCTGGAAGTATAATTGACCAATGCTTCCTAACTTCTATTACTAACGACGAGTTGTGGGTAGGAAACAAACACGTTGTCTTCTTGGAAGTATAACAGATGCAGTATATATAATCACATTCATATACGATAATCTAAATTGATAAAATACAAAAAACATGTTGGTAGGTGAAGCAATTTATTTTCCTTCTCAAAAGAACTTTTGTTATATCACTATACCTGAGTCGAATGAGGTAAAGTATCTTTTTAGAAGTTTTGTTATATCACTATACCTGAGTCCAATGAGGTAAAATATTTTTTTTATAATATCAATTTTAAGGGTGTGTTAATATCTCTGGAGTATTCTATGGTTCTGAACCTAATGAATTTTTACTGATTTGGTGTTTGATATTAATTGATAAAGTAACAAATTACTGATTTGGTGTTTGATATTAATTGATAAAGTAACAAAGAAAGATAGTGTGCTAAAGCTACAAAAACAGAGGAGGAACAGAAGATATTTGCTTCAGAAGATATTTGCTTCAGAAGATATTTGCTTCAGAAGATATTTGCTTCACTTGCTGTTTCCAAAAGAAAAGTTTTTATTTTACGTTTGTAATTTTATGGGGTTTATAGAAGTAGAAAATTTATATACACTTTTATAATGTACCTTTGTGTTCCATATTGTGTTGATTTTATTTATGTTTAAGGATATTATTTGACAGCTTGATGCAAACTATATATACATATTTAAAACTATTTTGGAATAAATTTCTTATTATTTGTAAGATTTGTTTTCTTAAAGCTATTTATATTTATTATATTTTAAATCAATTAAATAGACTGATTTCGTAATATCTTAAAGTACTTAATTATCTCATTTATAATCAATACAAAATTTAAAGATTAAACAAAAAAGGAATAATCAACTAATATTTGTCATTGATGTATAAAATATAAAAAAATATTTATAAATCTAAATCAATAAATTTATATTTTTGTTAACCACTATTTTAAATTATATATCTACAAAAATTACAATTTATGGATAAATATTCATTTTCACTAATTATTGGGACAAATATGGTTTTCAAGTATAAATAATGTGTCATTAATTCAAATATAAAAAACGTGTTTGTTTTTGATACATAAAAATAATTTAAAGAAAAATGTGATTAAGATATAAGTTTATTTAAGCAAAGAAATATGTGTCTTTGAAATAATAAACTACTAATTGATATTGATGTATACAAATAAATTTGCATGGTCAAAACTTTCTTTTTATCAATGTTTTAATATTTGTTTCGTAACTGACTTTCAATGAATAATTTTTTTTTATTAATTTTATTGTTCACAATGCTAAATGGAACAAAATAAAAAATAATTTATTGGTATTAATACATATTAGTTCTGATAATTAACATTGCAATGACTATATATTCAATCTCACCAAAATTAAATTAAATTTAATCAAATAGGGAATAAAAAATGTCGCTTTTGATCTTCATTTTAAATGAATATATAATTTTTCACATAAAGTTTTTATTTTTATTTTATTTTAAAATAATATTAAATGCGATATTATTACAAATTAAATACATATTTTTATAGCATTTAAATTAAATATGCTTTCATATTATTTTACTATAAATTGGTATATTTTCTTGCTAAATAAAATTGTAACAACAATATTTTGTAATTAAATTGATATAAATAGTATCAAAACTTTCTTTTATATTTTCTTTGAAACTCCCATTAATACATAACTCTGCATCTGTTGAATTTTAAAAATAAATACACTTATATAACACGGAAAAAAATAAATTATTTTTTAATTATTTATATTACTAATAAAGAAATACATAAATAAAATATTTATAAGTAAAAAATATTTAAAAAAACATAGTTAATATATGAATTAAATGGCATTAAAATTATATGCTAATAAGAAATTCATAATTATTATGTGATCACCAAAACATAATTATTATCTCTTTTTTTTAATAAATATTCAAACTACAAATGTTATGTTAAATAAAAAAAAACTTTTTGAAATCATATGATTTATTTGATAAATATGAACAATATTTTTATATTGAATTATTTGAAATGAGAGAAAATATTTTTATTATGTATAAAATTTTGTTGAATCCTTTTATACCGTGCCTCGCACGGAGACAATCAAAGACCGTGGGTATATCTTTAATCATTATGTATAGTTATTATGAATTTCGTTATAGTCATATTAATCAAAATCAATCATACTAAATTTAAACCCGTGCCTTGCACGGGTATACACACTAGTTTTATATAATTTATAAGTAATGAATAATAATAATTATATATTTTGATATAATTTATGAGTTATGAATAATAGTTATTATATATTTCTATCCTGATTCATATTTTAAAATTTAAATTTATAATAATTTTAATTAAAAAAATTAAAATAATTTCACGTTATAATTTTTTATTTATATATTTATAATAATTGTTATATATTTATAAAAAAATTAAAAAAATGAGTGTTTTAATTTATATTTATATAATAATTATAATAATTATTATAAATTTATAAACATTCTTATATATTTATATATTTATATAATAATTATAAAAATTAAAAAAATGAGTGTTTTAATTTATAATAATTATTATATATTTATATAATAATTATTATATATTTATATATTTCACTTACAAAATTAATAATTATGATTATATATTTATATATTTCTATTCTGATTCATAATTAAAAATGAGTTATAATTTTTTATTTAGTTTAAAAAAATTAAAAAAAGATTTTGTCTTAATTTATTTAATGAATAAATTTTATATTTAATTTTATATAATTCAAAATTTACTTATGAAATTAAGATGGTTTTGATTTATATAAGTTAGTAAAATAATTTTTAACTTTAAAATTGTTTAGGAAATTTTGATTCACCTTGATTTTATTGATTCACATTCATTTTATTGATTCACTTTCATTTTATACCTATTAATTGTATTGATTCACCTTGATTTTAATTTTTTAATAATTATTGAATTCTTTCAGAAGTGTATATCCGAAACATTCCAAGACCAATTTGGTCTGGGAATATTTCAGATATGCATCTCCGAAAACACCCCCTCTCCCAAAAAGGGTGTTTTCGGAAATGCATCTCCGAAAACTCAAAAAAGGGGTGTTTTCGGAAATGCATCTCCGAAAACACATTTTTTTCGTTTTTCGGAAGTACATTTCCGAAAACACCTTTTTTACAATAAAAATATATTTTCGGAAATTTATTTCCGAAACAAGGGGTATTTTAGTATATTCGCCAGAGGTGACTAAGAAGGTTAGGAGGCGGGTAAAGAAATTCTCAAAATAAAAGATATCTAAGAATAATTTTAAAAAACTTCAAATAAAGATGAGATTATTATATTTTCATGTCATATTCTCAAAAATATATTTTTTATCCATGAAACAAAGACACCCATAAACTTAAAAGATATTCAAAAATTTTAAAAATAAATTGAAAAGTGAGATAATTAAACAATAATTATACAACTTTAAAATTTGAGAAATTATTTTTGACCATATAATGGTTGTTATACGTCATTCCCAAAATTTCATGTCGCTGCCGATTAACTTATTTTTTTCATCACGTGATCCATGTTTCAGCTGTAGGGACACTCAAATGACATCATATAATATGGTGAAAATGACTTAATAAGATTAGAGAACAAATTATACCCCAAAAAAAAGGGAAAAAGAACTTGCACACGTTAGTTATATGATTATATATTTCTTTTATTAAAGACTAAATTTTCTTTTTATCTACATGATTTAACATTATTTTAAGGAAGATTAAATCTATTTTTTATTCTTACAAAATATTATTCTTTTAGCTATTGTTTTTATTTTTTTAAAACTTTAATATTCAATCTTTTTTGGATTCAGTTATAATATCGAAATATGATTTTTTTTCTTTTCAATTTAATGTGATTTTTATTAGGGATTTAAGCGGATAATGTAAAACCAAAAAAATTAAGATCTAAATTAAATTAAACTAGGAAAAAATTAATGTGTCTGGATTCTTGTTTCGTTATGGTGAATTGATGAGGTAGATATTTGATGCGGTAGTTCAGATCTCCTGTGCTAGAATGTGGGGAGTAGACTTGTATGGTTGACACTTTAACGCTTAAATCAGTGAGTGAATGAAAACAAATAGAGTGAATTATGTTCATAATCGTACCTTAGACTGCACTTGTGGTGACTTATGTATGGTGGATTGGCTATGTGGCAGGCTAGAACACTTGTTCTCAAGTTTTGTCGTGACATGTCATATAAGAAGTCTTTCAAGAAACTAGGCCGAGCTCTCTATGTCACGATCAAGTGGAAGAGATCTAGGGAACATATGCATTAAATGCTAGTATCATCATTGAGATGTTTTGTAGGATTTACTTACACGTGGCCCTTGGTTCGTAGGGTAGGGCATGACACGTTCTCTTAAGATGCTCTAGTGCACTCAAGTGATGTTGTATTTTCGAGGAGAGATCTAACCGTTGTTTTTCATTTTCACATTATCTTCCATTTTAGATTGTTGATTTATCCATCTTGCTCTACTACAAAAATATTATTTTGGCATTTCAAACTATTTTTGCTCGCTCCTTACAATTGAGACTTACTTTCTTCTGACAAACTTTTTCCTAATTCCCCAAACTTCAGTGACCTCTGATTTATCCACCTTTTGTTTATATTTGAGTTTTGGGTTTCTTGATTCACCATCATCTTCGAGTTCACTATCCCTTAATTATTTCTTCGCTTCACATCTTTATTCAGGTATCATTTCAAGTTCTTTTTCCTTACATTTTGCTACTTTGGTTTTTTGTCTTTGTTGTGACCAATTGTAACACGGTGAACTGACTTTTTATATCGATCGAAATGTCGCGGTTAAGCAAGAGTCGCCACCGACTTTTATTTTATCCAAATTAATTAGAAAGGCTAAAAGAACAGGAAAAACCTTTTAAATAAAATAGGGTTCGGGGGTAATTATGCAAAGGGAAGGTGTAAGGCACCCTTTGCATCCATGGTTATCCATGGGCTCTTAACTTGCTTTGCTCTTTTTGTTTCAGAAAGGTAGAAGAAGAAGATATGGACTTTAGCTCGTAAATGAGCGTAGCCATATTGAAGAATTTTGAGGAAGAATATTTGAAAATATTTAGAGCAAGGCAAAGCAATTTAAGAGCAATTTACCTTATATTTGAGAAATCCGTTCTTTCAGCCTTTCAGTGCGGAAGGGTCTATCCTTGCCATAAGAGGGCAGGAAGCCTTTCATTTGGAGGTTTAAGGGTCATCGAAATATCCTTTGCCATAAGACTGTCCCATGCCATAGAAGGGCAGGTAGTCTAAGGCAAGGATCAGAGTAAGCCTTTTCGTAGGCAGCCAGAAGATACCTCAGCCTTTTCCGTAGGCAACATCCGAGGGTCGAGGTCATTTGTGTATCGAAGGCAGCATCATTAGGGTCGTGACCTTTTTATCGAGGCAACACGGCTGAGGTATCCTTGAATTCGAGGGACATGGCTTACTCTGCAGAAAAACGAAGGCAACAGGCAACAGGCAACAGGCAACAGGCAACAGAGAGGGTTACCCAAAAGCGTGCGTGTGTGCACCAATCATGTGATTCAATTCAGATTATATTATCTTGTGTTTAGTTATTCTAATTAATTTAGGGTTGCACTCCCTATTTTACTAACCACGCAGTAATATAAAGCAATAAAAGGGAAGGGGACAATGAAACCAGCGGATCCCCAATGGGGTTTGACACAAGTAATAATAAAATAAAAACGAGGGGCAAAATTTAGGGTTACCGACTATGCGAGGCTTTGACATTTGGCAAACCTGAAAAGGCGGAAAAATGGCAAACAGAAATAGGGTGAGTGCATTATCGGTTCGGAGGCAAACATTATAACCCTAAAAATAAAGAATAATGAAATTTAAAAATAAATAAAGTAAATAGACACTTAGCTTCGGATTTGATCTGATATGGTTGGCGGGAAGCTTCGGGGTTAACCCTGAAAGAAACAAGGCAGGAAAGGAATGAAAGCGAAGCAAACCCTAAAAGTAAAATAATCTAAATATAATTTAAATTGAATTAGAATTAAATTACTTAACTTCGAGATTTGTTGAAGGCGCACGCTCGGGACGAACCATGTTGCTAACCCTGATAATGCAAGGCACAAAAGAAAAGAGAATATTTTCAGTGTATTGGAATGTTCATCGTAAACCCTGATTAGGGCAAAAATTGAATTAACGTAACACAATCGATTTAATTAATTATTGGTCTCTCGACCTAATTAATTAAATCGGAATAAGAAAATCGAGGGTAAAAAATAATTTTTATGAATTTTTGGAATTAAAATACGATACATATGAATTTTTGAAATAAATAAAATAAATAAGTATAATTTAAATAAGAAAATAAAATAAATAAAAAATATATAATTATATATGAGACATATAAATGTGATTATGAAAATAAAATTATTTAGAAGTAATATAAACAAATGTGAAAAATAGATATGTAAGTGGTAAATATTAAATATATAAATAAAACTATTATAAATAAAATAGAGTAAATATGTATATTAATTAAATAAGTAATAAAATAAATAAATAAATATTATTATAAAAAGTCTTTTTTTTTAAAAAAACTTATCATTAGTTTAATAATAAAAAAAAATTAATTTAACATATATATATATATATATATATATTAAAAGGGCTATATAATTAAAAGTAAAAAAATTTGCAAAAAAGACTTATCTTGGTCAGGTGTTGCGCAGGCGTGTGGATCTTGGTGCACCTGCGTCTCCAAGGGCGTTGGATCAACTGGCTGTTCAGATGAATGGACGTGATGATGAGGGAGCACCGTAGCAGGTGTTTCATAACGCATGTGATCCACCTGGGTTTGAAAAAAACGCGCGCCAAAGCCATCCAGTGAGGAGACGCCACGTAGTTGTCTTCAACCTCTCCTCCGTCGTTTTAGCTCTGGTTCTAGCTTTTACCAACGGACGCTTCCGTTGCTATAACCCTGCAGCTTACGAATACAAGCAAACCGATACAAAAAAATTTCGCAAGGCCACCAATACATTCGTCTGGACCTCACAAACTTACCTATGGCCTTAATTTGGTTCAATTTGACCTGTGCAAGAAAACCCTAAACAAAACCCTAGATATTCGTTCATGGCTAAACACAATTATAGTACCCAGAATTCAAATTAAAGATTCAGAAACAATGAACACATCCCAATAATCACATATATGCGAACGAAATTCGTTTATGATGCGTATTATGAGGTAATCGAGTAAGTTTAGAAAGGTGCAAACCGTGATGAATTTGGTACGTTTCTGGACGTATCCCTTGCGTGTGAGGAGTGGAATAGATTCAGGGAGGCTCTGGGAGGGTCCTTGAACGATTGAATCCTTTTGAATTGCCTTGTATCTTGATTTTGAAGTTTGAGATTTTTGTGAATTCTTGAGCTCGGTTTCACTTTCTTTGGCTGCAGATTTCGTGTCCTGGTGATCTGAGGGTGTTGTGTTTATATATTGGAAGGAATTAGGTCAACAATTATAGAAGGAATCTTGCCATATCTTTGATTGAATTTTGAAAAAAATATGATTGAAATATGATTTTAAATCTTTCCAAATTTACTCAAACTCAATATTTTTCACTCATTCTTGGAGAAAACGAGATCACATGGAATATGGGGACAAATAATGATAGGATTTGATTCAAATTGGTATTTTTTGAATATTTTGATTTTCATGATTTATATGAATTATTTATCACATTTAAAAGATAAAAAATTCATATAAAATCAAATAAATGCCAAAATTTTCGTGGGAGTTGGGTTTGAGGCTTTAGATGACTTATGGATCAAGTTTGAATGAAAACATCTTGGGCCCATTTGCAAAAATTTTCAATTTTCTTCACATTTTTCTTCCCAAAATGACCCAACTTTGACAAGGCCTATCTCCCTCAATTTTTGAGGTATGGAAGTGTTCTAGGACATTTTGGAAACCTTAGAGAGTCCTCTAACCAATGTCTTTGGTCCTATATCAAAATCATTATTCATTCTCATTTTATGACCTTTTGAAAAAAATGTCTTTTTGTTGACTTTTGAAAAGGACCTATAATGTATGAAGCCATATCTCTTAAACCATTGACCTATGGGCTCTGATTCTTGAACCATTGGATAGAGGAATGAATTCTCTTCAAAATGAGCTTTGGTGGGAATTTTTCTGATGAAGTATGAATATTTGGTGAATTTTCAAAGTTTGGTTGACTTTTTTAGTTCATGCCCAAAATAGTAACTTTTGACTTTTGACTTCTCTGATCTTTCCTTGCATCATCATGATCAACCCTTGATCAAATGATGATTTTAGGGTTATGAGGATGTTGTTGACCAAATATCTTGAGTTTTGACTATATATTGACTTGAAATGACTGTTTTGCCCTTGAGAGTCGACTGTTGACCTAATCAGGATTTGAGGGACTAAATTTGCTCTGTTTGACTTGAAACTTTATATGGATATACTTTGGGATGTTGGTGAACCTATGGAACCACCTTGAGCCATTGATTCAATGATTTTCCATTGAATTAATCAAACCCTAGTTCAGAGCTTTTGTATAGGAGAGTGTGTTTTGGAGCTTTGTCTTTTGATTTGGTTTTATGTATGAAAAATAGCATGGGCAAATTTTGGGGTATGACAGCTGCCCCTGTTCAATTATCTTAAACCTGAAGATGTAGAGTGGTCTGTATGCCAGTCGGTATCTGAAGGTGGAAGATGATTGAACACTAGAATACCAAGAAATTTGCCCTAGCTGAAGTAAGGACTTTTGTCGGAGATGGGCTTGTAGATGCCATCTGATAGTTGTTGGAGTATGGATTGTTGCGAATTTTCTGCTTTTGCCGTCTTCTCTTTTTTTGTTTGAATGTTGAGGAACCGTCAAAGGTGTCGACTCAAGTCTGTGTTGGGTTATTTAAGGAACCGTCAAAGGTATCGACTTAAATTTGAAATACGTCGTTAAGGAACCGTCCAAGGTGTCGACTTAACTGAGGGGGTGTTGTTAAGGAACCGTCAAAGGTGTCGACTTAACTCTTGATGTGGGTTGTTAAGGAACCGTCAAAGGTATCGACTTAACTTTGAACCATATTATTGAGGCACCGTCAAAGGTATCGACTCAGATATGCAGATAGATTGTATAAGGAACCGTCAAAGGTGTCGACTTATATCTGAAGTGTGTTGTTAAGGAACCGTCAAAGGTGTCGACTTAACTCTTTGATGTATTAAGGAATCGTCAAAGGTGTCGACTTAATACTTGAGAATAGATTGTTAAGGAACCGTCAAAGGTGTCGACTTAACTTTTTTGTAAACAGATAGTAATATCCTGAAAAGTAGAGGTTAGTTTTTTTATGTCATGACATGATGCATGCAATGTGTTTGTGTGACGGGATTCTCAAAATAAATGAGGACCTCGTATGTTATGTATGCAATTGTCGCGCTGTTTTATGTATTATGTATGAACGTGTATGCAATTGTATGAATATGTTTATGACATGTGATATGTGAATATGATTCATGTTGTCTTGATTGAGAAAATAAATCTCTGTATCTTTCAGCTGGGGATTTACGGTTTCTGCTTGGGGATGATCAGTAATTTGATGTTCCCTGATTGGGATACAGAGAAAATAGGGATGTAAACCGTGTTGGGGAGCCATGCCTTTATTGTGGGAAGATATCTTCTTAGTGCTTGTTCTGTGGGGATATGTCAATTGATTTGCGGGAGGACTTTTGATTACCTCGGACATTGTCTCTTTGCCTTTCCTACTAATAGACTATTACTACCTATTTCTATTGGAAAAAGAGAGTGGATGATAATCATGTTCATATGCATATGTTCATTCAAAATTATCATTGGACGTTTGCGTATTCGAAAAGAAGAAGAAATTTGAAAGAGAGAAGTAAATTGTATTGCGAAAAGCCATAAATAGGCAAGATGAAACATATTGTGTGTTTTTGAAAAGATAGAAAAACAAAAGAAAAAGTAGCTATGTAAAAATAATCCTATTGAGTTTCCACTCTGCTATTGCTATTATGTCTTCGAGCATCTCATCCCATGCTTGTCGGAGAAAAGTGATTGAGTTGATCTGAACCCTTTGAACTTGTTGTTGTAGATGTATCTGATTGATGAATGATAGGAACGAGACATAGTCGTACGCTTAATCCTTAACTTTTGCCTAGACCGCCCTTTTAGGTTTTCAGTCTAGCAGGATACCCTTTTTTGCCCAAGTCGCCCTTTCGGGTTTTCAACTTGACGGGTGTACATATTTTTTATATATATATCCCTAATTTTTGCCCAAACCCTTTTGGTTTGCCGGGATGCCCTTACTTTTGCCTAGGCGCGTCGACCTAGCGGGTCATATTTATGCGTAGTATTTTTTGACTATGTCTGCGTTCACAGGTTGCGGGAAGTCCTCTCCATCCATAGTAGTGAGTATCATTGCTCCTCCAGAGAAGATTTTCTTGATAACGAATGGTCCTTCATAGGTGGGAGTCCACTTGCCCCTAGGATCACCTTGTGGTAGAATTATTCTCTTTATGACCAAGTCACCAACTCGATAAACTTGTTGTTTGACTCTCTTGTTAAATGCCTTGATCATACGTTTCTGATACAGTTGTCCATGACAAACAGCCGCGAGCCTCTTTTCGTCAATCAAGTTTACCTGATCTAGTCGAGTCTGGATCCATTCATCTTCATCTAGCTCTGCTTCTTTCATGATCCTTAATGACGGTATCTGAACTTCAATTGGTAATACAGCTTCCATACCATAGACTAATGAGAACGGGGTTGCCCCAGTTGATGTACGTGCGGAGGTACGGTAACCATGAAGAGCAAATGGTAACATTTCATGCCAATCCTTGTAAGTTACGGTCATTTTCTGCACAATCTTCTTAATATTTTTGTTGGCGGCCTCCACAGCGCCATTCATTTTTGGTCTATAAGGCGAAGAATTGTGATGTTTGATGTTGAATTGTGTGCAGAGCTCAGTAATCATCTTGTTGTTCAGATTGGTACCATTATCAGTGATGATTCTTTCGGGAATGCCATACCGACAGATGAGATTGTGTTTAATGAATCGAGCCACCACATTTTTGGTTACGGAGGCAAATGAAGCAGCTTCTACCCATTTAGTGAAATAGTCGATGGCTACCAGAATGAAACGATGTCCATTGGAAGCAGTAGGCTTAATTTCTCCAATCATATCAATGCCCCACATTGCAAAAGGCCAGGGAGCAGTTAGTACGTTCAGAGGAACCGGAGGCACATGTACTTTGTCGGCGTATATCTGGCACTTGTGACAAGTTCTTGAATGGTGGTGACAGTCAGTTTCCATAGTAGACCAGTAGTACCCTGCTCTTAGAATCTTCTTGGCCATAGTATGTCCACTAGAGTGGGTCCCAAAAGTACCATCATGCATGTCTTCCATGATCTTTTCAGCTTCTTTCTTGTTCACACAACGAAGCAGGGTTGAATCATGGTTGCGCTTGTATAAAGTCCCATTGCTCAGAAAAAATTTGGATGCGAATCTTCTTAAGAACTTCTTGTCATTAATGGATGCCCCTTCAGGGTATTCTTGAGTCTCGAGGTACCTTTTTACTTCGTAAAACCATGGTTTCTCTTCAGCCTTGTCGTCAGCTATCTCATAACAATATGCAGGTTCGTCCTGTCTTTCAATGATAACTATGGGAGCCTCATTATCCCATCTGACTTTGAACATGGATGACATAGTAGCTAACGCATCGGCCAGCTGATTCTCTTCTCGGGGAATATGTTCGAAAGTAATCTCTTCAAAATATGGAATTAGAGATAGTACAAACTCTTTATAGGGTATGAGATTAGGATGTTTTGTATCCCATTCCCCTCTGATTTGACTGATTACTAGGGCTGAATCCCCATACACTTCCAAGAATTTGATCCTTAAATCGATAGCAGCTCTGAGCCCCAAGATACACGCTTCATACTCAGCCATATTGTTGGTGCAGTCGAAACATAATCTTGCGGTGAATGGGGTGTGTCCACCAGAAGGAGAGACAATTATAGCGCCAATGCCATTACCAAGTGCATTCGAAGCTCCATCGAAAACCATAGTCCATCGGGATCCTGGTTCAGGTCCTTCATCCGGGCCAGGTTGCTTATAGTCAGTAACAAGCATCACATCTTCATCTGGAAATTCAAAATTCATCGATTGGTAGTCATCTACCGCTTGTTGTGCCAAATGATCTGCTACCACACTCCCTTTGATCGCTTTTTGTGTTGTGTATTGGATGTCATATTCTGTTAGTATCATTTGCCATCTTGCTATTCGTCCAGAGAGAGCAGGTTTCTCGAATACATACTTGATGGGATCCATTCTGGAAATCAACAAAGTGGTATGGTTCAACATATACTGTCTCAGTCGGCGAGCAGCCCAAGCCAAAGCACAGCAAGTTTTCTCGAGCAGTGAGTATCTTGTTTCACAGTCGGTAAACTTTTTGCTAAGGTAGTATATTGCATGCTCTTTTCGACCAGACTCGTCATGTTGCCCCAGTACGCACCCCATTGAGTTCTCTAACACTGTTAAGTACATAATTAGAGGTCTTCCTTCTGCAGGTGGTATCATGATCGGAGGTTCTTGCAGGTACTTCTTTATTTTGTCAAAGGCTTCTTGACATTGGTCGTTCCATTTCACTACTTGATCTTTCTTTAGTAATTTGAAGATTGGCTCACAAGTAGCGGTCAGACGGGAGATAAATCTAGCAATGTAATTTAGTCGACCCAGGAATCCTCTAACTTCTTTCTCGTTTCGTGGAGCGGGCATTTCTTGTATGGCTTTCACTTTTGCAGGATCAACTTCGATACCTTTACTACTAACAACAAAACCCAGCAGCTTACCAGACCTTACGCCAAAGGTGCACTTGTTTGGATTCAATCTCAACTTGTACTTCTTCAACCTATCAAACAACTTCTGTAAATGGACCAGATGTTCTTCTTCAGTATTGGACTTTGCAATCATATCATCAACATAGACCTCTATTTCTTTGTGGATCATGTCGTGGAATAAGGCTACCATTGCACGTTGGTAGGTTGCCCCAGCATTCTTCAACCCAAATGGCATGACTTTGTAACAGAAAGTGCCCCAAGGCGTAGTGAAAGTCGTCTTTTCCATGTCTTCGGGTGCCATCTTAATCTGATTGTAACCTGAGAAACCATCCATAAAAGAAAAAACCTTGCATTGTGCAGTACTATCAACCAGGATGTCAATATGTGGTAATGGGAAATCATCTTTAGGACTTGCTCGATTCAAATCTCTATAGTCTACACACATTCTGACTTTTCCATCTTTCTTCGGTACGGGCACTATATTGGCGATCCATGGCGGATAACTCACTACTTTCAGAAACCCAGCATTGAATTGTTTTTCGACCTCTTCTTTGATTTTCTGAGCCATGTCTGGTCTGCTTCTTCGTAACTTCTGTTTAACTGGAGGACTATTCTCTTTGATAGGTAAACGATGAACCACAATATCAGTATCGAGCCCAGGCATGTCTTCGTATGACCAAGCGAAGATCTCAACATTGTCTCGTAACATCTGAATCAACCTTTGCTTGACAGCATCCTCTAATTCAACCCCTATCTTGATTTCTTTCTTTTCTTCATTGGTACCTATGTTCACAACTTCAATTGGCTCTTCGTGCGGTTGTATAGTCTTTTCTTCTTGCTCTAATAAACGGGCAAGTTCTCTAGGTACTTCACAACCTTCCTCACCTTCATCCTCAGCTTGATAGATCGGATTTTCAAAGTCATATTTAGCAATAGCAGAATCGTTATCAACAGGATCCAGCGTGAATGTGGATCTGCAGTGCATTATGTGGGTGTGTGTGAGAACGCATAGCTATAAAAAATAAAAGAAATAATAAAAGAAAAAATAAAAGCAAACACACAATTTGAATACGAAACGTCCAATGCTTTATTGAATGAAAATATGCTTATGAAATGACAAGCCCTAACAAATGGACCATTGTGCCTCGGGCGGGACACATGGCTTTAGCGTTTTATTGTCTTTATTGAAATACAAGAATTAAACTGGAAATAAAAGAAAAGCAGGAAATAAACTAAGAACGGCAATTACTCCTGACTATAGGAGATAGAAACAATGTCCTCGGTCTTCCAGTTGTTCAGCCCTTTGTCTGATGTAGGGGAGATCCATTTGTCCAGGTTGTGATTATCTTCGTCTTCTTCAATGGCATTAACTCCCTTGCTGACGAAGTGATGTTTCAAGTCTTCTGTACGAGGAGGTGGTGTTCCCTTCTGATCCTTAGCAGTGCAGCCTAAACCCCATTTGTTGGATTTATATGGAATGTCAGGTAATTGCCCCCAGATGGTGCAGCCACCTTCTTCTACCACAGCCCTAGCGTCTTTCAGGGAAGCCATCGTAGGAACATCTCCAGGAATTTTAGGAGGAGTGTAGACATATTTAGTTTCTGGAACTGGTTCAAGCTTCCATTCATGTGCTATGCGGGGTGATTCAAATGCCTCTCCAGTGAACTCAAGATACTTGGTCTCATCTACGAAACTTACCAAATATTCATCTTCACCATGCACAGTGACAATCTTGCCTTCCATTGGGTATCTCAACTTCTGATGGAGAGTTGAAGTCACGGCATTTGCTTTATGTATCCAGGGACGCCCAAGTAGACAGGAATAGGCGGGGCGAATATCCATCACATAGAACACAGTACTAAAAGTTTGGGCGCCTACTCTGATGGGGAGCTCTACTTCGCCATACACAGTACTCATAGTGCCATCATAAGCCTTGACTATCACATTACTAGATTTCAGCTCAATTCCATCGACCTTGAGTCTGTCCAACACCACCTTGGGTAACACATTCAGAGACGAGCCATCATCAACTAGTACATGAGCCAGGGTAGTACCACCACATTCGATGGAGATATGCAGTGCCTTGTTATGATTCCTTCCACTAGGACTTAGATCAGCATCAGAAAACCCAAGGTAGTTATCAGTTGTCAAGTTCGCAATACAGTTCTCGAGTTGAGTGACAGAAATCTCTTGTGGCACATGGGCAGCCTCTAGAAATTTCATCATAGCCTTGGCATGGGTCTTTGAACAACTTAGGAGCGACAGCATAGAGATTTTGGAAGGAGTATGCCCCATTTGTTCAACAATATCATAATCACTCTTGCGGATGTATTTCAGGAACTCATTTGTTTCTTCGGAAGGCGCATTTCTAGTGACAGTTTCAGGTTCAGGCAGCAGTCCTTTACCATGAGCGTCAGCATTCGGGGTGATAGTAATGGTAGGTGAAGTAACATTTGGGGAGATCTCTGGAGAAAACACCCTTCCACTCCTCGTCACCTTACTAGTTCCAGCAATGTTTCCTACATCAGGATTGACATCTTCAAAAACCTTATCAAATTCAAGCTCTTGCTTGACTCCTTGAACAAAAACCTCAGCGCCATAACTCCAAGGGATAGCCTTGTCGGAAGAATATGGTATTGGACCAGGTTGGGTGATAACAATCGGAGCCACACGGGGTTCAGCAGAAATCTTGAGAGGAGCCTTGGTAGGGATCTTTAGTGGTACTTTAGAGATCACAGATACATCTTCGAACTTCAAACCACGGGAGAAGCCCTCACACAACTCTTCGACAGTGGGAGTCTTCTCAAATCTGATAGTGCCACGGTCCATCCAGCCTTGGATGCCTCTTTTCAGGTTCTCACAACCCTCGGGTATGAGTGCACAGTAATAACAGTCAGGGTCGCAACCTGGAAATAAACCAGCTCGCAACAACTTTCTCTTGATATCGGGGAGAGGAGTCGACAGATCTCTCACATCATAGACATGGATGGTATCCATGATGGCATTAACAGCGTGGTCGTGTTTTGGCATCGGAGCAGTGATGACATTAGGAGTCTCAGGCGCGTCAAACTCAATTTCTCCAGCCTCTAGCAAGTCTTGGACTTTGTTTTTCAAGGCCCAGCAATTATTCTCATTGTGTCCAGGGGCGTTGGAATGGTAAGCACACGTAGCCTTAGGATCATAAGTTGGACTAGCAGTGTTGGTAAACTTCGGAGGGTCTCTCAGTGTGATCAGTTTTGCCTTCAGTAGATGTTGTAGGACTTGAGACAAAGGCATGTTGATCGGGGTATATTTTCTCCTTGGTTTATCAGTCTTGCGTTGGTAGTCTTGTCTAGGAGCTTGTTGAGATATTGGTGCGGAGATAAGGACGGCACCAACAGATTGATTCTGATCCTCCTTACCACGGCTCTTTTGACTATGAATAGCATTAGACTCATTTCTTCCTTGATATGGCTTCCTCGTAGTGCCAGAGGCAGAACCCACTTGAATCTTCCCACTTCGAATACCATTTTCCACACGTTCTCCAGTTAAAATGAGTTCAGTAAACCCAGAAGAAGAACTACCCAGCAGGTGACTATAGAACGGCCCAGTTAGCGTGCCCATGAACATGTCTACCAACTCCCTATCATTCAAAGAGGGTTGGACTCTTCCAGCCAAATCTCTCCATTTTTGAGCATACTCCTTGAAACTTTCTTTAGGACCCATGGACATGCTTTGAAGTTGCATGCGAGTCGGTGCAAGGTCAGAGTTATATTGGTATTGCTTGTAGAAAGCCACAACCAAATCTTCCCAAGTGCGGATACTAGCACTTTCCAGCTTATAATACCATTCGAGTTGAGTTCCAGATAGACTTTCTTGAAAGAAATGGATCCAGAGCCTCTTATCAGCAGTGTGAGGCTGAATCTTTCTCACATAAGACCTCAGATGCATCTTAGGACAAGATATTCCATCATACTTAGCAAAAGCGGGCGTCTTGAATTTCTGCGGAATAACGACTCCAGGAACGAGTCCCAGTTCTTCAAAATCCAACCCAGGTACCTTCTGAATTTCCATGCTTCTCAGACGCTCTTCTAACTGCCTATACCTCTCGTCAGATTCATCCTCGTCCTCAGGATACTCTTCTTCTTCTTCTTCTTCTTCTTCTTCTTCCCTATCAGAACCTACATGGCTTCCCTGATTGTTCTTGACGCTGAGATCATCTCTCTCTTCATCTTCCTCATTCTTAGGGATTTCAGCATCCTCGGCCTTCCTGGGACGACCTTTGAACCTTCTTCCCAGATTGATCACTCCTTTGGGCTTCTGAGTCTTCTTTTCCTTCTTAGTCAGAAGGGCTTTCAGTTCATTTTGTCCATTGGCCAGGTTCAGAATCAGAGCTTGAAATTCAGCATTCTGAGTTTGGAGAGCTTTGACAGATTGTTCGAGATCCATCTTTCTTACTGAAATAAACAGCATAAAGATGAGGCATTTGTCTTTATGAAACCTGTGATGCGATGTTTATGAATGATATGATTATGCATATGCAATGTTTTCAAGGAATTGAAAGAATTTTAACTCGTGTTGAAACAAAGAAAGAAAAAAACATTATTTATTAATTAAATTGTAAGGTCATAACCCCAAAAGTTACATTAAAATAAAGAAATTAATAATAAATAAAGACACTAAATTCCAGGATTTTTGTCTTCCTGACGACGCCTCCTCTTTAGGACTCGGACTTCTTCCTTGTGTGCCTTGATCATTTCCTCTCTTTCTTGAACAAGCCTAGAAATTTCGTTTTCCCATGAATTAATCTGATCTGGAGAAACAAAATCTTCAATCTTCCATTTGCGGGAAAAGTAATCAAGTAAAGTCTCTTTCTCTTTGGCATCTTGTATTAACACCTCTTTTTCAGCTTCCACTTTTAGTAAGCGTCTCTCAAAGTCTTCCCTTTCCCTTTTCAGTCGGTTAACAGTCGCAACCAGGTCTTCATTTGGAGCAGGAATGTATGGCTCAAATGCAATTGGAGCAGCAGGAGGAGCTACCCTTGGAACTATGGGTGTATCAGATGGATAAGGCATCCCAAATTCCATAACTCGATCATAAACCCATTGGAAATATGGATCCCATGGCATATAATTTCTCCTTCCTATATCCTTTGCGCCAACTTTCTTTACTTTCATCCAAGCTTTGATGAAAAGGTCTCTCTTCTTCTCTTTGTCGGAATCATAGTGGAAATATTCTGCACTGAGATACAAAGAACGCGGTTTATCCTTCAAGGCAAAGCCAAACTGATGTCGAGCTAGAATGGGATTATAAGTTATTCCTCCACGAACACCAAGAAGAGGTATATTAGGGAAATCTCCACAACTATCAAATAGCAAGGTTCCCTCAAACTTCTTTTGGTACCATAGGATGTCGTCGAAAGAAAGCTTCATAATTCTTTGAGCCCAAGTTAATCCTTCTTCATTCTTTCTTACGGAGAGAGGTAAGTGCGAAATAAACCACTTATGCAATAGAAAAGCACATCCTAGGACACAACCTTTCCTTTTTGATGCTCGGAAATGAATAGAATGTAGCAAGTCACCAAGTAAAGTAGGAACCGGATTCTTGCTAAGGAATATATTGATAGCAGCCACATCAACAATTTTGTCATAGTGGAAAAACAAAACTTGTCCATAAATTAAGAGAGACAACACAGCTTCCAAGGCATCCATACTTGAAGCTTTAGCAAGAATCTCCGCTTTTTCGTAGAGGAAATCAAGGGGTAATCCAGAATACTCTTTCTTACTAATCCAAACCTTCTCAATTTCTGATCTTGGCAAGTGCAGGGCAGCAGCAATGACTTCCAACTTAGGCTCTTCTTCTTTACCAGTATAAGGAATTTTATTAAGCACAGGGAGTCCAAGCAAGTAGGAGAACTCTTCCAAGGATGGTACTAACTGAAAATCTCTATAAGTGAAGCAATGTAGTAACGGATCATAGAATTGAACCATGGTGTTGAGAAGAACTTCATCCACATTAGTTCGTACCAAACTTATGAGTGTATTGAGAGAATCACTGAATTTGAGAGAACCAGAGATGTTGTCGCAGAAACTCTTCAATTGTGTTGGCACTTTCTTGAAATTGAGGAAGAACGGTTTACGGCCTTTTGTTTCCATATTCAAACAACCTACAAAACAACATACGGTTAAAAAAACCTCCAATTCCTTGAAATGGGTTAGTCATGCCATGTATGAATGATGCATGTATGCATGATGCACATACACAGGTAAATCCACACAAATCACACAATTTTTTGGATTAAGGCTTGCGTGGAGTTTGATCAAGTGTCCTTCCCAAGGGTATTTCTACGGATAAGGGAATTTCAGCAACGGGTTCTACCAAGTGACTCAGAATTGTCGACCCTCCTAAAGCACCCTCGAACACGATACATACATACCATGCAATGATACTTTGAGAAAGAGCCTATCTGAGCTGTAGTATCGGGTAGCGACTATGCTCTCAACATACATCAAGAGTAGTCCCCCCACTACGTTCCTAAAAGCCAGGATGGGTTAAAGGTAACTAACGGTCCTTGAGCTCCGACTCACCCACAGGTATCCACACGAACCTCCCTCATACAAGAGAAGCATGTAAACACCCATAGAGGCCTAACTCAAGCGTGAACTCTCATATTGACCAATCCCAAGCATACACAAGGGAGGTCTCCATGACTATGCCACTTCCTATCTTAGATGTACTTGAATCCGGGAATAGGATTCGTCCTTCAGTTAATTCCCAAAACGCCCCTGAAAAATAAAACAAACAAAGCAAACAATAGAAAACATTTAAAATGAATCCTAAACTTTTAAGGTAACCCCTCTTTTATCGAAAATCCCCAGCAGAGTCGCCAGTTCTGTAACACGGTGAACTGACTTTTTATATCGATCGAAATGTCGCGGTTAAGCAAGAGTCGCCACCGACTTTTATTTTATCCAAATTAATTAGAAAGGCTAAAAGAACAGGAAAAACCTTTTAAATAAAATAGGGTTCGGGGGGTAATTATGCAAAGGGAAGGTGTAAGGCACCCTTTGCATCCATGGTTATCCATGGGCTCTTAACTTGCTTTGCTCTTTTTGTTTCAGAAAGGTAGAAGAAGAAGATATGGACTTTAGCTCGTAAATGAGCGTAGCCATATTGAAGAATTTTGAGGAAGAATATTTGAAAATATTTAGAGCAAGGCAAAGCAATTTAAGAGCAATTTACCTTATATTTGAGAAATCCGTTCTTTCAGCCTTTCAGTGCGGAAGGGTCTATCCTTGCCATAAGAGGGCAGGAAGCCTTTCATTTGGAGGTTTAAGGGTCATCGAAATATCCTTTGCCATAAGACTGTCCCATGCCATAGAAGGGCAGGTAGTCTAAGGCAAGGATCAGAGTAAGCCTTTTCGTAGGCAGCCAGAAGATACCTCAGCCTTTTCCGTAGGCAACATCCGAGGGTCGAGGTCATTTGTGTATCGAAGGCAGCATCATTAGGGTCGTGACCTTTTTATCGAGGCAACACGGCTGAGGTATCCTTGAATTCGAGGGACATGGCTTACTCTGCAGAAAAACGAAGGCAACAGGCAACAGGCAACAGGCAACAGGCAACAGGCAACAGAGAGGGTTACCCAAAAGCGTGCGTGTGTGCACCAATCATGTGATTCAATTCAGATTATATTATCTTGTGTTTAGTTATTCTAATTAATTTAGGGTTGCACTCCCTATTTTACTAACCACGCAGTAATATAAAGCAATAAAAGGGAAGGGGACAATGAAACCAGCGGATCCCCAATGGGGTTTGACACAAGTAATAATAAAATAAAAACGAGGGGCAAAATTTAGGGTTACCGACTATGCGAGGCTTTGACATTTGGCAAACCTGAAAAGGCGGAAAAATGGCAAACAGAAATAGGGTGAGTGCATTATCGGTTCGGAGGCAAACATTATAACCCTAAAAATAAAGAATAATGAAATTTAAAAATAAATAAAGTAAATAGACACTTAGCTTCGGATTTGATCTGATATGGTTGGCGGGAAGCTTCGGGGTTAACCCTGAAAGAAACAAGGCAGGAAAGGAATGAAAGCGAAGCAAACCCTAAAAGTAAAATAATCTAAATATAATTTAAATTGAATTAGAATTAAATTACTTAACTTCGAGATTTGTTGAAGGCGCACGCTCGGGACGAACCATGTTGCTAACCCTGATAATGCAAGGCACAAAAGAAAAGAGAATATTTTCAGTGTATTGGAATGTTCATCGTAAACCCTGATTAGGGCAAAAATTGAATTAACGTAACACAATCGATTTAATTAATTATTGGTCTCTCGACCTAATTAATTAAATCGGAATAAGAAAATCGAGGGTAAAAAATAATTTTTATGAATTTTTGGAATTAAAATACGATACATATGAATTTTTGAAATAAATAAAATAAATAAGTATAATTTAAATAAGAAAATAAAATAAATAAAAAATATATAATTATATATGAGACATATAAATGTGATTATGAAAATAAAATTATTTAGAAGTAATATAAACAAATGTGAAAAATAGATATGTAAGTGGTAAATATTAAATATATAAATAAAACTATTATAAATAAAATAGAGTAAATATGTATATTAATTAAATAAGTAATAAAATAAATAAATAAATATTATTATAAAAAGTCTTTTTTTTTAAAAAAACTTATCATTAGTTTAATAATAAAAAAAAATTAATTTAACATATATATATATATATATTAAAAGGGCTATATAATTAAAAGTAAAAAAATTTGCAAAAAAGACTTATCTTGGTCAGGTGTTGCGCAGGCGTGTGGATCTTGGTGCACCTGCGTCTCCAAGGGCGTTGGATCAACTGGCTGTTCAGATGAATGGACGTGATGATGAGGGAGCACCGTAGCAGGTGTTTCATAACGCATGTGATCCACCTGGGTTTGAAAAAAACGCGCGCCAAAGCCATCCAGTGAGGAGACGCCACGTAGTTGTCTTCAACCTCTCCTCCGTCGTTTTAGCTCTGGTTCTAGCTTTTACCAACGGACGCTTCCGTTGCTATAACCCTGCAGCTTACGAATACAAGCAAACCGATACAAAAAAATTTCGCAAGGCCACCAATACATTCGTCTGGACCTCACAAACTTACCTATGGCCTTAATTTGGTTCAATTTGACCTGTGCAAGAAAACCCTAAACAAAACCCTAGATATTCGTTCATGGCTAAACACAATTATAGTACCCAGAATTCAAATTAAAGATTCAGAAACAATGAACACATCCCAATAATCACATATATGCGAACGAAATTCGTTTATGATGCGTATTATGAGGTAATCGAGTAAGTTTAGAAAGGTGCAAACCGTGATGAATTTGGTACGTTTCTGGACGTATCCCTTGCGTGTGAGGAGTGGAATAGATTCAGGGAGGCTCTGGGAGGGTCCTTGAACGATTGAATCCTTTTGAATTGCCTTGTATCTTGATTTTGAAGTTTGAGATTTTTGTGAATTCTTGAGCTCGGTTTCACTTTCTTTGGCTGCAGATTTCGTGTCCTGGTGATCTGAGGGTGTTGTGTTTATATATTGGAAGGAATTAGGTCAACAATTATAGAAGGAATCTTGCCATATCTTTGATTGAATTTTGAAAAAAATATGATTGAAATATGATTTTAAATCTTTCCAAATTTACTCAAACTCAATATTTTTCACTCATTCTTGGAGAAAACGAGATCACATGGAATATGGGGACAAATAATGATAGGATTTGATTCAAATTGGTATTTTTTGAATATTTTGATTTTCATGATTTATATGAATTATTTATCACATTTAAAAGATAAAAAATTCATATAAAATCAAATAAATGCCAAAATTTTCGTGGGAGTTGGGTTTGAGGCTTTAGATGACTTATGGATCAAGTTTGAATGAAAACATCTTGGGCCCATTTGCAAAAATTTTCAATTTTCTTCACATTTTTCTTCCCAAAATGACCCAACTTTGACAAGGCCTATCTCCCTCAATTTTTGAGGTATGGAAGTGTTCTAGGACATTTTGGAAACCTTAGAGAGTCCTCTAACCAATGTCTTTGGTCCTATATCAAAATCATTTTTCATTCTCATTTTATGACCTTTTGAAAAAAATGTCTTTTTGTTGACTTTTGAAAAGGACCTATAATGTATGAAGCCATATCTCTTAAACCATTGACCTATGGGCTCTGATTCTTGAACCATTGGATAGAGGAATGAATTCTCTTCAAAATGAGCTTTGGTGGGAATTTTTCTGATGAAGTATGAATATTTGGTGAATTTTCAAAGTTTGGTTGACTTTTTTAGTTCATGCCCAAAATAGTAACTTTTGACTTTTGACTTCTCTGATCTTTCCTTGCATCATCATGATCAACCCTTGATCAAATGATGATTTTAGGGTTATGAGGATGTTGTTGACCAAATATCTTGAGTTTTGACTATATATTGACTTGAAATGACTGTTTTGCCCTTGAGAGTCGACTGTTGACCTAATCAGGATTTGAGGGACTAAATTTGCTCTGTTTGACTTGAAACTTTATATGGATATACTTTGGGATGTTGGTGAACCTATGGAACCACCTTGAGCCATTGATTCAATGATTTTCCATTGAATTAATCAAACCCTAGTTCAGAGCTTTTGTATAGGAGAGTGTGTTTTGGAGCTTTGTCTTTTGATTTGGTTTTATGTATGAAAAATAGCATGGGCAAATTTTGGGGTATGACACCAATATAGAAAATATGCCTACAAAAATGATAAACGACCTAGACGGTGGGTATTCTTTGTCAACTGTGACATTTGAAAACCCACATATCCCAAACGTCGGTCCTTTAGAGGTAAATCAACCTAACATATCTTATTGCGTTTATTGATAGTTCTAGCTCTAGCGAGGGTTTTATGGAAAATGGTAGTGAAACATCTAGTGCCTCTACTGAGGAGAGTACTAACGAATCTTCTGAAGAAGATGAAGAGATGAACTTCTGTAACCTTGATATGAGGGATGCAGTTGTCCATCTTTCTTCCTCTATTATGGCTTATAAAGATCTAGATGTTGCCATAGCAACTCCGAATGGAGGTGGACTCACTATTTTGATAGAACTTTTAGGGCGGCATGTGTTTGAGACTTTAGAGATATATATAAATTAGGGATCAATCAAGAAGTCATTGGTGTTGTAACTCAGTTATTCACCTCTGGGTGGATCTTGCCCAAATACAATTCCAATAACATCATTCTTCTCCCTAAGTACAAGGGTGATGATACCATGGAGTCTTTTAGGCCTATTGCTCTTGTCAACTTTAAATTCAAGATTATAACTAAAATCTCGGCAGATAGACTTAGTTGCTTCATGCCTTCTTTAATTTTTGCAGAACAAATAAGGTTTATTAAAGGGAGATATATTAAGGACTGCATCTGCACAGCCTCTGAAGCCATTAATTATCTTCATAACAACTCCTTTGGTGGAAACTTACCCCTCAAAGTGGACATCACCAAATCCTTTGACACTATAAACTAGGATTTTCTCTCGTATGTTCTAAAAAAGTTTGGTTTTAATGAAGTTTTTTGCAATTGGATCAAGGTTATTTTCTCTTTTGCCTTTCTTTCTAACTCTCTGAATGGAGCTCCTAGAGGTTTTTTCAACTACAATCGAGGGGTTAGACAGGGAGACCCTTTCCCCTCTCCTTTTTTGCCTGGAAGAGGAGGTCCTGAGCAGAAGCCTCTCTCGGCTACTTATGGTTAGTGATATGAAGCTTATGATTCTAGTAGTAAAAATTTCATTCCTTCACATGTCTTGTATGCTGATGACATCCTCATCTTTTGCAAAGACAAGCTCTCCAATATTGATATGTTGGTCCCTCTTTTTAGTAAATACTTTCTTGCCTCTGGTGGTCAGCTTGTTAACACATCTAAATCCTCCTTTTTCTTTGGCTCCATCTGCAGATCCAAGATGGAAATTATTCTCAACAGAACTGGTTTTTCTAGTGGTTTCTTGCTCTTCACTTATCTTGGAGTGTCTTTGTTCAAAGGTAAGCCTGAATCTCCTTACTTTAGACCCATTGCTAACATAATTCTTTCTAAATTATCTGGTTGGAAAGGTTCCAATCTTTCTATGGCAGAAAGAGTTTATTTATGTAAATCCATAATTGAAGGAATGCTAACCCACACCATCTCAGTTTATGTCTGGCTTGTTGCTCTTCTTAAGGAAATTGAGAAAGTTGCTAGGAATTTTATCTAGACAGGTTCTATTGTCAAGAAGAAGCTTTGTGTTGTAGCTTAGAACAAAATGTGTAAGCCATAGTCTCATGAAGGGTTAGGACTTAGGTCTCTTCTAAAGCTTAACGAGGCTACTAACCTAAAGATGACTTGGGATCTCAGGTCCAGCCCTGAACAGTGGGCAGTGATTCTCAAATCTAGGGTATTAAAATATATGTCCATTATCAAGTATCACATTTTCTCTTCAATTTGGTCTACTGTTAAAACTGAATGGTTTAACATTAATCACCACTATGCTTGGATTTTGGATAAGGTCTTTAACATTAACGTTTGTTTGGATAGTTGGTGTGGTTCCCCTTTGGTGCTCAACACTTCTGTCGAGTTTCTGCAGCAACATGATATATCTACTAGCTCTTTGGTTTTTGATTTCATCTACAACAGATCCTGGCTACTTCCAGGATTTGGTCAGACCTTTTCCCTTTCAGCTAAGGCTTAATCCTCATGATTCCTTGTACTTTCAAGAAGCCTATAAGTTCAAAAATCTTTCTTCTCCTCTGAGTTGGGCTAAAATTATTTGGAGACATGACATTCCTCCATCTAAATCGCTTTTTATTTGGAAACTCGTGCTTAATAAGCTGGCTACTGATGACAATCTTATATTAAGGGGCTGCCAGGTGGTTTCTATGTATAGCTTATGCAGAAAATCGTTTGAAACATCGCATCATATGTTTTTTGAATGCATATTCTCCAAGAAAATCTGGTTTTGGTTTTCCAAAACCGCTTAACTGCGTTTCAGTCCAAATAATTTGGAATCTTGGTGGACTTTTTGCTCCACAGAGAGATTCAAACAATGCTCCATGCTTCTTATTGCAGCCTCAAACTTTATTTTGTATAGCTTATGGGAAGCTCGAAACAACAAAAGATTCAACAACACTAAGCCAAACGTCAAGCATATCATTCAAAGAGTTTGTTTGCAACTGCTCACATTTTCTCATATCTCTATTGCTAACTCTTATCTTTCCATCCCAGACTTCAAACTCATGAAGGCTTTCAACATTACTATCAGACCTCCTAGAGCACCAAACATAGTCAAAATCATTTGGCACCCTCCATCTTTTGGTTGGATTAAGTGCAACTATGATGGAGCTTTCAATCACAATGGTCTTCCAGCAGCTTGTGGGGGATTGTTCAAAGATCATAAGAGCAATTTCCTTCTGGCCTTTGCTGACACGGTTTCTTGGAGGTCCTCTTATTTAGCCGAATTTGTTGTTGTGGTTCGTGCTATGGATAGAAGTGGAATAAACTTTGGATCGAAACAGATTCAATTTTAGTTATTTAGGGTTTCTCTAATCCGACTTTGATTCCTTGGCAAGTCAAAGTTGATTGGACTGCTTGTATAAATTTTTTCATTTCTAGGCAGTTTTTTATTTCTCACATCTACAAAGAGGGCAATTCTTGTGCTGATTTTTTTAAGCAAATTTAGGCCTCAATTGTAACTCTCTCACATTTTTTGATTCCATTCTTATGAGAAGCATGTAAGGATGTAACACCCTGAAGTACCAAGTGATTACCTGTATGCCCAACTCCAATCTCTCTCTGATCTGGTCGTCCGAGCGTCGTCAAGAACCATGTGATGCCCCTAGTCCACAAAGACCTCATCTATCTGCCAGCGGGTCATCAAGATAGGAGCGGAGATAAGAGGGTCCCGAGGTATCGTCTGACAGTACAAACTTTCGCATGACGCGCTCCGGAAGATAACGAACAATGATGGTCGAACTGGCAATCAACCATCCAGAATATAGGGCAAAGTCATCCCACAAAACCGTCTCACGGTGAGCAGCATATCAGTCGTATCAGGTGTCCTCTGCAGCGATGCAATCAAGAGCGTACTTGTAAGGCTCCGACACTTAGTTCCCTCTAAGAGGGATGAAGGCTATAGCACGCGGCATGACCTCAGTGTAGTCAGGCACCTCTCCCCAGCCAATGATCATGGGGAAGTGCTGTAATATCCAACCCTAGAAAAAAAACACGGGGATCAAACATTATGACAAATATATATTGAACAACTTTGAGAAAAAGTAGAATGATATAAGATTGTTACCACTAAGAGGGAACAACTGTCAGCCATATTCCTTTTGTGCGGTATCCGACAGGTACATAAGTAAACGACATACGTGTACGAGGAGTTGGTGTCCATGAACAGTTGAGTGCCTAACAAAAATAAGAAGTAACATCTCAGCACCCGCTGCCTGTGTATGTCCTCCTCTACTACGTCACCAGCATCCTACTGTTCCGCAAGAGCTCGGCCTCGTACTGCCGCATCAAGAAGGAAAACCTCACGTGTGCGCCGCAAGTCTTATCCACCTCCTCAAGCGCATCCTCAGGATCAGCCCCTAGCTCAACAATCAGAACCTCCCTTGCTTCCTCCTTGGTCAGCCTACCGTGACCAAGAAGGATTCCCTTGATATGTATATGCAAGAGGAAAACGATGTCGTCAAGCGTGATGGTAATTTCACCATGTGGCAGATGGAACGACGAAGTCTCTGACACAGGTCCTTATGTATCGTGTGGTACCCTATCTGACATTGGTCCTTCAGCGCAGAAGCTGCAAGGGCATCTTGGAATCACGACTCTGTAGGCTGCATGAGATTAGCAATCTTTCGACTGTGGTTGTAGAACTTCTGGGAAGCCCTATCCTGAAAATTTCCAAAGAAAACACTGTTAATAACAAGCAAAGTTAAAAATAAAAAAAATCAGAAACTGAGGACAATTAAAAAAGTAATAAGTAATAAGTCTAATAAATTTTACCTTTCGTCCATATATGTCTGGCTAAATGATCTTCATACCCTGTCAGCAGGGATTAATCTGAAGGACCCCCTAGATAGAGGACAGACGCCTCAGCCGTATCAGCCTCTGTAGATGCACATACACTAAATTTTCCGTAGATGTATCTACGAAACTTCTAACATTTCAAATAATTGGGCTTGTTCCGTAAATGCGTCCACGGAACGACCAAACGATTCATATGTTCCGTAGATGCATCTACAGAACGTTCTGCAACTTCAGAAACGCAAACATGGCGTAAGTCACTATTCACATTGTTTCTAAAGTATGTTTCTAAAAGTAACCAATGATTTCAACACCTAAAAATCTACTCAAACTCTATTACGAAAAATACTCTAAAATAACTAAAAAACTCAAAAACTCGAAAACTTATCGATTAAATTGAGTTTTAAAGTTGTTGAAATGTGTTGATCGTTGATGTAAACTTTGTCGGCCGAACTTGAGAGAAAAAAAACAACTCTGGTGAAAGTTTGATTTTTGAGTTGAGAGAGTTTGGGAGTTTGAGAAGATGAAAAGTGAATAATGAGAGAGGAGAAAAGTCTGGTGCGAATATAACATCAAATACTTTCGTAGGTGCATCTACGAAATAAAACAACTTTAAAATTAAAAAAAAATAATTTCAAAAATACATCTGCAGAAATAAATTAAAGGGCATTTTTTATAACGCGCATATTACATGAAAGACAAAGGGGTAAGGTAGAGATTATCAAAATACACTATGTTCGGAAAATAGTTGATTGTTTTTAATCATTTAAAAAAAATCCAGTGAAAAATTATGTTTCACACGGAAGAGACAGAAAACGAAACTGGGTGGGTACCATGCAAACACGTTCCATAAATTTCACTCATGCTTTTCTAATTGAGTAATTAATTCCATCATTGCCGCCGGTAACATCTCCGGCGAACTCTACCTTCGCCGGTAAGTCTCCGATTCAAAAATTTTCCCTCTCTTCGCTGTCAATTCAATTTCATGATTTCCATTCTAATAATCTGATCAGAAATCATAACTTACATTTACACAATTGTTTTAGGTTATCTCTAATTCATCACTGAACTCAATTTCTTCAATTATTGCAGCTACAATTCATACATGTGGTTATTGTACTTCAATTATTTCAAAAAAATAATAATCGAAACTGGCTTTTTCTGAATCTACTACAACTGATACTGACTTAACTTCAGAAATTGTTTTCCATGGTTTTGTTGTTTTGATCAATTTTCAATTTGCAATATAACAGGTGGTGTGAATGTTTTCTGTTGTGAACTTGTGATGATCACACATAACTGATCTGAAATTTTGGACTGATTGAGACCCTGTTGCCACTTGGATTTACCCAAGAAAGGTTCATAAAATGGTTGGGTTCTTGTCCAATATTCTGGGGAATGATCTGAAATGTGAAAGCTACTTTATTTTTAGTGGAGAAACTGATCTTGGGAATAATGTTAGGATATTTTTGTATTTTCTTGCTCTTGCTTATTGTTTTATTGGATTATCGGCTATAACGGCCCGATTCTTTCAATCTATGGAAAATGTGGTGAAGCACACAAGGAAGGTTGTGGTGATAGATCCTGTTACTAAAGGTGAAGTCGTTACGCATGAAAAAGTTTGGAATTATACGATTGCAGATATTAGTTTGTTGGCGTTTGGAACTAGTTTTCCTCAGATTTCATTAGCTACTATTGATGCTATACGGAATCTAGGGAACTTGTATGCTGGAGGTTTGTGCTTCAAAGCTTTTGAGTTTTATCTTTCTTATGATGGATGTTAGAATCATGTTTTATATGTTCATTGGTTTTGGTATTGGTGAAGTTGAAGTTTGAATTTATGCCAGTAATTAATGACTTTTACATTACAAATATGACAGTGTTGTCTGTTTATCTAATTCCGCTTAGTGGAAAAAGGCTTTTATTGTTGTTAGTAATTAGTGTCACTATTTCTCATGTTAATATGTATTTTTCACTTTGACAATTACCTTTTACTGAAAGATTTATATTTATCTGGTTAGCCGGGGGAAAAACTAGACTTATTTGTTATATTTTGAAGTACTCTATTAATAGACTAATAAACTGATTACTCTCTCTATTTACCTGTTTGCTTATAGTTGTAACCTCTTTAAGAACTTTCCGGCTACACCTATGATTACCACCATACCTAAAGAATCAATTAGTTGCTAACAGCCTTAAACTGTTTTAAAAAGAATATTTCATTAAAATAACATTTGTTTTCTAAAGTATAATTGCAAGGAAAAGAAAAGAGATTTGCTTTCATCACTAAGATTTGAATGCATGAAAAGCTTGTTCCAAACTTACTGTCCCTAGAAACCAAAGTTGACTTCTTGTCATGTTTTATCTTTATAAGGATAATGAATGTTGAATCTGTTACTAACTTTTCCTCCTGACTTTCTATTTTTTATTTGCATAAAAACTTTTTGCAAAAACAGATTACTCAGCAAGTTAATAATTTTTGGATTTGTTACTGCTGGAAAATCGAAAGAGTTGTTTAATGAGTGAGTTGAGTGTTGTGATCTCTTCTTTCCTTTTGAATAATATTTGATGTGGCGGTATGAGTATCTGTTTTATTCTGATCTTCAATTGCTTTTTGTTTCTTGAGGGGCTTTAAACTTCTGAGCATTATTTTAACTATAATTCTCCATAACTGTGCTTAATGTTCAGGTTTGGGACCTGGAACACTCGTTGGTTCTGCTGCATTTGACCTCTTCCCCATCCACGCCGTTTGTGTGGTAATTCCAAAAGCAGGAGAATTGAAAAAGATTGCTGATCTAGGAGTATGGATAGTGGAGTTATTTTGGTCATTTTGGGCTTACTTTTGGTTATACATAATTTTGGAGGTAGTACTCCAACATTCTTTTGTTTTAAATATAGTAAATTGATCTGTTTTCTTCCTTTTCATTTCTATTAACTCATTTATGGACGTGTAAGAACTATAATTTGAGCCTTCATTTCTCACTAGAAGCCTTCCCTCCTTAGAAACTGTAATTGACCTATTGTGAAATTTAGGGAATGATAGAGTAAGAAAACTTTGGAGGCTACCTCTCACTTCAAACTTCAAAGTATCTTAGATATGTTTTTACATTTCCATGGCCATTATGTATAATTATGTTCGCATCTCCTAAGTTGGCGCTGAATATCTAACACAAGCTTGTATCCAAATCTGCAAGTTAGGATAATTATAACTTTGTTACTCACACTTAGGTTTGATAAATTTATAAATTCAAAAGTTAACTTATAAGTAATGATCTTGTATAACTGTCTCAGTTTGCTTGTTGTTTAATCATTGATTGTCCTTTTTATGCGGAATATTCACCAAGAAGTTGAATGTAGGTATGGACTCCAAACGTGATAACCCTGTCGGAGGCCTTCTTGACAGTACTTCAGTATGGATTACTGTTGATTCATGCTTATGCTCAAGATAAACGTTGGCCCTATATTTCTCTACCTATGTATGCGCTTCAGTTTGTTTCGTGCTTTAGAATAAAATTTCAGAAAATTTTTCTATTCTGACACCTCATTATATTTGAAGTGCAAGAGATGAAAGGCCAGTGGATTGGGTGCCAGAAGAAACTCCTAAGCAAAAGTCCCAAGAGATAGTGGAGTGCTCTGAGATATTTCATTTTATTGAAGAAAACAGTGACACTGTTGATATTTTTTCCATTCATTCAGAAAACCCCAGAGGTATCTGTTCCACCTTAAAGTGGTGAAATTTGGCTTTACTTTCAATGATTTCTTCTCCTGAAACAATTTTCTTATTATGAGAAACATTCTTCAATGTAAGAATAATCTTACGTCACCATGTGTTCTAATTTGCAGATGGGTCGTACATAAGAGTGCCACAAATAGAGGAAGCAGAAAATTCTAACAAAGTTATGGAAACAGAGCTGGAGGATACCAGTTTGCTTACTATATGGAGACAGCAATTTGTTGATGCCCTGACGGTACTTTATTTATAGTGCTAGTGTCTTTGAGATTAAATGTTGATATCACAAATTCAATATAACAACCACAACCAAATATTACCCGTTAGTTGAGGCTATATGGATCAATTGGTGTTGTTGGGCTCTTCAAAATCCAAAATTTTAGTAGAACTATTTAAAGTAAGGTCTTGTGACCAACTCACTTCATTAACATTGTTTGTAATACTGCTAATAACTTACAATGGCTTAGTTAATCAGGGGATTTTGTGGATATGAAGGCCTGCATATAGTGCAGGCCTCTTATGACGAGATTTTTAGGTTCATTATTTACTTTTTTTATTTAATAAATGAATTATGTGATTGCTTGTTATCAAAATCACTAGAAAATCAATTAAAATTTGAATATGATTGCAAACCAAAGCAGATGAATAGCCTCATGG
Organism: Vicia villosa; assembly: GCF_029867415.1. Lineage (NCBI taxonomy): Eukaryota > Viridiplantae > Streptophyta > Magnoliopsida > Fabales > Fabaceae > Vicia > Vicia villosa. The sequence continues at coordinate 116,030,243 of NC_081180.1, forward strand.
AGTTTACAGGACAAATTGGATATTATTTCATGATTCTTTGTTTAGTACCTGTTAAATTTCAGATAGGCCATATTTCCTTATAAAGTACGGTAGCTCATTGTAAACAATTTTTTCAACTTTAGTGAATCAGTTTAATAATAATGATTCCACACTAAGAAATTACGAATAGGAAATTGTAAATTTGAATTTTGTAACCGGTTAAGTTTTGTAGTAATAAATTTAAGATGTTGATTTTAATATTTGCCCTTATTGTTGAATTTAGGACTCAGATAGAATGTTGTTTAATGAAATGCATAAAGGATTTATTCATTGTAAAAAGGCAATGCAAAGTTTCGAGTCAGTTTGGATAATTGAGCAATTTACTAACACTGCATCCTTTGATAATGAAGAGATGCACTAGTTTATGAATGGATTAATAAAAATTGAAATTTGAATTCTAAATTTATAATGGAAGGATTAAAATTTTTATTAATCTATTTAATAATTCATATCTTTAATAAAGAGATGCATTATTTCACTAATAAAGAGTACTTATGCTGGAGAATTCTAACAATATATCGTCAACTTACGATGACTAGTCTATAATTTTATTCAACAGGTGGAGAGCCAAGAATCTAAAAAGATGAACAATATCTATATCCGCATAGCTAAAATATTCTGGCAGTTGTTGCTTTTGCCATGGAGATTTATGTTTGCTTTTGTTCCACCGTGCCATATTGTTCATGGATGGATTTCTTTCATATGCTCTCTGCTTTTCATCAGTGGGATAGCATATATTGTGACTAAGATAACGGATCTTATAAGTTGTGTCACAGGTTTCCTTCTAACTAAGTTATTCCAGTCCACTTTCTTTACATTTCGTTATACATCCAAAGTTGTCTTGTTAATTACTTCTTTCATCCTTCTTTACCTCTTTAACAGGAATAAATGCCTACGTCATAGCATTTACAGCACTAGCCAGTGGAACCTCATGGCCTGATTTAGTGGCGAGCATGATTGCTGCTGAACGACAAAAAACAGCAGACTCTGCAATTGCAAACATCACTTGCAGGTCTTTATCTCAATTTACATCTCATTCTTGCTTTTGGATATGTTGGCATTGGACTGCCACTCCTGGTTCTATGAAGAAGCTTTATAGAGTGAATGAGCTTAAAATAACTTAATCTTTGATTATTTTTGCAGCAATTCAGTGAATATATATGTTGGCATTGGTGTTCCATGGCTTATTGATACTTTGTACAATTACATAGCATATAGAGAACCTCTCCGAATCCAAAATGCAGGGGGACTTAGTTTTTCTTTGATTGTTTTTTTCGCTACTTCTGTTGGATGTATCTCAGTTTTGGTTGCTAGGCGTATAGTTTTTGGCGCGGAGCTTGGAGGACCAAGGCTTTGGGCATGGATTACCTGTGCATTTTTCATGCTGCTGTGGGTGATTTTTGTTGTACTATCTTCACTTAAGGTTTCCGGATTCTTTTAGAATGGTATTTGGAAAACATTTGTAGTCATTTAATTTATCATACAGACCCTTATCTATTGTTCATTGTTACATTATGTTCATTGTTATGTATGTTTCCAGCGTGCCTACCTCCAATTGTCATCATCTTCCTTAGCATTTAAGTTTTTTTCCCTTTTATTTTGATGTATTTCATACACATTTTTTGTTTGAGTTTTCTTTTTTAGGAACTATACAATTTATGTTGAAAAATGCTTCTTCGGAACTAAGCAAATTATTGTTTATAACCGGCTTCAGGTCAGAGTTATCAATAGCGGGCTGATAGGGGCGTTATCCTAGGATAGAGGCTCAGAGCGGTGACCCTCCGCTATGGAGGAGCGGTTCGTGTCTCACTTTGAGATAGCGGACGCTATTTGACATTTAGTGGGTAGCGGTAGTGGAGCGCTTCCCGATCGGAGAGGATTTGAACTATTTTGAATGCGAAAATCCAAATTTACCTTTAAAATAAATAAACATTGAGGAGTTTTGTGATTTTTTTTTTCAATTTTCCCTTACATAGAACACAAAATAGAGGATTCGATTTTCTTCTCACACACTTTTGCTTCAGTTTTTAGTTTTCTTCTTACAATCTTCTTTTCTGGTGTCGCCGCCTCGGTCTGCTTCAATTCTCAACGCCACCACCACCATCTTTGTTTTTTTAGTGTCGCCATCTACAATTCCCTCTTCTCAAGTTGGTTTTTATATCTATTTTGTTCTTTACTTTTTTTTCTCTCTGTTCTTTTTAATTTATTTTCTTTGTTAGTCTGTTTTTTTAAGTTTTTTTTAAAAAAATTTTCTCTTTTTTTTTTAAAAACAAATTAAACTATAGGTTGATAACAATTTTAAAATCGTAATGAATTATTTAACACATCAAATACATAAAATAATTTATTAATAAATATAAATGGTTTAAATTTTTTAATAAAAAAATTAAAATGAAAGATTTAATATTTGATATAAAAGAAAATATGATAGGATACATAACAAAATTAGAAAAAAAACATAAATAAACATAAAAGAGTTATAAAAAAAAATCAAAAAAAATGAAATGATTATGATTTATATGAAGGACAAAAATTTCAAAATAATTTGAAGGTGGAGAATAATTATAATAAATTAATAGAAGCAATCGAGGAAAATATTATAGTAATTATAATAATTTTTAAAATATTAAAGTTCATATTCCCCCTCCCTTCCAAATTCCCCGATTTAGAGGAACGCAAAAAATATATTTTTAAAAGGTTTTCCTCCCCTTCCCTCCCCTCCATCTACCCCGAATCAAATACACCCTTAATTTATTTGTTTAAGATTTAGTTTTTTTTCTTTCTAAATCAATTAAGAGTTAGTAAAGTTCTATATATCATTGCAATAAATCAATTAAGAGTGAGTAAAGTTCTATATATCATTGCAAGATGTTTGGAAATGATAGATACTCATCCAACTTATTATAAGTACTAATTAATTTATAAAAATTGATGAATACTCTATATAAAAAGCTTGAGAGAGACAAATAAATGTGATAAAGGTGTGATACGATGAAAGATACTGAGTTGTAGAATAATTGTATGAGGTGTAGAATAATTGTATGGAAATGAAATAAAAGTTGATGTGATACACGAAAGATAATATGAGGTGTAGAATAATTGTATGGAAATGAAAGGATATAGGAATTAATTAATATAGAAATCATTTAAGATGATTTTATTTAAATCTAAATATGTATTTTTTTTACAGCACAGCATATATGACACTATTAGTCATGTCATATAATTCATATTTTTTGATGATATGAATCTACGTAGAAACCTCGCTTATATAAATACCTTAATAAAAATCTCGCTTTTTGAGGATGTGATTTCTCTGTTCTCCGCAATATCTCTCTTCCTCTCTTCTTCTCATTTTTCATACTTGTTGTCAAAGTCCACCTTGTGCACCATAAAGGGTGTGTTTAAATTGGTGGTGGACAAAATTAATTTTAAAAAAATTGAGTTTGGTAGAATTGATTTTAACATAATTAAGTTTAGTAGAATTGATTTATGTTTGAATTTAATAATATTATTTGAATAATTTTATCAAAATTGATTTTGATTATATAATTATTATAATGATAATAAATGTTAATATAAATAAAGAAAAAAATAATTAATTCATGAAAATTAAAGATGTTAAAAAAAAATTAAAAAGAGTGGTAACAAATAAAATATTAAAAAAATAAAATTGATTCTACTAAACTTAAATGTTAGAAATTGTAGCTTTTAAGAGAATTGCTTTTGGAAAATGAAAATTGGTTTTAGAAAAATATCCAAATATAAAAAAAAAATCAATTTCTAAGTTGAAGTGTATTAAAAGTGCTTTTGAAGCTCGTAAAAATCAATTTCTAAGTTGAAGTATATTAAAAGTGCTTTTGAAGCTCGTAAAAGTCAATCCATAAGTTGAAGTGTATTAAAAGTGCTTTTGAAATCCGTAAAAGTCAATTCAAATATGCACTAAACTATTGTCACTCCATTCTTGAAAAGAAGAACTGCGATGCGAATATGTGTGAATCAAAATATATATCTAATATGGATATAAATAATCCATATTAATTGAATTGTTACATTTTTTTAATAAAAATAAATATTATAACAATAAAAATATAGTATTTTAAAATAAAATACTAAGTAGTGTAAGATTGTTTAATTACTGAATATTACATTAAGACTACAAATAAAAAATGTCACGCATAAATAACAAAAAATATGTATGTAAAAATCATTTATTTAAATAAAAGGAAAAAAAATAAATGTAGGTGAAATTTCGTACTTAAACATAATCTTATCAAATGAGAAAGAAAGAAAATACGACTAGAGGGAAGGTTACGTGCGTAAAAATGATTAGGTCAACAACTTAGTTTTTTATATAAAAAAAAAAAAGTTAAAACTTTAATATACTGTCTTCAATAAATAGACATGGTTCATACAAAGTTAGCTAACATCAATCCAGTATGTATTAAACCAACTAAATCTTATGGTAGAATTTAGATGACCAAAATAATAACAATAGGAAAACAATTCAACATGTATCAAACCAACTATGTATTATGGTGGAATTTATATGACCAAAATAATAATAGCATGAAAACAATTCAAACATCTATCAAATCAACTAAGTACTAGGGTGGAATATATATGACCAACATAATAATAACATGAAAACAGTTTTTAGGAAGGAAATTAATTTTTTTTAATAAAAGAAAGCAATATATTTACAGTTAAGGTAATTAAAATTCAACAGAAAATTAAACCGGTATAGTTATAGTTTGAGATTTAAAAATTCAACCGAAATCCAACCTAGATTCAATTGATAATAATAAAGCATATGTATTTTGATATAGTATTAGAAATAATAAACAAATATAATTTATAATTTCATACAATTAAACATTAAAGATTAATTTTTATGCAACGGTTAAATATATTTTTATAGAGATATTTTATAAATTAATTAAAGCATGTAAGCATAAAATTATTTTAAAAAAAGTTAGTGTAGATTTTAATTTCTATTATACTAGAATGAAACTTTGATAAGTATTAATAATAAAAAATAAAAATTGAAGCCACCTTTAAAATATAAATTTAAATTGAAATGTGAGTCCCTTTAGAAAATGTTGGAAAATAACCACAAAAATATGTTATGTTTTTATACGAAGTTTTTAGTTATAGTTTGATGATGTGTCGTCTCACATCAAAAGTTAAAAGAAAGTTGCATAGCAGAATACTCTGCATATAAACAACAACCTTTGGATTTTTAACAAGTGCAATCTCCCACGTGATTTCATATATGTGTGTGAAAAATAACACACAGTATATAATATAATATAATTTCTTTTTTTTTTTTTTGATTATTAGATGTAGAAGTTTTTTTTTTTTTTTTGCTGATAATAAATACTTTTATTGCTTTGATTCATAAAGTTAAGATTTTTGAACTATTTTTTTGATTAATTGTTTGTATAAAATTTTATCTAAGATTATTGCTAATAGATTGAGATACGTGATTGACTGTGTTATTTTCGAGTCTCAGTCAGCATTCGTAAAAGGTCAGCAGATTTTGGATGACATTCTTATTGCTAATGAAATGGTGGACGTGATGGCACGAGATATGTGACATCATGAACACGACAAGGGAAAGAAGCTAAAGAATACCAAGTGAAATGAGGATGTTGGATGGTGTTTTCGACAAGAATGATTTTTGGCCTTAGGTGTCGAAATCCATATGTTACCCTGAGACTTGGAACTTCGCATATTTTTCAGACTGTGAACGATAACAATCTCAAGGATTCGACAAAGTTGATGGTTGATAGTAGCAGTTGGAGCGAAACAACGAGATCAGATTGAATACCTGCTTTTTGGTCTTTGAAGATGTGTGGAAGTAAGTTAGAAGATTGAAAACCATGAAGTGGGACAAGTATCGATCGTTGTCTTATCCATGCATTGAATAACTGATTTTTTTTAATTTTACTACAAGCCAATTTTAAATGTCAAATAAACCCGATGAGGGTTCAGTTCCCGGTCTAACTAGTTGAACTGGCTTGTCCGGTCCGATTTTGAGTATATTATTTACAAGAATGAAATTAGTAAAATTAACATTGGTATAGGTAAATTTCAACTTATCTCCAATTTTAAACTCACATGTTATTAAAATTGTAATAAAAATCATTAATTCACACAGAAAATTTCATAAAAATCATACAAGATAATACTAATAGAAAAAACTGGAACAACGATGAAATTTAGAAAAGAAATTGTTCCTTCTCTATTAGAGATGAAATTAAAGACAAGGTCTTGAAGATAGAGACCAAAGTTAAATTTGGCTAAATATTGACAATATTTAAAAACGAAAAGTTTTGTCTCCAAAGATGAACATGCATAAAAATATGGGCAGGCATGAGGTGAATTGACATGCTATATGGGCTATAACCTGTCATTTGTTATGACATTGGAGAAACCAAGAATTATATGTACCAGATTATATAACACCCTTCAACATGACTTGATAAATTAAAGCTATAAAGCCAAAAGTTATAACCTAAGAATGAATATGCAAAGTATAATGATTCATAGAACTAGATAAACAATTGACATTTCCTAGACGTAATCGGACAAGGACTGGATATGTCTCAATTCAGATGGAGTAGTTCAAAAGAATGGATCAGTTGGATGTGGAGGAATAGCAAGGAGCGGCAATGGAGATTGGTTGCGTGTTCTTCTAATAGTATAGGTATATGTAATGTATTTATTTCAAAATTATGGGGTGTTTTAGAATGCTTACGCCTTGCTCAGTCCAAAGGCTATTTTCCATGGTCCAATTTGGAAAACCCAATTTGGCAACCTGGTGTGTGCCTGCCAAGTGTGTGTAACTGGTTTGGGCCATTTTCCATGGGTTGCTTCTTTTGGGTCCAATAAATTTATCCTAGTCCAAAATCTTATGATTTAAAGTTATAATATTCCTTCAATGTGTAGTCTCTGTGGTAACTTCCTTGAATATACCAATCACTTATTTATGGATTGCTCAATTACTATTAATATTTGGAATCGACTCTCCATTAATTATAACTCTCATATTAATGTATCCTCTTTTCCTTATATTTTGGAAGCTTGCAATAGAAGTTGGTCGCTTTAATGCAAACAAGTTATTCTTGCAACTATCATCAGCATAATTAATGTCATATGGTTTTCCAAAAATAATAAAAGCTTTAACAATTTTCCCATCAATTGAAAAACTCTTAATGATATGGTAATTTCAATTGTCTCATTAATTGGAAATTCCACTCACTTATATATGATTCCATCTACCATAGATTTTGTGATTATTAAAGCCTTTGATGTACTAATACAATATCTTAAGGATGATTCCAACAAAGAAATAATCAAGTATTCATGACATTGAGATTGCTTTGAGTAAAGAATGATATCAAGTGAGGTTGTAACGTGACTCTACATTAACTACTTTGACATTCAATTCACCTCATTTAGTCCCCCAATAACTAAAGGCTAGATGGAATAACTATATTCATTTGATTTTAAATATGTCTTTCTTAGTCTCTCATAGACTCAATGAAGATAATCATTGCACAAATAAGATGACCAATCTTGTTTTAATTATAGATTCTTTAGTGAGTGTAATAATATCCCTTTCGTTAGTAATGATGATTTCATTAGAATTAGGTTTGGTTTACCGAATTTCTTGGTTAACCTTGAGGGTATTTGTATTGTCCAAAAAGGTACAAGTGTGAGTGTTTACCCTGTAATAGCATGGAGACTTAGAGGCCCTAATAGGTATATTGCACGTTTGGGGGTGAGGGCTAGCTCACGATGGAGAGTAGCCATGTACGGTGATTTTTGAGGTTGTTTAATGGACAAGCACATGTGAGGTGAGAGGCCCTACTATTGACCGGTGCTGCTAGGTCGCATGCGGGTGGTTGAAGTGATGTTGCTAGGATTATTCTGAGCGGAGTACTCTCCAAGTGGTGTTTGAAGGTGTGCGAGTATGAGTTACTTAAGAGCTGTCTCCCTCTTTTTTGAAGAATGAGGTATTTATAGGAATTCTTGATTGCTAGGGCTTTCTTGGAAAATGTCGTCATCCATCCAGTCAAAAGGTGGATAGTTGAATTCCTATTCCCAAGGAATATGTGGGTCAATAACTATATCCACTTTCCCATTATCTAAGACATGTCTTATCCCACATTTCTTCTCCTCATGGACGGAATAATATCTCTTCTGTTATTAACGAGAATTTTATTAGAATTAGGCTTGGTGAATCATTTTTTGTTTTGGTTAACCTTAAGGATTTTGGTTAACCTTAAGGATTTTGGTTAACTACCTTAACATTCAAGTCACCTCATTTAGTCTTTTGGCAGCTAAAGAATATGTGAAATAATTGTCTTCATTGAATCTGAAATATGCATTCCTTAGTCTCCCATATACTCAAATAAGGTAATCATTTCACATACACCACTTATTGTGATTTATCTATCAATTTCTTTAGTCTTATAGGATAATATCCCTTATGTTATTAACAAGAGTTTTATTAAAATTAATCTTAATTTACCATATTTTAACTTTGGTTAGCCTTGAGGATTTTGGTTCTTGTTTTCCCTTCTCCCCTCTTTTTTTTTTTATCCTTCTTTTTCATCTATTACACTCTTGAAGTGTAACATTTGCACTTCATTTATTTAAAATTATTCAATTTCTTATCTAATTTTAAACATACTAAACTAATCTTTACAATTTTATCTTACAATTTTATCTACGAAATAAGATAGAAGGTAGACTAGAGAAGAATATTGTTGAAAAAATAAATGTTAAAATAATAGAGATACATTTAATGATTTCTAAAACAATATAATAATTCATACTTATGAATATCAAGGTTTTGTTTGTCGAATTTTATTTTTATGAATTGGATTTCGAACAGAATGAAAGTATTCACTTTTCTGTTTAAAATAAGGACACTATAATATATTTTTTATATAAATAAAATATGATTGAAATATTACATATTTATTATATTATTCTTTTAATTTTTTAAATTTAAATATATATTAAAAAATATATATTTAGACATAAGGGTGGCAAAAATAGAATTGGACTGTTAGATATATCTTTTTTTTCATATCTTTTTGCGGCCCTGCCTATATTCGTTAGTATTTTTTGTTGGCGCGAATATTGATGGAGCAAACATGAATTTTTGCAAAGAGTTTATAGTGTAGTGTGCCCCCGTGCCGCCCAAATTTTTAGGGGAGTAAACAAACATTTTTTTATCTATACTATCTACTATGTCAGCCCTACCCCAATTTTTACAGATTTTTGTATAATTGAACAAAGTGGAGTCGACATTCTCTTTTTTCATCCCTACTTAAAGATCTAAACCCCTACTTTTTAAAACTGAACATGTAAACTAAATTTGAAGAAAAATCCTATAATATAAAAATGAGAGATGAAGAGGCGGATCAAGAATATATATATATATATATATATATATATATATATATATATGAGATATTTATAAAAAAAATATATTTTATATAGTTTTGTCAAATACTATATATTAAAATTTACAATTATTAAAAAAAAAAGTGATCACTCAATTATATTAAAACGTGATATTTAATTACTATGCATTTACATCATCACTGCATCACGATCTTTCAATTATATTAATTTTAAAAAAATTAAAATAAAAGCCAAACATTACTAATTTATTGACCGTTGTGATAAACTAAAAGTATAAAACTTCCTTACACTGTGAGTATATTTCAATTAAATTCTTATTTTTTGTCAAGCCCATATAATTTTTTATATCATAAAAAAAATTATATTTTAAAATAATAATTAAATAAGAAACATTAAAAAAGTATTAAATTAAGAGAGAGAAAAAAGAAAAGTATTATAACTAGGAGAAATTAATATAATCTACTATATGCATAGTACATTACCATAAATACAAATTAAAAGACACTCAATAAATATTCATGAATAAGTTTATCTCCAATTTTTTTTCTTCCATTTTATTATAAAATTAAGATGATTTCTCATCCCACCTCATGACTCTCTTACACACTACTGAATAGACCAAATTGCCCTTGTTCATTCGTAGATGCATCTCTAGAAGTACCTTTTTTTTTTAACGTTGCTTTGTTACGTAGATGCACATACGGAACTTTCGTAGATGCATCTACGGAAATAATCCAGACCCAGAAAACCAGAACAACAATATTTGTAACGATAAAACATCCACTCATTGATTAAAATCAACATTGATTAAAATATATATCGAAATTTTTAACAGAAAATTAAGAAAACTAAGAGATCTAAGAAATTACAACAGTTAAAACAATATCATCTGATCCATGCATCATTAGAACGGAATCAATGTCGCCTTCCACTTCATTTCACCAACGTTCCTTTTCTCCGGTCTCAGATGAGGTCCTTATTCTAAGCCTCTGGATTCTTCTGATGACTTTGTCGGGTTTGTACTCCTCCTTTAAAAAAGACATCAGAGTCCTCTTGAATTGGTCGAAGGAATGGATGTTCCAAAATTTAACCGGCATATGGGGTTTGACGGAAGAGAAAATAACATGCTCATCCCTTCTGAGATAAACTGGTTTAGCATCGGGACCCTTGGATGATGTTCGCTGCCCTGAACATGGCCTTATGTGAGCCATTTTTGTGTTTGCGTTTGTGTTTACGGTTTGTGTTTGTGTTTGTGTGTAATAATTCAACCCTAAAGACCCCAAATTTATAGAAGCCTTTGATGATTATGAACCACACAATTTCTGTCACATAAAGTTTCGTAGATATATCCACGGAAGGGTCATATATTTCTCCGTTCCATAGATGCATCTACAGAAAACACCCATAATTTTCAATATTAGACTCTTCCGTAGATACATCTATGGAAGTTTCCCTGTTAGTGTTTTTAACAGAACTCAATGCAGTAGCAACTTAAACACAAAAACATAAACACTTTGAAACACATAGACAAAAACACATACACATAAACACAAAAAAGGATTATATTTCAATGTTATAGAGTGCATATATTATACTTAAAAACTAGATAAGTACATCAAAAGAACTGTCGCCGGCTAAATCTATTGGAGGTTCTAATCTTGACTTTTCGGCATTTGATTCCTTCTCGATGTTGTTCAACCTTTCAAAATCGTGCATCCTATTCACAAAATGATCCGGCCACGTATCGGAAGTTCCGGTGATGTAGGTGGTATAGGGCATCCCGGTTTCAAGTAAACTTGCACAAAATGTTTCGATTTTGCGAGCCATCCAACACACATAATACGATCATTTAGATTCATAGGAGGTGCGGTACGGAGCGAAAAAAAGGTTTCCGAAAAACCATATCACGTCAAGTCAATGTATACCATGTCATATGCGCATGCAATAAGATGTCCCATATCCGGGAATCTCATCCATTTTGAAGTCGGTGCGTAAGCACCCAACCAAGGGACAAGAGTTTTGTGAACTGATTCAAATATAGCTTCGTCTCCAAATACCCGCGTGTACAAGTCTTTATGGTTCATCAACTCTTCGATAAGTTCATGACGAACAAGCTTTTGATCATCCTCACCCTTACCAAGCAAAGCCGATATAGCCCAGAATCCGCAATTACCGCCCCCACCACATTGACGATGTAGTCAACGTATTTGTGCATAAAAACCGGCATCTCGTCGATGAATGGAATTTTTGGAGCAATATGCACCTCTTTGATTGGTGAAATTTTTGGATCAATATGTACCTCTTCGATTGATGAAATTTTTGTGGTAATAGGTGTCGGAGTCGAAACATTCGGAGCAATAGGTGTCGAAGGTGGTTTGCTAATGCGAACTCCTTTGTTTGAACTTTTTTGAGATTTAGAAGTAGGTGAGTCGGAAAAGAGTTTGTCGACGTGCTCACAATATGAAGGATCCCGTGTAGTCGAGTTGTCATTCGGCGTAAAATTCACTTTCTTTGGAGCACCCTTTGTTTTAACCGCTTGAGACGGCAATTTCATGTCGTTTGTTTCTGGAAATCCAATCTTCTGCAATTGTTCTTTGATGTATAGTTTTATGTTGTCATCGGCCTTCGAAAACCTCTCTTGTATCATCTCCAATTCGGAAGTAATAGAGATATTCGATTCTTCTTCATTACAACCATCATCATCAAAACTAAATCTCTTCCAATGACAGTGAAGGATGTTGTCCTTAAATCGACGCTCGAACACCGTAATGCTCCGACCGAATGAGGTTTGTATCTCGTTGTGTTGGTTCGAAATCATGAGATTTATGGTGTCCCAACCTCCACAAAAATCACCCTTGCTATTACACAACCTATTTTTTAAAGTAACATGTGTCAAATCAACTCTATTGGTGGTTGTATTCCTAAGGTGTCAGACCTTATCAGTCCATGCACAAACAAACTTCTCCTTCACTCTGTCAAGAATGGTGTTTTCAACGTATTTCAATAAATCAGGGTATTTTTCACATATTTTCCAAAATTTCAATACGGCATTGGCATACAATTCTTTTGTTAATGAACTTGCAATACGAGCCCATGCATCCATTATTTGGTCAACAACCATTCTGGGCTTCACCAGTTTCCCACCTTCGGTCTCTACCTGTTTCGTTCACACAGCAGGTTTAACCTTACTTCTCACATTACATGATATGTGATATCGACAAAGTAATGCATCAGAAGAAGAAAATACCTTTGCAACCACATTCATCAAAGCAGGGTCACGGTTCGTAACAATCGCCTTAGGCATCTCGACTTGTTTCTTCAAAAGTGAGTGACACACCTCTAATGCCCACCTAAAACTATCTTCTTTTTCACACTCCAAATCGGACCATAACTTCGTCATCGCAAGTTCTGTACCACGACACGTATTTGTTAGCATCCAACATTTTCAACAATTATTGCATCTCACTCCTATCTCCCCTACTCGCCTTATTATTGCGGTACCGTTGATTATACACTTGCCTTATATTCGATACGTTGTCGGGTTCCTTCCTTTTCAATGTGGCAAGTATATTTTTCGGTTGGACAAGATTCAAGGACATGTCTTTACTAGATGTCTTCTCTTCCGGATTGAGCCGACAAATACTAGGATGTCCTTGTAATTTTACGCACAAATCATGGTTATGCAAACCATAAATAACAGAGCATCTCTACTTCTTGCTAGCTAATATGTAACAACGGATCTTAAATGGACACTCGCATTTTCTAGTAACTATGTTGTCTCTTTTAAAATTCTTTAGAGGAGGATGGTATTTCCCGCTTCTTTCGCACATCATTGTTACAAACGGGTTTCTTCTTGCCGTACCATTATCCGATCTTCCTATTACCACACCAAAACCAAGGTTAGTTGCATTCCTACGAATTCATGTTAGCATGCTTTCACGGTCATCAAAGTCTTTCTTGCTACGAAATTCACCTCTGACATCTACCATCTTTGCGACTACCCCATCAACACTCGTAAAAACATCGACTAAAGGAGCTAATTCTCTAAATATTATCGGGGTGCACCATACCTATTTGCAAATAATTGTCAAAATAACACAAAATTGCATAACTGCTAAAAAAACAACTCAGAGATTGTTCCGTAGATGCACCTACAGAAGTGTTCTTCCTCAACACGTTCCGTAGATGCATCTACGGAAGCAGCGTAACTTTTTTTCAGAGAAATTAGTTGCATAATGTGAACAATGTAGTGGTTGAAGATGGATATTTACCTGAAATTCGGACTCATCTTGCTCCCTTTGATTTGTTGCACCAAAAAGTTTGAGTTTTGGAGTGAAATAAGGTATTGATGTTGTAGGGTTTTTAGGGTGTGGAATATGGAGAGTTTGAAGAAATAAAAAAATGGGGGGAATGATCATGTTGGTTCAAACTATATCAGACACTTCCGTAGATGCATTTACGGAATAATATGGCGCTAAGTCATTCCGTAGATGAACCTATGGAACTATCCCTGAACTGAATTTATTTGTATTTTTCCCCATATATAGTAGTTTATTATACTTCCGTAGATGTATCTACAGAACCAATCAATTTTTTTTGGATTAATGGGGTGCTTCTGGAAGTGCATCTACGAAAGTTGGGGGGGGAGGTAAAAATGAAATTCCGCGCGGTGTGTAAGAGAAATATGGGGTGCATTGAGATATTTTCATAATTAAATATACGATTTTTTTATTATTATGAAAATGTTTCAATATCTTTTTTTCCTTAACTATAGTTTCATTCTTAATTTAAAAAGTTGTCACATTCGTTCTTTAACTTATGAAATGACGGCATGAGTCATTTGTGTCCGATTGTCTCAAATGTCTGTTTATATTAGTATATGTTGCAGTTGAGTTGGCAAAGGTACTTCATCTTCCTTATTACCACGAGTATCGTGTTCTGCATCTCAAAGTCAAATTAGAGCAATTTCAAATTAGGGCATCGTGTTATGCATCTTCCTTCTTCCTTAGGTTATCGTGTTCATTATTTTCTAGAAATTGAAGCATGAAACCAAAGCTCGCGATGGAAACCTATTTGTCATTGTGGAGATGTAGTTGTGCTTCGCAGGGCAACAACAGTTAAAAAATTTGGAAAATATTTTTGGGATTGTCCAAATTTTAAGATATGCAAGTAATTTCTGTTTAACTTTTGTTCACTTTGAAAAATATTTTTTGATACACTAATTTGTATTTGTATTTAAACTCCACATCTATGAAAATTTCAAGATCCTTACAAAGAGGGTTTGGTTATTTCGATTGGTTCTACGAGGATGTGGGAGATGAGAATGGGAAATTTATGATGAATAGGTTGGAAAGCATAACAAAGAAAATTGATGATGCAAAAAAGGATTTGAAAATGTTGGAACATACGAATCAAATTAAGGTTTCTTTAATGGAGAAAATGATGAATTGAAGAAGATGAAGATTAGAGAATGGAGAGTAAAAATTGAGAGAGAGAGAGTAATTGAGAGTGAGATGATAAATTGGCATTAACAACAAATAGGAGTAGTGAGCTCCTTATATAGTACACATTACAAAATGATTGGAATGAATTAAAACACCCAAAACAGAAACAAAAAAAATAGTTAAGCTTCAGTGTAACCGGTTACGGCAAACAGCGTAACCGGTTACGCAACTTCAACGCCTCCAGTAACTCTGTTTCACGGGTTCGTAACCGGTTACGACAACCACTGTAACCGGTTACGCCAACTGAAGTGGTAAAAACAGCAGTTTCAACACACCATCTCACTTCAGTTGGTCCAAATCAAGCATGTTCAGATTCATTCTCAGCCTCTTGAACACTTCATTTGTCACCCCCTTGGTCAACAAGTCAGCCACTTGATCTTCGCTTCGACAATATCCCAATCGTAACTTTCCATCGCTCACTAACTCCTTCAAATAATGAAACCGCATCTCTATATGCTTGCTCCTTCCGTGTGCAATCGGATTCTTCGCAAGATTAATCGCAGAAACATTATCAACAAGGAGAGTAATATCCTCACCCTCACTACTATTAAGCTCCTTCAATAGATTCATAAGCCACATGGCTTGGCAAGCACACAACGATGCCGCAATATACTCGGCCTCACAAGATGAGAGTGCTACCACCGGTTCCTTTTTCGAACACCAAGAGATTGGGGTTCTACCTAGCATAAAGATGTATCCAGTCGTTGACTTTCTATCATCCTTATCACCACATCAATTGGAATCGGTGAAACCAAGTAAATCACACTTTCGGCCCGTATCCAATGCCGGAAAGAGAATTCCACAACCAAGAGTCCCTTTAATGTATCTAAGGATCCTCTTGACAGCTGCCATATGAGGTACCTTTGGTCTCTCCATGAATCTACTCGCAATACCGACACTAAATGCCAAGTCCGGTCGCGTATTGCACAAGTACCGCAATGATCCAATCAATCTTCGATATTGAGTTGGATCAATATCTTGCTCATCCTCACTCTTGGACAGCCGTAGTCTTGCTTCACATGGTGCAATGGCCACATTACAATGCTCCATTTCACACCTCTTCAAGATCTCAAGTGCATACCTCCTTTGGTGCATGAGCAGTCCCATTTTTGACTTTTGGAACTCTATGCCAAGGAAGTATTTCATGATACCAAGGTCCGTCATCTCAAACTCACTCATGAGTTCCTTCTTGAACCTTGAAATACTCTCCTCACAGCTACCGATAATCAAGAGATCGTCCAGATATAGGCAAAGAATTATCACACCATCCTTAGCATTCGATCTCACATATACGCCATGTTCGGACACACACCGCTTGAAGTTAATGTCGACAATAAAACCATCTATACGTTTGTTCCAAGCTCTTGGAGCTTGTTTCAAACCATACAAGGCTTTATGCAACTTGTAGTATCTCATCTCTTGATTCTTCACTACAAAACTGGGGGGCTGTCCAACATAAACCTCCTCATCAAGTGGACCGTTCAAAAACACAGATTTGACATCCATTTGATAAACGTTCCAATTGTTGTTGTTTGCAATACCAACAACCAACCGGATGGTCTCAAGCCTAACTACAGGAGCAAACACCTCCTCAAAGTCTATTCCTTCACGTTGCAAAAATCCTTTTGCTACCAATCGAGCCTTATACTTGATTATCTCGCCCTTCGGATTTGCTTTCACTTTATAGACCCAACGTACACCAATCGGCTTTTTACCATGAGGTAGATCAACTAGCTCCCAAGTACCGTTTTTCTCGGTTGATTTCAGCTCCTCTTTCATTGCACAAATCCATTTTGGATCCCTTAGAGCTTCCTCCGTATTCACCGGTTTGGATTCGGCCATAAGCGCAAGATGGACGAAATCACCTTCATTATTAACTTCATTATCTTGGAATCTCTCGCATTCTTAGAGTCTAGAGGGCAACACCCTTTGTCTTGTTGATCTTCTACGATTTTCTTCAGTTTGAACATCATTCGGGGGTGTCATACCCCAAAATTTACCCGATACAATTCATATCTTTTAATTCACCCAGGGTCCAAATTAGGAGTCATGGGGTTTGACATTCCTATTGTCAAACCCACGCTCTTATAAAATATCCTGAGATAAAATGTGGGTGTAATCAACAGGTGTTTTAGGTCCAATCATGTGAGCCCAATTATAAGGGTTTTATCATATTTGGGGTATTTTAAGGTTTCACTAATATGTGTTTGATTCTTATTATTAGTTTTATTAGTACTAATTGTTGGTACTAATATTATTAATTTTAATAATTAGTCAGAGTAATGTTTTTGTTAAAATTATTATGTTGTTATTATTACTATCATTATTTAAATGTTACTAATTAGTATTAGTTTTAGGTTTATTATCAGTATTGTGGTTAGTATTGATTATTATTGGTAAGTGATCAAAGGGATGAAGTTGGGCTAAACGAATTCAAGGAATTGGGCCAGATTGTACACACTAGCGTATTGGGTCAATGGGGTGGACTTTGTGCTTGATGGATCAAGGGATGGACCGGGTCAATCTGACCCGAGTCCTGTTCACCTTCTCCCCCATCTCTCTGCGCTGTTTGCAGCTTCCTCCAACCATAACCCTAAGATCTAACAGGCAATTATCCAAGCCCAGCAATTAACAAATCAAATCTTCATGAATCATAACACAATCAAATAACAGAATCAATCATCAAACGAAATCTAATCTTAACATAAAAATAAAACAAATTTTATTAATCAGAGAATAAATTTACAAACGAATCTGAACTCAATCAAAACTAAAAAAAAACCTAAATCAATCTAAGTTTTCCTAATTAAAATCTAACCTAAGACTATAAAACGGAAAAAGAAGAAATCAGATGGAGGAGAATTTTCTGAAAAAAAACCCCTTGCGTCGCCGCTCTTCGCTCTTGGCGTTTGGATCTTCATCTCGATCGGTACCTGCAAAGCAAAGAGAAGGAGGAGGAGATTAGAAGCACGGATCCAGAAAGAACGAGTTCAAAGTCACAATCAATTGAGGTAAACACAAACATCACTTAGCTTAGGGTTTGATTGCATGTTTGCATGTTGTTCACAATCGAATCTGGGGTTTAGAGTTTGCTTTATAGGTTAGGGATGAAGATTGAAGTTTCTGGGTTTGGATTAAATGATTCTGGGTTGATGTTTGAGTCTGCCGATGAAGATTCATCGGATTCTGGGTGGTTTAGGGTGGTCGGGATGATGGCGTACGATGGCGGAGGGAGTGTTTTCTGGGTTTGGCTGAGGGATAGAAGGGAGTGAGAGAGCAAGAGAGAGACCGAGGGTGAAGAGAGAGAAGGAAGATGAGAAAATGAGAGATGGAGAGAGATAGGAACAAAGGTATTCTCCCTCGGTCCGTTGGATGGGAACCATGTGGCTTCACGATAGCCACACGGTTGGCATACCGAACATGATTCGGTGCTTTTTCCTAACCATGCGCCCTCAGATTCAAACACATGCATGCCCTTAGATAACCACATACGGGATCAAACGATCAAGATACTGAACCTACACCATAACCCCTGCGCCTTACCCACACCTGATCCCAACGGACTAAAAACCATAGTGGGCCTGACCCATTGTTATTGACACACCCTAGTCTTGCTGATCTTTAATAATTCACACCCCCTGCGCCTAATTAATTAATTAATTTTTATATTAATATTAACTTTATTAATTGGTTTTTAATACAATGTTTTCTCCGATCCGTTCGTACTCAATGATCGCATTGGTGAAAAATAATAATAATAAAATTAATTTTATGGTAGAATTTAATTTGTTAATTGTTTTAGCTAAACCAATTAGTCGCGGCGATTAAACAAGAATCTTAATTAATTCTCTCCTCGACCCGACTGAAGCTATCGGTCGCTTTAGACGAGAGATAAAAATACACAAATTAAAATACATCAATTTGCTAAAAGTGATAATCGAATCAATCGATTAGAATTGCCAGCAATCCTTTACTAATCTGTTAACTATGGCGATCGAATCTATTGATCGTTGCGGTTAATAGTGCCATATTAAATCAGGGTTGTACGCCCAGAACATCTAAAACAACTTCAAAACACTTTTCAAACGTCTTTCAAACTTCAAGTTCAAAATACAGATTTTTATCTACGATAGGCTATTCAAAGCCTTCAAACCTTCAAATCAAATTTCAAACCTTAAGGGCGTACAACCCGCCGCCCGAACTACGTTGACTCTGATTCTCCATAAGGAGATACGTAGGCACTTGGATAACCAAGGCGAGTCCCCTTCCCCATAAATCTCATCTTTGCCCTTTTCACTTCCTTAGCTATTAACCTCTATAATTTTGCCATAAAACTGTTACCTTAGATTCAAAGCCAATAGGAAAGGGTTGAGGGTGCCTAACACCTTCCCTCGACCTGATTATAATAACTTACCCCGAATCTCTTAACTGCGTAGGGTTTCCTATTCGCCCTTCAGAATAGGTGGCGACTCTAAAAGTTTAATTTTTAGGGCGGGTGCTACAGCTGGCGACTCTGCTGGGGACAATCATCAATGGTGAATTATTATGCTCCTAAGGCTTGAGAGGGTTTAGGTTTGGCAAATTATTTAGGTTTGTGGCGAGCGATTAGGGTTTGGCATTTTGCCATTTTTAGGGTTTGGGGGAAGGTTTTTTTTTTTAATAATAAATATTTAATTCTTTATTTATTTATTTATTTATTGTTTTCATTAAATGTTTATTTGTCATATCTGTATAAAATGCTTAATTGTTATAATCTGCACTGTTGGGTTTTATATGTGATTGTTGTTAAACCTAAGCGTGGGAATTATAATAATGACCAGAGGGGAATTACATCGCCTACGAGTCTTATTATAATTCCACTCAGAGTGGGTTGAATATTCGGAAAGGTCTGATACGAGGCTCGACCTTGTTGAGGGCTGGACTGGGTATTTAGCTGATCTCTCTGGGAACCAACCCCTAAAATTCGAACCTCATGGACCAATGAGTTGTTCCAAAATCCAAAGAGACAAAAAGTCTCGGCGGCTACGAACAATCCCATGAGACCTTCTAGAACATTCCCGTGGGAAGGGTAGGCTCCTGAGCCGTTACGTCGAACCTATGAACATAGGGCTTATGTGCTTATGGGTTTAACTGTACGCTTTCATTATTTCTTATATATCTCATATAATTGTGGCATTCATCATGCATCATGTGCATTCTTGCATCGGGTCTTATCAAAAAAAAAAGGTGGAAAAAAAGGAGTTACTATATTTAACCAATGGATGTGGATAAGGCATAAACACGAATAAAGCATATCATTCATGGCATGCATATCATTTTCATGGAATTGAAAGAAGATCTCTCTTTTACCTTCAGAGCAAGAGACCATTGGGAAGGATAATCTAACATCCCGACCGTCTTATCAGACCAGATTTCAGCAAAAGAAAGCGATGGAACAACTAGAGCAAAACCAAGCCGCCCTTCGCGAGGAAGTGACTCAATTGAAAGGCATTGTTGAGGATCTCAAAGGAGGAATGACCCAAATGCTGAGCTTCATGAAAGACCTCAAAGATAAGCAAGACAAAGCTAAGGAAGTTCATGATCAGTATGAAGAGATACCTAAGGATGGCAACCCATTGTTAGGATATGTTAAGGGTCATGACCCTCACAAGGCAAAAGCTCACTCCTCAAAAAGGGTTATTACAACTCATGAAGAGGGGGAGGCCTCTCAAGAAGGATTTATCCCTACTACTCAGAAAGAAGGGACGTCTCGCACAGTTCGCTTTCCAATCAACAATCCGCTTAGGGATGAGGACTACTTGGATCTACGGTATGGGGACACTAATGACACAGATCAAGTCCCTCAACCAAAGATGACCTCTGCTGATTCTGGGGAGAATTCCAAGGAGAATGGACAAATCAAGGCGCTAGAAGAGAGATTAAAAGTGATAGAAGGATACGATGTCTTTGACGTGAATACCTTCGAAATGAGTCTGGTCTCAGACTTAACTATCCCTCGCAAATTCAAGATTCCCGACTTCGAGAAATACAAAGGACTCACATGTCCGAGGAATCACTTGCGCATGTATGTGCGAAAAATGGCTGCCTACGCCCACGATCAAAAACTGATGATACACTTCTTCCAAGAGAGTTTAAGCGGAGCGTCTATTGACTGGTATATGCAACTGGAGAAATCCTATATCAGAAGCTGGAATGATCTGGCTAACACATTCCTGAAGCAGTACAAGTACAACTTGGACATGGCACCCAATCGGATGCAATTACAAAACATGTCACAGAAGAAGGAAGAATCATTCAAGGAGTATGCCCAAAGGTGGAGGGAAATGGCTTCTCGAGTCCAACCTCCCCTGATGGACAAAGAATTGGTGGACATATTTATGTGCACTTTGCAAGGACCATACTACGACAAGATGGTCGGATGCATATCTTCAGGGTTCTCGGACATGGTAGTCATTGGCGAAAGAATTGAAGATGGGATAAAAAATGGGAAGATACAAGGGGCACCCTCAGGTTCTTATCACACAAAGAAGTCATATGACGGAAAAAAGGAACCCAACACTGTTGGAGCGATCCTGGTTAGTCAGACACCAACACTACAACAGAAGGATCAGCAAAAACAACAGGGTGGCCAACGCCCCTGGAGGTCCAAGCCAAAACGATTGTTTACTCCATTGCACATGCCGCTGTCTCAAGCTTTGCAACATCTGCTCAGTCAGAACCTGGTAACACTGCTGCCTCCATACTCAGCTCCAGCTAACCCCGCTCCCGGGTACAAGCATCATGCTAGGTGCGCTTATCATTCAGATAGTCCTGGTCATGATACAGAGGATTGTGGTCCATTGAAGCACAAGATCCAAGATTTGATTGAAGAAGGGCTCATTGAGTTCGAAGATCCTAGCAAGTCTAACACCATAGGTGGCTAGAAGAAGGATTTCTTAGATCATTAGCTTTGTTTTCATTCGCAATTTCTTTCCGTTTGTTTAAACATTAGTCTCACGACATATGCTGTGTACTTTACAATAATCATTAATGCATTGCTTACGTTTGTCTTGATTCACTCCTAGTGTTCCCACTATATTTAAAACTGTGTTTTTACTCGGTTTTCTCATTTGTGATATTCAACTCTCGTTAAAAGTCGTACACCTTTAGAGGGAGAATGACGAAAACGATACCATAATTTCATACACTATGCTTTCGAACAGACCGTGTTGACGATGTACAGGCATTGTTTCAATTCCCACACAGTGGAGATATAAGGATGTTAATCCCTCGTCAACCCCTTTGAGCCTAAGAAGTAGGAGTTTTCCTTCACGTACAAAATAAAAACCCTCAAAATATAACCTGGGGTAGGGTAGTTGCTCAGTTAACTTAATTATTCCAAGTTGTTCCTTTGAACATAATCACCGATGGTTCCCCGTCATCATTAATTCCGGCAGTCAATATCCGCAAAGGAAAACAAAGAAAAAGAAAGCAATGCAAAAGACTGCTAAGTCAAAATCTATTAAGGAGACTTAGGCAAAACTGGGGCATTCCGCTGACTGTAGTTTTAAAACAAACAGTTCAGAAAAAGTTAGGGATAACAAATCCGAAAAAAGGTTACTATGTACCTTCGACAAAAGGAAATACTACAAAAAAGGAGAATGACTGCCTCTGCAGATAAACCTTTGGTTTTTGAACCATCATAAATGTCAATGTCACAATTCCCAAATTCTTTTGGAGACTAAATGCATAGCTAACTGAGCATAGGACTGGAGAACATCGCGAAGGTTGGGATGGGTATAAATAAACTTTGAGCCTCTATCTTTTGTTTCTTTAAACCGTGAACCAGGCCACGTTACAACCCTTAAAAGTCCTAACTGAAACATGGTTAGTTCGAAAGCATACCGTTGCCAAAGGTATCCCGACTCCTTAAGGTCCACTATAATTCTTGAGTTGATGTCACTTTCTTACAAAAAAAAACTTTGTTTTACTCAAAATGTTTTCAAACTTGGAGTGATTTACCTCACATGAGGATTTAATCCAGTAATCACACAAGATTACAATGGTTTTCTACTTAGACAACTTCTAAGTCTTCTAGAGTATACTGACCACAACCTGATCACTCTAGGAACAAACTGCTTAGATACCCTCTAAGACTTTCTAGAGTATTCTGATCAATAACCTGATCACTCTAGTTCTTACAAATAAATGTAAACAAATTCTTTTAAGAGTTACAATGCTTCTTATAAAGCTATTATCACAACTGTGATTTTCTCTTAAGATTAAGCTTAATCTCACTAATATATTACAACAGCAATGTAGTGAGGTTGAAGATGAAGTTTGAGAGCTTTTTGAATTTGACAGCGTTTCTGTATATTTGCGCAAGTGTTGTATTCAGCTTCTCATCAGAACTTCTATTTATAGGCGTTTGAGAAGATGACCGTTTGGGAGCATTTAATGCTTTGCGTGATCCGTACAGCATTGCATTTAATGTTTCACTCTTTTGTCAACTACCTCGAGCCTTGCTTTCGCTGTGTCTACTGACGTTGCCTTTAATAGCTACTAACGTTCCTTTTGTCAGTCAGCGTAGCCTGCCATCTTGTACTTGCTTCTGATCTGATGTTTGTGTAAACAACGTTTGAATATCATCAGAGTCAAACAGCTTGGTGTAGAGCATCTTCTTGTCTTCTGACCTTGAAGTGCTTCTTAGCGTGATACCATGAGAACTTCAGTGCTTCTGCTTCTGATCTCAAGTCCTTCTGATGCTTCCATAGACCATGTTCTGATTCTGCTTGACCATCTTCTGATGTCTTGCCAGACCATGTTCTGATGTTGCATGATGAACCTTCTGAGTTAGTGCTTCTTGCGCTGATTTTGTGCATACTCTTTATGTGATTCCTGAAATGGAAATTGCATAGGATTAAAGTACCATATTATCTCATACAAAATTCATATACATTTTTATCATCAAAACTAAGAATATTGATCAGAACAAATCTTGTTCTAACAATCTCCCCCTTTTTGATGATGACAAAAACATATATAAATGATATGAATTTGCAATCAGAATATCAGACGACTAAAGACAATTACACAGGTATAGCATAAGGATATAAACATAGTGTGTGAATATGTCTCCCCCTGAGATTAACAATCTCCCCCTGAGATAAATAATCTCCCCCTGAAATAAATACTGGAAGAAATTTATAAATAAAGGACTTCCCTGAGTATTTTCCATTTCAGTTGAGACGATCACATATGCTTAGATCTTCAGAACATTCACAGCTTCTGCTTCTTGCTTCCATAGGACAGCTTCAGAGTGATAAGTGCCAAAATGTTGTTATTTTGAGTATATAATTGTGGCACTTATCGATTCTATTCATTCCGTTTTTGTAATAAAATCCCCACTTTTGTGTATATATTCACATTATTTAGTTTTTATATGTTTTATATACCGTTTAATAGTTTTTCCTTTGTTTTTATAGGTATTCATGCTTATTGGAGCCTCGAGGAATAAAGTGTCGAAGGCACGGCTCCGATTGCGCGATTTTGGATCAAATAAGCAAGTTTTGTGCAGCAAGCGCCGCTGAGCGGCGTGTAAGCGCGCTTTCCAGGGGCGAGCCAATTTTCCATGGCCGCTAAGCGGTGGCTCTGGCCGCTAAGCGGAGGCCTGCTTACTGTTGTAGATATTTTGTGAATACGTGTAGCCCGCTAAGCGAGCTCAGCGCCGCTAAGCGGCGGGTAGCAGAAAATGTGTTTATATTTCTTCATTTGAACCATTTTTAGGGTATGGTTTTGGGAAAGTTTTAGTTCCAACTCCATCATTTTCATTCTTAGAGTAGGATTAGCTTAGAAAACAACACCGGGTCATGCACTTGGAAGATCGGAGGTGGATTTCTCATCAACCGGAGCTGACAACCCGCGAGATGTTTGGTTTATCTCTTCTATTCTTTGTGTATTTCTTTTGTGTTGGGTTTGTTTGTATATGTACTTGAATCTTATGTATATTTACCGATTTACCGATTACAAAGTTATATTTAACTTTCTTTACAAATCTATGTTGATTGTTATCGTGGATTTTTGCTCTATGCTGGGGATTTGGGTTGCTTTAGAGATAAACTTCTTGAATCCTTATCTAGGATGATAATCTGTTGGTTCTGAACTCTAGAGATAGATTTAGAGCTAGCATTCACCGATTGTATCTGTTCTTAATGCTTTCGTGTTTGAGCGGCGCGCGAGAGATCGCCGACGCGAGAATACGGATGTTCTCGTGACTTCGCGTTAGAGATAACCTTAGTTGTGAGATTATCTCGTTTGTGCTCCAGAGATGGACGCTTATGTGAGAGATACGTGATGACATAGATGAGTATCGTAGGTTGATTATAACGGGTTGGTAAGTGTATGTTTGTGAAGAGTGAATATATTTACATTCCTGATAAGTTATTTCTCTTCTAAGAATGTGTTTGTTATTCTTTCCTGTCTATATCTTTGTTTACTTTTCGTTCATTCAAACCCGAGTTCGAAACCGTAGAAACTGTTGAATGGCATCTCCATCTCTGTGGACGATAAATCCCGGATCAATATTTCCAAATCTTTTCTTTTGTTGCTTGCCCTATACTGCATTCAACAAATTGGCGCCGTTGCCGGGGATGGTTTTGATTGCATCGCAATAGTTTCCATGGTCTTGAGCTTTGTATATAACGTATATATTGTATAGTTTCAAGTGTATATATTTACTTGTACATGTTTACTTGTTTATGATCACCAATTTAGCTTACTTGTTTATAATTACATATAATTATACTTTTGTATATAACATATATATTTTTATAGTTTCACTTGTATATGTTTACTTGTTTACATTTACAAATTTTTCCTTTTTGTATGATAATAGTTGTTTGTGTTCCATACTTGTGCATATGTGTTTATTTGTGTATATAGTTGTATACTTTCATTTTTATGTTCGTATAATTGTTGTATATATTGTACCAGTAACGTTTGTTGAGTGCTTTGGTTAGGACACTTTCTTTAGGCTTGTGCGGTGAGACGTCACCATGGCATGACAAGAGGAGGCTACTTTCCAAACACCGAAACAATAAAGGCGTCGAGCTAACAACGTAAAACAAGCGCTCGTTGGGAGGCACCCCAACGGTTGTAAATATTGTTTATATTTATATTTATGAGGTATTTAGGTGAAGTGGAGGAAAATTGGAACAGCTGTGCTGTTCTGATTTTTCTGGTTTTTTCTGTCATCGCTAAGCGAGCCTAGCTCCGCTAAGCGATGACAGCAGAATTTTGTTTTCTTGCTTTGTATCAGTGGGGTTCCCATTCCACTTGGTTCACTCGTTTTTCCCACTCTCACCAAGGCTAATTAGTAATATATATTAGTTTTGTTTTTCTAATTCTTTTGTTGGTTGTTTGTACTCGAATTTTGTTCGATAATTCGAAGATTTTTGAGGTGATTTTCCAAAGCTTGAGTGTTTCAACTTGCGGATGTATGGTAGGATATTGTTTTTGAAGTTGTATCATTCAAGGTACTCATTTATCGCTTTCTATAGCATAGCATGTTTAGGAAACTTTTCATTTGTACAATTACCATACCATTCATTCTTTTGCATTATTTGCTCATTGATTGAATCACTTTAGTTCCCAAACCATAAATGTGAGGAAGCTTTCCATTGTTTACATATATGTTGGAGGCCACAATCTTTGTTTTAACTGGATTTTATTATGCTTAATCTTTTGTTTATGTTGATTTTATGAAAGCATGAAAAGGATCAAGGCATTTTGTTTCATTTTGAGCACAACCACCAAAACCAAATAGTCAATTCACCTTGTGAGTGTGTGAGCATTTGTTAACCCTTTTGAGCCTTTTTGTCAATATCCATGTTGTTTTTGCTAAATACTTATCTTAGAGTGTTTAGTTCTCATTTTTGCATGGATGATTGATTCTTTTTTTTCTTGAACCCTCAACCATGATTTTTGGTATGAATTTTTACCTTGCCTTAGAAAGTAGGGAGTATTCATATGATGGTGTGGTTGAATTCAAGTTGGGGAGAGAAATGGTTGCTACTTATTTGGTAGTTGCTATGAGGTTGAAAAGAAAGAAAAAGAAAAAAAAAATGTGAAAAAGAAAGAAAAGAAAAGAAAAAAAGAAAAAAAAAAAGAAAAAATGTGAAAAGAAAAGAAAAGAAAAAAAAATGTGAAAAAGCTTTGAAAAAAGAAAAAGAAAAGAGAAGTGAATAATTGTGCTAATAAGTATTGTGATTGGTTTGAGAAACTTGTGGTTAAGGAGGAAGTTTGATCGAGATTTTGTTGTTTGAATCTTTGGTGGATTGATCACTCCCTTAGGTTTAGGCAAGTTTTTGTTTCGATTAGCCTTAGGACTTATCCCTTGTTTGTTAACCAAGCCACATTACAACCTTGAAAAGTCCTTGTGATTCTTGCTTTTGTATCTTCAATGTGATTTTTGGATGAATGCATAATTTAATCTTTTGTTTGCAAGATTGTTGGATGAGTGTTAAAAGTCCTTCACCTTTGTGTGTTCTTCATCCATTAATGAATTTTTGCTAGGTGTGATTCATGAGATAGCATGTATTGTGCTAGAATGTTTTGTATGCTTTTTGTGCTTAGGATTCGTTTCATTTACAGGTTGTCGTTGTAGGATAGTGGTAAGTATTTACTTTGTTTATACGTTTTTGTATTGAACCATACATTTGTTTTTGGTTTTCAAAACTTGTTGATTCACAATTCTTTGGTTTATTACTTTTGATTCTTTGATTTATTTGACATTGTTTGAGGACAAACAAAGTTTTAAGTTGGGGAGAGTTTGATAAGTGCCAAAATGTTGTTATTTTGAGTATATAATTGTGGCACTTATCGATTCTATTCATTCCGTTTTTGTAATAAAATCCCCACTTTTGTGTATATATTCACATTATTTAGTTTTTATATGTTTTATATACCGTTTAATAGTTTTTCCTTTGTTTTTATAGGTATTCATGCTTATTGGAGCCTCGAGGAATAAAGTGTCGAAGGCACGGCTCCGATTGCGCGATTTTGGATCAAATAAGCAAGTTTTGTGCAGCAAGCGCCGCTGAGCGGCGTGTAAGCGCGCTTTCCAGGGGCGAGCCAATTTTCCATGGCCGCTAAGCGGTGGCTCTGGCCGCTAAGCGGAGGCCTGCTTACTGTTGTAGATATTTTGTGAATACGTGTAGCCCGCTAAGCGAGCTCAGCGCCGCTAAGCGGCGGGTAGCAGAAAATGTGTTTATATTTCTTCATTTGAACCATTTTTAGGGTATGGTTTTGGGAAAGTTTTAGTTCCAACTCCATCATTTTCATTCTTAGAGTAGGATTAGCTTAGAAAACAACACCGGGTCATGCACTTGGAAGATCGGAGGTGGATTTCTCATCAACCGGAGCTGACAACCCGCGAGATGTTTGGTTTATCTCTTCTATTCTTTGTGTATTTCTTTTGTGTTGGGTTTGTTTGTATATGTACTTGAATCTTATGTATATTTACCGATTTACCGATTACAAAGTTATATTTAACTTTCTTTACAAATCTATGTTGATTGTTATCCTGGATTTTTGCTCTATGCTGGGGATTTGGGTTGCTTTAGAGATAAACTTCTTGAATCCTTATCTAGGATGATAATCTGTTGGTTCTGAACTCTAGAGATAGATTTAGAGCTAGCATTCACCGATTGTATCTGTTCTTAATGCTTTCGTGTTTGAGCGGCGCGCGAGAGATCGCCGACGCGAGAATACGGATGTTCTCGTGACTTCGCGTTAGAGATAACCTTAGTTGTGAGATTATCTCGTTTGTGCTCCATAGATGGACGCTTATGTGAGAGATACGTGATGACATAGATGAGTATCGTAGGTTGATTATAACGGGTTGGTAAGTGTATGTTTGTGAAGAGTGAATATATTTACATTCCTGATAAGTTATTTCTCTTCTAAGAATGTGTTTGTTATTCTTTCCTGTCTATATCTTTGTTTACTTTTCGTTCATTCAAACCCGAGTTCGAAACCGTAGAAACTGTTGAATGGCATCTCCATCTCTGTGGACGATAAATCCCGGATCAATATTTCCAAATCTTTTCTTTTGTTGCTTGCCCTATACTGCATTCAACACAGAGCTTGAATTTCTTCTTGGATCATTGCATGCTAGATTGTATCAGAACATTGTTGAATGTACCGGAGCATCATCTGAGCATCTCTACATCCTGAAATGTTACAAAACAACCTACACGACAAAAGTCAGAGCATGAATGAATCAGAACATAAAATATGTATCAGAACATATAATATGTATCAGAGCATAAACAATAATGTTTCAGAGCATATTTAGAACAAAAAAATGCATCAGAACATTTAAGGGATAAGAATGAGTTAGAGCATATTCTATCATCAGAATATCATAACATTTTTCCTTCTTGCTTCTGATCTTGAAGCTTCATAGCACTCAGCTTGCTTCAATTTCCATGAGCTTGTTTCCATGCAAAATTGCTTTTCCCATGTCTTTGCTTCTCATGTTGAGCTTTTAAGATTGTCTTCAATCCTGCAAAACACTTAAAGACACGGAACTTGCAAATTCTTGTTAGAAATGTGGAGACTTTCTCCCAGCAACTGATAATATAAATCAGATCATTTTATCACATTTTCTCCCCCTTTTTGTCATAACATCAAAAACACAAAAGATTCAGATGAAAAACAATATGAGAGAAAAGAAGATAATTTTCATTGATAGCAAAAAAGAATTATCAGAAGGTACAAGGAAAATGCATAGAAGACAGATGCAAGAAACAACTAAGACACAAGGACTAAGACGACCCTAGCTTAGACATAATCTTGGCCAGTATGTCATGAATCCCAGCATTGCTCTCAGTCTGCCTCTCCATGAAAGAGCGGAACTCAGCATTGGTGTCTTCTTGCTTGTCCATACGAGAAGCTAGCTCAGCTTGGTTCTTCTGAATAACCTCTAGAGTCTTCACCAGAAGAGAGGGTTCACCAGAAGAAGCTTCACAACTTCTGTTCAGAGGAACATCAATCTCACCAGCAGCTTCCATTGTTAGATCATCATCATGATTTTCCTCAACAAGAATAGTCACAGCAGGATGATCTTCAGCATCAGCTTCTCCCATATAAGCATCTTCTTCATACTCAGGAGCAGGAAGATCAGAATCTCCATTCTCAAGAGCTTGAAGAATGGCAGCAAGATTCCTTGGAGTAGAAGGACCTTCAACTTCTAGAGGATCAACAACTTCTGGAATGACCAAATTGGGGTCCTCCTCAGAAGGATTTTCCCTCAGAAAGTCAAACAGTGACTTGAAGTCTCCAGTCAGAACTGGATACTTAGGTCTCCAGACCACAATTTCCCTGCAAGGATTGGCTTCCAACTCCGCAGAAACTCGTGCTACAGCAAGTTCATCAATGAATTCCTTTTCTTCAAGACAATATCTTCCCCCAAGATGACTGAACCAAAAATCTTCATAGGGCCTCAGATTCCACAAGGTCGTGGAGCGAGTTCTACACAAATTTCCTGGAGTTCTTGAAAACAAGCATCTGCTTTTATTTTGAAGAGTCTCCAAAATTTTCGCATAGCAACATCATTTAATCCAGCATGATGAGCTATTCTGAGAGTGTCAAAGATACTTCTGAGATTCCTCTTTATCATTTCATAGATTACACCAGTAGGGTATGCTCGGAGAGAATTTATTTTGGTTATGGGAGAATCTGGTTTTGGAACAGAATAGGGTTGAGGTTCTATATCAAGACGGAGGGATGATTCTGCTTCATTCTCAGAATGTAACACTACCAGCTCAGCTTCAGGACGAGGCTTGGGTGTGTAATTACAGTCACGGAGCAATTGCTCATGTGATACAGAATTTGGGAGATCTGATACAGAGGCATTATTTTGAGAGGTGGAAGGAATGGGTTCATAGTTTGCATGAGGTGGGGGTTGAGAAGTGGATATATTTGTGTGAGGTGGAAAGAGAGTTTGAAGGGGTTGAATATCAAGAACAGAGTTTTCAAGGACCTAGTCAGAAACAATGTTGGTTGTAGATGGAGAGGGAGGAATGGGAACATTTGTGATGGGTGAATGAGAAGGGGTAAGAGTATTGGTTACAGGAGAAGAAGGAGGTGTGAGAACATGGATATTTATGGGTGATTCTGATGGGGCTTTTTCTGGTTAATTTACTGGTTCAGGGGTTTGAGCAACATTTATTGGTGCAACTTCTGAACATAAAGCAGGAACAGAATCAGGTTCAGAGAGATGTATACCTTTGGATACCTTCTGAATAGCCTCAAACACAGCCTCCAGTTTCCTCTGCTTCTTACTCTTCTGCTCTTCCACAATCTTTGCCTTCCCAAGAGAAATTTCTCTTCTTCTGGCATATTCCAGTCTCTCCTTCTCATTATCAACAGCCTTCTGACCTTCAACTTCTTGAGTTTTTGGTCCTTGAATAATTCCTTCTGGCTGATTCATAGCTTCTTGAGCTTCTTCTTCTTCATCCGAATCTTCAATGATCAATTTTCTTTTTCTTGTCTTCTTCTTTTCAACAGCCTTTTCATTTTCCACATTCTTATTTTTCATTTTTCTCTTCTTCTTCTTCTCAGCAGTCTCTTTTTCACTATCTTTATTTTCAACTACAACTTCCTGAACTTCTTCAGCAACAACTTCTTCTTGAGCAGCTTTATCAACAACAACAGTAGCAGCAGCTACACTTTGGACTACCTTCTCCTGGTTAACAGAAGGATGATCTAATTTTTGCTTTGTCCTTCTTTCCTTCTTAACAACAGCATCAGGTGCAACTTCTGAAACATCTTCTGAAGCAGCAGGCCTGGAAGTGGAAACTTTCTTGCGACCACCTTTAGCAGGAGCAAATTTGCCTTTTTCTTCCTTGAGTGAGTTCAGATATTTAGTTCTGACTTCTGGCAGCTCACTTCTGAAGAAGGACTCAAAGTCAGCAAGAACATGATCTCTTCTGCTTCTTGCTCCAGGAAGAGGTTGAGGGGTTTGTATGATAACATCAATAACACTCATCTTTCTCAAGGTGAGAGCATTCAAGCAACTTCCAGTATCAACGACAAGATCTTTGATGATTCCTTGAGCTTCCAAGTCTTCAACAATCTTGGAATGAACCAGAAGATTTGTAATAATTCTTCCAAAAGGAATAATAGTATACTTCTTTGTTCTGAAGGCATTTCTGGAATCCCTGACAGCATTCCACATGTGGTTGAAGATTATGTAGATAACATCAACCTTCTTCTGAGTGGCAATGCAATACAGAATGTATTTCTGCTCATTGTTGACAAAATCTGCAGAATGGGTTGCTTTCCTGTGATAGAAACACCCCAGAAGAATCTTGGTCCAGATTTTGTAGAGATCCTTCATGCCCTTGACACGGTCGATTTTCTTCACGTCTTTATAGAGTAGCCAACACCTCATCCCAATCAGCCCTTAGATCAATTTCATGAGCACCCTCAGGGTTCCTTAGATCAAACATTATTCTCAGGATGTTTTCAGTAACGACTACAAACTTCCCATGAACAAAAGACAGAATAGATTTAGGAGCTACAACAGCGTGCACCCAAAATTCTTTTACAAGATCTGGGTAAACCGGTCCACAGAACTCAGCAAATAATGAAGTCCATCCTTGAAATATGATATCTTCTTTAAGATGAAACTCATGTTCTTCAAGACTATCAAAGTCTACCATAAGTTCACAGATAACTTCCAACTCCTTTTTGGGAATAGAGCAGGAGATAGCTGGAACAATTTGCTGATCTTCTTCTTGAAGATGGAGAGGAGCAGATGAACCAGCATTAAGAGATGATGAAGCAGCCATTGAAACAATACTGAGATTGCAAGAAATATTTCTGGGTTTGCGCTTAGGGTTAGAGAAAAGGGCAAAGAGGTTACAAAAATGCATGCACAAGGAGAGAGAGAATGGGAGCGAAAAAGATAAACGTTATGATTTGAAATATATTTATAGAGGCGGATTTGAAAAAGAATGCAATAAAATTATGAGAATGAACAGTTACAAAATCAATTGAAATCAACTGCATTAAATGATGAGTGACGTTAGGTGAGAGAACGTGGTAATTGAAATTATTTACACAGTTACCTAGGGCGCCGTCCCATCAGATTCACTCACGCTTTTACCATCCATGCGAACACGTGTTCACCATCGGAAAACACTTGATGACAGCTGTGTTGCATTGTATTTGCTTCTGATGATGAATAGAGCTTTTTCATCTTCTGATTCTGGTCACTGATTCTGACTACCATTCTTTAGAAATGATCTAGTTCTGATAGGATCATCTTTCTTTCCAAGAATCACATCTTCTGAGTGAGCTGAGGTGAGTCTAGAAGATCTTCTGACTGTTGGTTCTTCAAAAATCCTGAGATTCTCTAAAGATGCAGCAACTTGATCTTTTGATCCTTTGCTTCTGAGATCCTCAGCTTATGATATTTTGCTTCTTGGTTCTTCAGCTTCTAATATTTCAATATCTAAATTTGCAAAATTCTCAAACTGCTTTGGCTTTTCAAGACCAAGCTTATCATCAAATCTGATATTAATTGATTCTTCTACAACCAATGTTTCAGTATTGTATACTCTGTAGCCTTTAGAGCGTTCAGAATATCCAAGAAGGAAACACTTTTGTACCTTAGAATCAAACTTACCAAGATGATCTTTAGTATTCAGAATAAAGCAAATACATCCAAAAGGATAAAAATATGAAATGTTGGGGTTTCTGTTCTTCCATAATTCATAAGGAGTCTTATTTAGAATAGGTCTTATAGAGATTCTATTCTGAATATAACATGCAGTGTTTATTGCTTCTGCCCATAAATGCTTAGCCATATTGGTTTCATTGATCATGGTTCTGGCCATTTCTTGTAGAGTTCTATTCTTTCGCTCTACAACTCCATTTTGTTGTGGAGTTCTAGGGCAACAGAAATCATGGGCAATACCATTTTCTTTGAAGAACTCCTCAAAGAACCTGTTCTCAAATTCACCATCATGATCACTTCTGACCTTTATGATTTTGCACTCCTTCTCAGATTGAATCTGAGTGCAGAATTCAAAGAACACTGAATGAGACTCATCCTTGTGTTTTAAGAACTTTACCCATGTCCAGCAGCTATAATCATCTACGATGACTAATCCATATTTCTTCCCTTTGACAGATGTTGTTTTGACTGGTCCAAACAGATCAATGTGCAGAAGTTCTAACGGCCTTGAGGAAGAGACAAAATTCTTAGATTTGAATGCAGGTTTGGAGAACTTGCCCTTCTGACATGCTTCACAAAGAGCATCTGATTTGTATTTCAGATTTGGGAGTCCTCTGACCAGATTTAGTTTGTTAATCTGAGAAATCTTTCTCAAACTAGCAGGTCCTAATCTTTTGTGCCAGACCCATTGCTCTTCAGAAACAGACATAAGGCAAGTCACCTTCTGCTTCTCAAGATCAGAAAGATCAATCTTATAAATGTTGTTCTTTCTCTTGCCTGTAAATAGGATTGAGCCATCCTTCTGACTTACAGCCTTGCAAGACTTTTGATTGAAGATAATGTCATAACCACTGTCACTTAATTGACTTATGGACAATAAGTTATGCGTTAATCCTTCTACAAGAAGTACATTAGTTATGGAAGCAGAGTTACCAATACTTATGGTTCCAGAGCCAATAATCTTGCCCTTCTGATCTCCTCCAAACTTGACTTCTCCACCATATTTAAGCACCAGGTCTTGGAACATAGACCTTCTTCCCTTCATGTGTTGCGAGCACCCAGAGTCTAGGTACCATGACATTTTGTGCTTTATCTTCTTTGCTGCTAAGGATATCTGCAACAGAAATTAACTTCTCCTTAGGTACCCACAGTTTCTTGGGTCCTTTCTTGTTAGTTTTCCTCAAGTTCTGATTGAACTTGGGTTTAGCATGATAAGTAACAGGAGGAACAACATGATATTCTTTAGGTTTGGCAGCCTGATATTTTTTAGTTTGTGTCACATGCTTATTGGTGTGTGTAGTGTTAAAGCTTTTGGCATGTTGAAGTGAGCCTAATATCATGTGAGTGGCCATATTTGAACTGATCATACAATGGCTTGTATGTGATTTTCAAATCACCTACAGGTTCAAATTTACGTGGGATATCACCCTCATAGCCAACGTCAATCCTTTTGTTTCCAGAAACACCATATATCATAGAAGCAAGATGACGTCTGCCAATACTTCTAGATAGAAACTTTCTGAAGCTCGAGTCATATTCTTTCAGAATATGATTGAGACTAGGAATGGATTTTTCTGATTCAGAAGGAGATCCAATATCTTTGGATAATTTTAAAACTTTTTCCTTCAGTTCAGAATTTTCCACTTCCAGCTTCTTAGTTTCAAATTCAAATAGCTTTTTCAGCTTTTTGTATTTGACACTAAGATGAGCCTTGAGTTCCAGAAGTTCAGTTAAACTGGAAACTAACTCTTCTCTAGATAGTTCAGAAAATACCTCTTCAGAATCTGATTCTGATGTAGATTCTGATCCGTCATGCACTGTGGCCATCAGTGCAAGGTTTGCCTACTCGCCTTCAGAGTCTGATTCTGATTCTGATTCTGAATCATCCCATGTTGCCATAAGACCTTTCTTCTTATGAAACTTCTTCTTGGGATTCTCCTTCTGAAGTTTTGGACATTCATTCTTAAAGTGTCCAGGCTCATTGCATTCATAGCAGATGACCTTCTTCTTGTCAGATCTTCTGACTCCAGAAGATTCTCCTCTTTCAGGCTTCTTTGAACTTCTAAAGCTCTTGAACTTCCTTTGCTTGCTCTTCCAGAGTTGGTTTACCCTTCTGGAGATCATGGACAATTCATCTTTTTCTTCTGATTCTGATTCTTCAAAATCTACTTCTTCAGCCTGAAAAACGTTAGTGCATTTTTTATAATTAGATTTTAATGCAATAGACTTACCTTTCTTTTGAGGTTCATTAGCATCCAGCTCAATTTCATGACTCCTCAGAGCACTGATCAATTCTTCAAGAGAGACTTCATTCAGATTCTTGGCAATTTTGAAAGCAGTCACCATAGGACCCCATCTTCTTGGCAAGCTTCTGATAATCTTCTTGACATGATCAGCCCTTGTGTATCCCTTGTCAAGAACTCTCAATCCAGCAGTTAGCGTTTGAAATCTTGAGAACATCTTCTCAATATTTTCATCATCCTCCATCTTGAAGGCTTCATATTTCTGGATCAAGGCAAGAGCTTTTGTCTCCTTGACTTGTGCATTTCCTTCATGGGTCATTTTCAATGACTCATATATATCATAGGCAGTTTCCCTGTTAGATATCTTCTCATATTCAGCATGAGAGATAGCATTCAGCAAAACAGTCATACACTTATGATGTTTTTTGAATTGCTTCTTTTGATCATCATTCATTTCTTGTCTTGTAAGCTTTACACCAGTAGCTTTCACTGGATGTTTGTAACCATCCATCAGAAGATCCCATAAGTCACCATCTAGACCAAGGAAGTAACTTTCAAGTTTATCTTTCCAGTATTTAAAGTTTTCACCATCAAATACTGGTAGTCTAGTATAACCATTGTTACCATTTCCATTGTTTTGCTCAGCTGAGCCAGATGTAGATGTATTTGTTGGATCTTCACCAACCATCTTGTACTGAAGCGTTTTTCTCTTCCTGAATCTTTTCTAAACACGGTTAAGTGCTTGCACCTTAGAACCGACGCTCTGATACCAATTGAAGGATAGAAAAACACTTAGAAAGGGGGGGTTTGAATAAATGTAGCTTTTAAAACTTGTAAGATAAAAACAATCTGCACAATGATTTTTATCTTGGTTCGTTGTTAACTAAACTACTCCAGTCCACCTCCTTGGAGTGATTTACCTCACCTGAGGATTTAATCAACTAATCACACAAGATTACAATGGTTTTCCACTTAGACAACTTCTAAGTCTTCTAGAGTATACTGATCACAACCTGATCACTCTAGGAACAAATTGCTTAGATACCCTCTAAGACTTTCTAGAGTATTCTGATCAACAATCTGATCACTCTAGTTCTTACAAATAAATGTAAACAAATTCTTTTAAGAGTTACAATGCTTCTTATAAAGCTATTATCACAACTGTGATTTTCTCTTAAGATTAAGCTTAATCTCACTAATATATTACAACAGCAATGTAGTGAGGTTGAAGATGAAGTTTGAGAGCTTTTTAAATTTGACAGCATTTCTGTATATCTGCGCAAGTGTTGTATTCAGCTTCTCATCAGAACTTCTATTTATAGGCGTTTGAGAAGATGACCGTTGGGAGCATTTAATGCTTTGCGTGATCCGTACAGCATTGCATTTAATGTTTCACTCTTTTATCAACTACCTCGAGCCTTGATTTCGCTGTGTCTACTGACGTTGCCTTTAATAGCTACTAACGTTCCTTTTGTCAGTCAGTGTAGCCTGCCATCTTGTACTTGCTTTTGATCTGATGTTTGTGTAAACAACGTTTGAATATCATCAGAGTCAAACAGCTTGGTGCAGAGCATCTTCTTATCTTCTGACCTTGAAGTGCTTCTTAGCGTGATACCATGAGAACTTCAGTGCTTCTGCTTCTGATCTCAAGTCCTTCTGATGCTTCCATAGACCATCTTCTGATTCTGCTTGACCATCTTCTGACGTCTTGCCAGACCATGTTCTGATGTTGCATGCTGAACCTTCTGAGTCAGTGCTTCTTGCGCTGATTTTGTGCATACTCTTTATGTGATTCCTGAAATGGAAATTGCATAGGATTAGAGTACCACATTATCTCATACAAAATTCATATACATTGTTATCATCAAAACTAAGAATATTAATCAGAACAAATCTTGTTCTAACAAACCACTCCTCTCTACTTGCAGCTGTAGCTAAACACCTATGCTCCAATACTTTCAGCTCATCTTTGAAAGTTCTATTGGTAGCCATAGGAGCCTTTAGGATCAACACACCACTAGCATCAACAACCCGCAAGATCTTATCTTCCAAACGTATGTTGTAACCCTTTTCGAGCAATTGACCAATACTCAAAAGATTACATTTAATACCTGGAATATATAGCACATCCTTGATCATTGAATGTCCACCATCCTTTTTCTCGATCAACACATCACCGACACCTTCGGCCATGAGAGTTGAATCGTCCGCAAACTTCACTTTATTTTTCGCCACTTGGTTGATTTACACAAACCTATCTCTTCTTCCCGTCATATGCGTTGAACATCCGGAGTCTAAGTACCACTCCTCGTTTCCTTGAGTTCCATCTCGAACCGAAATCATCACATTTTGTTCCAAACTCAAAACTGTCGCATTTTCTGCACTGCTGTAGCTGCTGTCCCGTGACTTGCAGCTGCTGTCCAGCACCTCTGTCATGCCATCACACTCATCGGTAATCATCATTAAGAGTGTGGCTTCATCATCCACCTCTTGCCTCGCAACCTTGGCTTCATCCCCTTTAGATTCAAGCTATTTAGCACCACACTTTGCTTGGAAATGCCCAAGTTTCTTACATAATCGTTTGAGTTGTTGCTCTCACCCTTTTGTCCCTTCGAATGTTTAGATTCACCATCGCCTTGCTTCCCTTTCGAAGGCCATTTCCCTTTTGAACCTTTACTCCTTTCATTGAAACGAGCTTGCAAAGCTATCTCCGCCTTTGCCTTATCGCTTCCTCTCTCGTCCATTCTTTGTTCATGTGCTTCTAGGGAACTTTGAAGCTCATCCTTGCTCAACGACGTAAGGTCCTTCGACTCTTCAATAGCAACTACAATGTTGTCGAATCTTGACGTTAATGAACGTAAGATTTTTGACACAACATTCTGCTCTAAGATAGTTTCCCCACACGACTTGATTTGATTCACTAAGCGCGTAATGCGTGTCACATAATCGTTGATTGTTTCCTTCACTTCCATTTGTGTTAACTCGAATTGTCTCTTGTGAGTTTGTAACCTTGCTGGTGCGGTAAAGCGGCAAGCAAAAGTAAGTAGGATATTATTCCCGGGTGATATAGTTATATCGTATCGTAGTCCACAGAGATGTGTGCCATTCGATCAATTAATTCGTTCTTGAGTTTGGTTTTATAAATGTACAAGAGAGTAAATGTATCAACAAGAAAACTACCCATTCCTTAATAGAATAGAATTGTCAAGCTGGAATATGATCTACTCTTCACAAACTTAAACTTATTGACCGAATATACTCAAATTGTAACCTATCAGTGTTATCACATGTCAACAAAACTACCCACAATATTATCTAAGTGACGATCTCTCAACCACCTAAACAACACATGAGATATCCGAACTTCCCGTAGATGCCGATCTCTCAGACAAACACGACCATTCAGAAGTATTAAGCACTGACACTAAGTGATTATCAACCTAATCCATCTCTGCAATTAAGTTAATAGATAATTATCCTAGATAAGCATTAGAGCCCTACGTCTCCATAGCGACTCAAACACATTAGCAACAAAGCAAAAATCCAAGATAATAATCCACAAAGATATGAAAGCATGCTTTATACAACATAATGATCAACAAATATACATGAGTTTAAAGGAGATACATACAAACAACCCAACAATGGAAATTACAAAGAGAAGAGAGAAAGAGAAAGCAAACATGTCTTGGTTTGTCAACACCAATTGATGAAGAATACACCCCCAATCCACCAATTGCAAGATCCAATATTGTAATCTACTCCTAATCTAACAAGAAATGAGGTGATGGAGTTGAGAGAACCCTAAAATTGGCCTCCCAAAAC
The DNA here is from genome assembly GCF_029867415.1 of Vicia villosa. Lineage (NCBI taxonomy): Eukaryota > Viridiplantae > Streptophyta > Magnoliopsida > Fabales > Fabaceae > Vicia > Vicia villosa. Next base: position 116,070,028 of record NC_081180.1, read on the forward strand.
CATCCCTAAAAATGAAATGATATGAAACTATATACACAAATCTGTCCCGCAGCATTCGCCCGGCGAGCCAATTGCTCCGCCCGGCGAGACCTTTATTCCTGGCCACACAGCCTCTTCCACGTCATTAAGTGGCAAAAATATCTACTTTCTCCCGGCGAACGAATTGTTCCGCCCGGCGACTCCTTCTTCTTCCGCCCGGCGAACGAGAGGCGGCCCAAGGCAGAAGAAAGACCAAAATTTTCCAACGCTCGCCCGGCGAGCCAATTGCTCCGCCGGGAGACTCACACCAGTCTGCACTTTTTATTTCTTCAATTGCTTCTCTTTTTATTGATACAAAATTGCATCCTTGAAGCTTTATTACTCAATGCTCCAAACATGCTCAAATACCTACAAAAAGAATAGAAAACTATTAGTCGGTACATAAATGAATCAAAAACTTGATTAAACGCAAAGTATACATATTGTATGTAATATACACTAAAACGCGTCTAAATTGAGGAAAAAGAGAAGATAAGTGCAACAAAATTATACACAATATAACTACAATTTGGCACTTATCAAACCTCACAACCTTCGCCTTCGCAGCCCCAGCATATGCTTTCTCAAGAATTAACCAAGCTTGCTTCGCGGACTCGCAATCACCGGCCTTTTCGAAATTATCACCATCAACGCAAGAGTGTATCAAGAAGAGAGCTTTGTAATCTTTCTTCTTCTCTTCCCTGAAAGTGGCTTGATGTGCAGCTGTAGGTTCAGCCCCAAGTGGTGTGACACCATTGTTGACGATATCAAGAACTTCTTGGTATCCAAACAAGACCTTCATTTGTTTAGACCACTTATCGTAATTCTTCGAATCAAGAATCGGTAAATTGGAAGGAATTCGATCATTGGAACTAATTGTTGCAGCGGAATCGGATCAGAACCAGTGCTCTTGATGCCAAATGTTGGAACATACGAATCAAATTAAGGTTTCTTTAATGGAGAAAATGATGAATTGAAGAAGATGAAGATTAGAAAATGGAGAGTAAAAATTGAAAGAGAGTAATTGAGGGCGAGATGATAAATTAGCATTAACAACAACAAGGAGTAGTGAGCTCCTTATATAGTACACATTACAAAATGATTGGAATGAATTAAAACACCCAAAACAGAAACAGAAAAAACAGTTAAGCTTCAGTGTAACCGGTTACGGCAAACAGCGTAACCGGTTACGCAACTTCAACGCCTCCAGTAACTCTGTTTCACGGGCTCGTAACCGGTTACGACAACCACTGTAACCGGTTACGCCAACTGAAGTGGTAAAAACAGCAGTTTCAACAGAAAAAGGTCGGGTGACAAATGAAGAATTAGGGAAAGAGTGGATGGAACTTCAATCTCAAATGAAGAAGGTCTTGAAGTAGAAGTTTATTTGAAATATGATGTGTTTTGTGATTATCTTTGTATTGGTTTTTAGAATATTTTGACTGTAATATTAGGGTTGTATCAGTTGGATTGAATCAGTGGAATGATTTGATTGTAACAGTTGAAAGTCTTGGCCAGGCATATTTGTATCAGTTGAAATTTGAGATGATTGTAACAATTTCAATTTGATTCCTAAACCAAATCTGACATATTCGTATCAGTTGAAACTTGACAAAATTGTATCAATTGCATTTTGACATACCAGTTTCAATGTAATTTTTTGGCATGACCTGATATTGGCATACCAGACTTGAAACTATGTTCACAGCACATTAATGAACTGATATTAACATTAAAAAGAATTGGCATAACTGAACTGGATTGAATTGGCATTACACATTGACATAATTGAACTGAACATAATTGACATTAACATTAAACATAATTGGCACAACACATTACATAATTGTTAGGAGATATTGACATGTTCCATACACATGTTCAATAAACATTACACCATTCCAAAGTGGTTCAAAATACAACTAAAGTGGTTCAAAATACAACTAAAGTGATTCAAAATACAAGGTTAATTTAAATTAGATGTTCTTCTTTGATGTCAATTTCTTTGTTGGTGATTCAAAATAAGATATATGAATATACATTGTATGTTTCAGAGTTTTCAAGTGCCAAAATTGCAACTTATTGAGTTTGATGCTGAAGTTGTGTCCTACTTTTATGGCAAATTAAAGTTGTTGAATTAATAATGAAATTTTAGATTGTATTCATTTGTTGTCTCAAGTAACCAATACTAGTGTGGTTTGTGTTGGGAGAAGTAAGAATGTTGTTGCACATGCTTTAGTTTGTATGATAAAATAGATATGCATGATACTAAAACACGTTTTGTAACAATAATTTTAGAAAATTTCTTTACCCACCTCCCTATGGGGGTCACCCCAGCGAAATCCCAAAATTACCCCTGTTTCGGAGATGCATCTCCGAAGTTATTTTTTTTAAAGATTTTTCATACATTTCAGAAATGCATCTCCGAAAACACCAAAAAAGTGGTGTTTTCGGAGATGCATTTCCGAAGTCAAAAAAAATTCAAAACCGTGAATATTTCGGAAGTTCATTTCCGAAAACATTTCTGCATATACAATTTTCCCTCCTTCACTATTTCATCATTTTTTCTCCAAAACTTCTCCAAACCCTCTCCAAAAATCAATCAATCTCCATCCATTTTTCGTCTCAAAATCAAGTTTCAAACCGTTGATCACGTTAAAGGGAGCATAGAAAGCTACAATTTGAGGTAAACATCTCTCATTTCATCCCCTATTTCACTACATTGATTCAACAAATTTATGCTGAAACTTGCGATGGTTCGGAAGTTCATTTCCGAAATATATTACCTAAAAATTTTTGGAAATGAACTTCTGAAATATGCCCTGGCAGTTAAAAAAACAGTTTTGGCCAATTTTGCTAATTTTTGCATGTTAGGTATGGTGCATCCGGACAACATTGTGCAAGACGATGACGTAGTAGTTCCGGAATTTGTCAACGTTAATAACGATCCGGTTATCAACGTTAAATCTATGATCAATGCGGTTGATGTTCGACAACAATTTACAAATGATCGGAGCTTCGGTAGTCGCGAACAATTGATTGATTGGGTTCGGAACGAAGCTAGTAAACTTGGATTTGGAATTGTTATTTTAAGGTCCGACAATGGAAATAGTAGGTGGAAAGCTTTCGTTGTTTTGAATTGCGAACGGGGTGGGAGTTATGCACAATCAAATCGGATGCTAAAACACGAAGACACGGGATCGAGAAAGTGCGGGTGTCCGTTTAAGTTGCGCGCGACTCGGAAGGTTGATGATTTGTGGCGTTTAACCTTAATTTGTGGAATTCATAATCATGCCTTGGATGCCAAGTTACACGGACATACAATGGCGTGTCGTTTGTCCCGCGAAGAGAAGAATGTGATTTCAAATTTAACGATAGTCAAAGTGGCGCCTCGCAACATACTTGCCGATTTGAAGCGTAAAAAACCGGATAGCGTTTCAAATATCAAGCAAGTTTACAATGAACGACACAATCTCAAAGTTTTGAAAATGGGCCCTCGCTCGGAAATGCAACAACTTTTGAAACTATTAGGCGATAACAAATATGTGTCAAGCTTCCGAACATCCGAGGACAAAGTTACAGTGCGTGATATTTTCTGGACTCATCCCGAAAGTATCAAATTATTCAACACATTTCCAACCGTTCTTGTCATGGATTCGACATACAAGACAAACAAATATAGGCTTCCTCTTCTAGAGATAGTCGGTGTGACCTCGACGGACAAGACTTATTCGGTCGGGTTTGCTTTTTTGGAGTGTGAAAAAGAAGAAAACTTTACATGGGCTTTGGAAATATGCAAGTCTTTGTTAGTTGATCAAAAGGTTATGCCAGACGTCATTGTCACCGACCGGGACAATGCTTTGATGAATGCGGTTGATACCGTCTTCCCGACATCGACCGCGTTACTTTGTCGGTATCACATAACTTGCAACGTGAGAAGTAAGTTGAAACCCGCGGTTGGGACAAAAGATAGGCCGGATGAAAACGGTAAAGTTATCAAAGCTGGTGTTGTGGTTGATAGGATAATGGCGGCATGGAGGGAAATTTTAGATGCATACTCCGAAGAGGTGTATACCGAGAAATTGGTACACCTTAGGTCTTTGTGTGGTTCCATTAAGACTTTTTGTCATTACGTCGAATCCACCATTCTTGACAAAGTCAGAGAAAAAGTCGTGTGCGCTTGGACAAATCGAGTTAGACATCTTGGTTGCACCACGACTAACCGAGTTGAATCCGCACATGCGGTCTTCAAGAGGTGGTTGGGTGATAGCAAGGGAGATTTGTGTCGGGGATGGGACACCGTGAACCAAATGCTTGAAAATCAACACAATGAAATTCAAACATCGTTCGGTCGGAGCAAGACGGTTATGGAACACCGGTATAAGGGCCAAATTTTATTCTCTCAATTGATTTACAACATATCTCGATCGGGTTTGAATTTTTTGTTTCATGAAGCGAAGCGGTCGGAGACCACGGGGCCGGATAGTTCTTTATGTCCATTAGAAAGACATACGGCCTTCCATGTGCTTGTATACTTTCAAAAAAAGAAGAAGTTGAATTCACCAATATGCATGGATGAGGTAGCCGACCATTGGAAGAAGCTTCGTTTTGATGATTTTGACCCGCCGAAAGAAAATGACTCCAAAATCACCATCTCCGACGAGTTGGAAGTGATAATGGAGAAGTTTGCTAAAGCGGGTGACACAATGAAAATGCACATAAAAGAACAATTGCGAAAAATTGCATTTCCGGAGACCACCGATTTGAAACCGCCATCTCAACTGGTTAAAACGAAAGGTGCACCGAAAAAGTCCAAAATTACACAAGAAGACACATCAACAAAACGATCTCCTTCCTACTTTGAACATGTTGATGCATCATTCCCGGATTCACCGACACCGAAGTCCAAGTGTAGTGGTAACAAAGGAGCCCGTATTTCGAAGCCACCTCGCACACCGCCGATCAAAAAATCACCCATTGTCTACATTGATGAGATGCCACTTTTTATGCACAAATATATCGATAACATCGTCGATGTTGGAGGCGACGGCAATTGTGGATATCGGGTCGTTGCGGGTTTAATCGGTAAAGGGGAAAATAATCACACTTTAGTCCGACGGGAACTTATTACGGAGTTGACTTCGTATCGGGACATCTACGGCCGACTATATGAAAATCAAGAAAAGTTTGCGAAAATTCACGATTCACTTGTTCCATCACTTACCGGTATCACTCCGGTTTTGAAGTGGATGTCATTCCCCGATATGGGTCATCTAATAGCAAGTGCATATGATATGGTGTGTGTCGATTTGACGACTAAGTGAGACTTTCTTTCCACTTCATAGTTGACCGCCATTGGACGCGTCGAGCCGCATCATATGCATCGGGTATCTACGATCGCGGCACTTCGTCCAAGTGTTTTTGAAACTGGGGTGTCCTATACCGGCTACTTCTTGTCAATGGACGGCACATCGTTCAAATGAGGCGGAGACTTGGCCGGATCCTTTCGTTTCAAAAATGGCGGAGTTTGAAGAAATGATGAGCCCAGAGCGCGAGCAAAATAGAGAGCGGTCGAAGAACATACCTATTTTGGACTTAGGATCCACCGATTGGTTCGGTGAATTTTAGTTTGTTTCGGATCGTTTTTTGTTTGTAATGACCATTTTTGTATGTATTGTTGTTTATCATGTAAAATCGGACTGATTCAATACATATATAATATAAGTATGTTTTATGTCATCATTGTCTAATTTATGTCTATTTTGAATTCCTTTTGTATTTTTTACACAAAACACTAAGCAATCAACAAAATGCAAAATTTACATCTGTTTCTGCATAATTCGGAAATGAACTTCCGAAATATACTAGTCTGCCTCCAATTTTCGGAAGTTCATTTCCGAAAAGTCCACTGAGCAGGATAAGGTTTGTTGGGCCATCATTGCTCCAATAAGTCTATAAATACAACACACTCTTATTCATCCTCTTCACACCAGAAAACACAAATGACACAAACCTACCCCCACCTAGCATTCGTCTACTTCACCACCGGCTACCCGATGCCGTTCCAACTTCGCTTCTCGCGCGACACGCTGTTTGCGGAGTTGATAACGTCGCTCAACACGCTATTGCAATATCCCGAAAATCGAAAGGTTGTCAAGCTCGAGTACCGCTCGCCATCGCTTAACGACGAGGGAGACATTGAGTTCACACCTTTTGAGATCAAGAACGACGAAGATTTAGCGATTTTGTGGACAACGTTCGACCGATTTTCTTCGAAGGGTCCGATCGAGTTGGACGCGAAACTTCAAAGATCGGGGGCCGACGTTATCAAAATGTTGACTCATCCTCACCTACCCGTGTTTAACAATATGTAACTTTAATCTTATATAATGTGATCGATGTAATCTTCATCCGATTAAATAAAGCGAATCGTTGTTTGTTATTTTTCTTCTGTCCAGACCTTATTTCGAAAGTACATTTCCGAATTCCTCCAAGGGGGGTGAATTCGGAGATGAACTTCCGAATACACCAATTTTCTGAAAAACAACTTTATTTCGGAGATGCGTCTCCGAAATCAATATTTTTCATTAAAATATTCACCTTTTCAGAGATACATTTCCGAAAACACTTTTTTTTTCAATAAAAGTACGTTTTCGGAAATGAACTTCCAAAACAAGGGATATTTTGGTAAATTCACCAGAGGTGACCAAGAAGGTTAGGAGGTGGGTAAAGAAATTTCCTAATTTTAAGGGTTACCATCTCCCTATTTATTCAAGTTTGAGTTTTGAACCCTCAATCTTGGAGATTTGACCAATTAGACAGATATTAAATCATAACAAAGAATATTCATTCACAACCAAAATAAAGATTTGAGAACTCATTCTGATATTATTAAAAAATATTAGTTGATATACTGTCATGAGTTCTTTCGAAGTGTCATTATTGGGGAAGAGACAGATTTTGAACCCAAAATCTAGTTAGAAAATAGGGTTGATGCAGTTGCAATGCTGAGTTAAAAAAGAATAACAGTTGCATCCAAAAAATGATGTAAAAAGCTTCCATGTTGATACAATGTGATTGCTAGTTACAACAGAACATGTGAAGGGGAAGTAATCAACAACACGAAACAAACTCTTGAAAACTTGTGGCTTAAGCAAGTGCACCCGTACAAGCAGTGGCGGCAGGAGCACCCTCCAGTTGTTTCTTTGTAGAACTGTACTTTTTGGTAATAAACCTGAATGACAAATCAAAATGATAACACCAGTTACAATTGAGTAAAGTTATTGGAAAATTCACAGTTGAATTTATAGACAAAAATATATGCACTTGTATAAATAACTAGTCAAAATGCAACGTTGTTAAAGTTTTTGATAAATTCACACCCTTTTCTGTTAAGCGGACTAAATGATAAAGTTAGGATTTGAGATCCATGGATAAGTTTTCTTCTGATTTCACTGTTCACAGTTGTGGCGAAAAACTCCACAAACAACTGTGACTTTCGGTGTTACAGTGCATGTGATAATCACGAAGGAAAAAAAATGTAACACTAAAGTTTCAAACAAGACCAGAATAGTTACCTAAAGAAGTCCCTCCATAGCAACTCATACATCAACCAATTAGTTCCGGTTTTGGACGAGCCATTGCCACCACTCTTTTGGCTTGATGAAGCAGAAACAACACTATCAGAGATATTAAGTCATCAGTAAGTATTCACGACAAAAATACCTAATATTCCTAAACATAAAAACATCTAGGAGCACACCTGCTAGCAGTTTTCTTCAGCTCATCAAACATTTCGCGGGGAGAGAGGCATCCCATTGCCAACCATGGAGAAATTTTGCATGAAAAGTTGGCACCATATATACTCTGGGCCCCATCCTTAAACCCCTTGTTTGGTTGAGCAACGCACTCAGCTGCAAATTTCTTAAGCCTCTGTAGTGCTTCCGTCTCCCCTCCTGCCATAGAAGTATTAGGCCCTGCCTTCCCATCCTGCATGATGTTGACAACCAATATAGATTGTTGATGACAAATACTTTTATAGAATGAAAGAAGAAGTCCGAGAAAATACATATAGCAACATAAATGCAAAAACAGACATAGTTTAGCAAAAACAAGAGAGGGTGAAAAAAGTTGTAAATTTCCGGAAAAGCTTTAAAAATGAAAATTACATAGCAAAACACAGATGGTAATAACATGTAGAAGAAACAAACATGATGTAATGTTGCATATGCAGATATCTAGTTCTTGTTACTTGGTGATATTATCCTACTTTACATCAACGATTCAATCGTCAAGCTAATGCGATCTCTCAATACTCAATCAAGCCATTGCATACAGCCACAATGAAAGGAAAGCTTTTTACAGCATCTAAGAATGAGCCAAGTGATTACATTCAATTGATTCGTTTTCTGAAATTATTAACTCATGTCGAAGCAAAACACAAATAACCATAAAAACATTAGATTTACAACAAAGCCATCTTAGAATGAGCCAGAGCCAATGCAGCATCAAATAAACAACAAGTTGAATATAAAATCAGTGAATTATTATTAAACTAAAAAGAAAAACACCTGTGACAATGTAGCAGATGGATTAAGACCAAGGTCCATCAAAGTAGGAATATCACCAATCTGAACATCGCCGCGAGACGGAAGACCCTTCAATTGATCCAAAGCCTCAATAGTTTTCCTCACCTCCAATTTCTGAACTCTATCCCTAAACCCTCCGTAATTCGAAGGCATATCCTCCAATTTGAAAGGCAAATCCTCAACATGATACAAAGTACTTCCCCAAAAGTACTTAACTTCCACACCCTCCTTCTCCATCATACCCTCAATCTTCTCCTCCATCTTCACCTCCTCATGAGAAACCTCTCTATGAGCATAAACCGCATCCGCCCCAACTTCCTTAGCCAATTCAACCAAAACCGTCTCCGGCTTCCCAACTCTCACCACTAGATCCGACCCTCTTGCCTTAAGATTCCTCCGAAGATCCGAAACCGATTCAATCAAAAAAGTAGCACGAAAAGGACCGGTTTTGTCAAACCCAGAAGACGATTTACCGTAATCCGCAGGGTCGAAACAGTAAACCGGCAAAACAGATAGCGACTCGCTATTGGCTGTATTGAGAGACTCATTATCATGAACACGGAGGTCGTTCCGGAACCAAACAATTGCCACACGACGGAGTGCGGCGGCGGAAGAAGGGTCGTTAGGACGGTTAGGAATCAGAGAGAGAGGCGATTTGAGAGGGTTAGCAGAGAAAGTGGATTTGTGGGAAGTTTTGTTTGAAGGAGAAGATTGGGTTTTTGTGGAGAGTGAAAGATGGGTGAGTGATGAAACTTGGGTTGGGACTTTAACCTTACTGGGTTGCGGTGGTGATAGTAAAAATGGGAGCTTGGGTTTGAATAAGGGGAGAATTGATGAGAGAGAAAGGGAGAGAGAAGCTATTGACGGTGGAAATGGGGTTTCCGGTGATGGGTTTTGGTTGAGATTCTCTTTCTCCGGTGGTGGTGGTTGGTGGTTGGGTTCCATTTTGTGTTATCTTCTCAAATTGAGATAGAGTAATAAAAAAACAGTGTTTTAATGTGGTCTTTGCTTTTCAGGGTTTTTTTGTATTTTTAAATTGTAAAGTTGTTGTCTTTATGTTGACTATCAACAAACATTTTCACCTAACACTTTTTTTTTTGGTTTAAGTTTCCATTTTAGTGTTTGGTCTAAATGTACATAGTTTCATTTCTATCATCATACTTAATTAAAGATGTTCAATGGACTAATTTAGTTCAGGGTATATTATGTAAAAAATTAATTGAAAATTTTAAAATGAAATAAGTTTTTATATTAGGTTAGAATGAAATTCACATCCATTTTGGAATTTAAACTAAAAGTCATTCGCTAAATTAACTTTAAACTTTTGTTTATTTTGTGTTTTTTCTTCATTATAAATATTTCAAAGTAAGTAAGTATGATGAGGAAAAAAAAATTGGATGTGTTTAGTTTGTTAAAAAATAAAATATTGGACATAATAATTTTTTATTGTATTATGTTTTATTTAAAAACGGGTTAAGTTTGGATGTGTACGAGTTGAGTTAGAGCGAATTTTACCTAATCATTTACACAACTTATTCATATTTTAATGAGTTGGGTTCCTTTTCCAACTTATAATTACATAATCAAAATTGAGAACCTTTATGGTTGAAGCTCGGTCGCCCAGATATTGTTTGATAATTCCTTCATGCGCTTGCACGAGCGCATTAACGGCTTTTTCCCCTTCCAGACATTTCAGCAGCAAAGGGGTTGACAAGCCTCTTTTGTACAAGGTTCCTTCAATCATGGAGTACACGAACCAACCCTCCTTTTAACGAGGAATTGAAATGGGTGATAACCAAGAGGATTGAAATGGGTGATCTACCACCATCGCCATGATCTTTGGAGCTTCGATTCTTAGGCCTTTTAAAGGTTTTTTTGATGAAGGAATGATTCACCCCTAATTACCTGGTGCTTGCGAGCTTAAAGAGGACGCCAGACCGAATATTTTGCTCTCTTGAGCAAGCAAGATTTATAATGACTTGAATTTCAAGAACTTGGTCCTAGTTAAAGTGACATATCGTTGTAACAACAACTCCTTTATTTTCACTCTCCTTTTATTTGCAAGACTACGAGTTGGTAAATCAATTTAACTAATTATAGTTAGACTCATCAAGTTATTTTCACTGTCCTTTTATTTGCAAGACTACGAGTTAGTAAATCAATTTAACTAATTTTAGTTAGACTCATCAAGTTATTTTCACTCTCCTTTTATTTGCAAGACTACGAGTTGGTAAATCAATTTAACTAATTTTAATTAGACTCATTAAGTTATTTTCACTCTCCTTTTATTTGCAAGACTACGAGTTGGTAAATCAATTTAGCTAATTTTAGTTAGACTCATCAAATTATTATTTGGTTCTTAAAAAAATTCTCACTCACCAACCGACACGCTCTTTAGTTTTAAAATATGCACAAATTTTCCTTAAACTTACATATATCAACAACAAAATTTAATGATAGACAAAAAAACTTTTATCTATACCTACTATTTTTTAATGTCACTAAAAACTAGAGGGAAGTGTCCATATTATTTTTATAGACTTCAAGGAAGATTAGTGCATATTTTAAAAGTATAGAATTAATTTTAACATATTTGGTTCTTCTCGAATAAAATTATTTATGATTTCTAAAATTAATTTTACTTGAATCAATGATTTGTAGCTTTTAAATTTACTAAATTTTTATATTAAACTTTATAAAATCAATTCATCCAATCAATTGTCTTGTAGAACTATTTAAACTAAATACATGCTACAATTGTTGGCTTCTATAATATCACCGTAGTAATGCATTGGACCACGAGAATGGACAAGCAAACCAACATTCGAGAATGGACATGCAAACCTACCTCAAAACATTCATTAAATTCAAGAATTATCTACTAAAACAGAATATACAAGTTCCATTCCCTCTCTCTCTATAATTTTCCTTAAACTTTCTCTCACTTAGTTTCTATTACTCGTAATAAAATGTGTAAGGTGAGAAAAGATAAACACTTGTAACATTTGCAAAATGTTAATCAAAACTTTCTGTCTAGATTTGCTATCAAATGTGTCTATCATACTTTTATTAGTTTTAAATACATCTCCAACATTAACAATTTAATATGAATAGTCTCAGAGATATTCATATATATTGATAATTTAGAAAACCTAGTCAATGCACTACCAATTTTGAAACCGAACTGGATGTTTTCTCAGAGTTTTCAATAAAACCAAACCGTCCAGTGTTACAATAAAACCAATCAAAATCAACGGGATCAACAACCACATTCTCAAAATAGAATATAAGATGTGTAGCTGACATCTAAATGGCAGCTGCAGGATGGTCCAACAGCGACGGCAAATAGATAGCAACTTGATTGTCAGCATTAAATTCTCCCTCCAAACAAGACGATGGCGAGGGAAAATTTTCTCGACCGAAGGCCACGTGCCATATAATAACTTTACAAGTGAGAAATTTTGAACTTTACTACTGCTGATTTAAACCAGGAAGCGTAGGACGTGGCCTGACAACATTCATAACCCCCTTTGCAGTTGACTGTAAAGGGACAAAAGAATAGACAGTTAGACATAAGGATCTGAGCTCAACTGTAAAACTAAAGAATATGTCAGATTGTTTTACCTCAAAGAAGGAATTCAGATTTAACCGCAAGAGAAAACGTCTCAAAAATGGAGTCCGCTGACTTCCAGCAAGTCGGCTGCTGCGCAGTATAGTGTACAAGGAATTTGATTTCTTGTTGAATTCCTATTGACGTTGAAGTTAGAAAAAAATTAAATGATGAATAAACAAACAAGAATAAAAAAGACAATGTACTTTATAAAATATAATTTATATATCTATATGAGGCTGTATGAGGAAATTAATCTCTTTTCATGAGATGCTTATTTCTATACATTATTATTTTGGTAAAAGAAATGCAGTCACCTCGGCTATGTGTTCCAATTCAGAAGTATTAGAGAAGTTGTCTTGGTTCTCAATATTCCAGCAAAATTGCAGGCAAAGCTTCATGATGCCATCCAGTATCCTTGAAACAGAACCAATGTCCAAGAAAGTTTGGGAAATCAATGCTGATAGATACCTACAGAAAACATCAAAATTATGTACAGAATATGATCCTTAGTCTTGACAGGTGACAGCAATAGGATAGTGACTTGATGGTCACCAGAAGCTATATATAATTTGGATAAATATACGACTGCGCTGGTAATCATTTTATGCATGTGATAGCAAAATAGTTTAGCAAACAATACAGTAAGTCGTCGTAAAATGTGAAAAACTAAAAATATAAAATTGAGATTATTACTCTTGATGAAAGCCCACGAGTTCCGTAAAGTCGTGAGAATCTTGAATATGAGACTGTAGAATATTCCACTGAGACTCTATCACATCCACCTGTAAAGGAAAACATAAATTATGAATGTGAAACACTTATCATAAAGAGATAAGGTACACACGCCAAAGAACACTCGTTAAGATACCATTCAGTGCTTCTTTTGCTCAATTCACACAAACTTAAGCTGCACCCGGCGTGCATTTGCATCCAAACAGACATATCAACATCGAACTAGTGAATAGATCACATAACTACTTTGAAGCTCAAATAATATTTGTAGTAGTAATCTAATAAATTAAAATGCATAGCACAAGATATGAATGACAACCTGAATATAAAATTGGAGATTTCTGATTAAGAATGCCATATGTTCTCTAACACGCCACATTGATCGAAATCTTTGATCCCTCTGCTGTGTCGTTGGGCTTTTGTCTTGGTCTTTTTTTTTACTTTTGGCAAAAATACTGTGGTACTGATGCATTACTGATGCCCATAACTTCTCCAACTCCATTTGTGTTCGTTTAAGCCGCAGTAAGTATTGAAATACTTTAAGGTACCTGTTCAAAGTGTTAACTGTGAAGTACAACTACTGACCTTGTAAGTAGTAATTATATTATGAGATTAACATATATGTCACAAAATTGGTTTATCATGAAGGCAAATCTTAACTATTGGATATCGTATAAGTGGCCATGATTGAAACACGAAATCATGTGGAGAGCTCTCTTAATCTTAGCCAGTTATGTCAGCTACGATCCAATAGGCATGATTTGTTCATAGTAAAAAAGTAAATTAATGTTTCCAGAAGATATATCCCCTATACGTATATATCTCTTAAACCAACAGTCCCTTATGGTAATGTAACATTTCATATACATCTTGCACACTCGGTTTGCAACGAGGCCGTGACACTTTCTAAGTAAAGTTTTGTCGTCTAAAATGGGATCCTAGTACATCTAAATAACTAGGAAGAGAAAAGAATCCATCCTCAACAGCAGGATAATATCAGCAGTGTCTTACTTGGAGAGGACTTCTTGAGTAAAGAACAAATGCAATGGCCAATCAACAGAATACGCGAGAGCAATACCATCCCAACCATCAACCGACATTTCTGAAAGGGAAGCACCAGAGATGCCATCTACAGAAGCAGAGGTTGCCTTTGGTAAATCTAATTGTGAAGATTTAACTGTGATTCCAAAAGATGGCATCCTAGAAGATGAAAAGGACATTTTAAGGCAAATAGCTCACAGCAGCTCAATATGATGCTAGCAGAAGTGAGAGCTTGCATTGCATATCAATATGAAGAACAATAGTGCATATAGATTTCTAACCGCAATGACACTTTCGAGAAATACTTGTCTTCTTCACCGATAGTTTTTAATGAAGCCTGCATCGCAGAGGAATTATATTAACCTTTTGCTGTTGCGTCTAAAAACGAACATGCTTACGTAACAGATATGTGAATGACATTAAGCCATAAAATCATGTTAAACAAACCAGCTGAAATGGAACCATAAGATCGGCTTCAGCAGTTGACTGACGAGGTGGCAACCGCATTAACTGTCTACTTTCCTCGAGGAAACACTATACAGAAAATCATAAGTAAACCACGGATATCAGTATAACTTTTTCGGTTTGAACTGCAGTGAGTAATTGATGCATATGGCACAGAATACTGAAAAAGAAGAAGCAAGAGCTACCCAATGTTGATATTATATTTTAAAGTTTAAACTAATTTGCAAAATCTCCTATCTAGTTATTGAATTACCAATTAGTTCAGAGACTCAAGCCAACTTTCCTATTATATAGAGAATATTATTTACAGTTCAATCCAATTGAGATAACTCCAACATAAAGAATAAGGAAAACGGACTCCTACTTAAGCATAATACAAATTATTCAAATTATAAGAAAATAATAAGTAAACCACAACTACTAAAACATAATGCAGACTGATTGACTAAAAGTACTTATGACTTTAAAGTATACAAAATGATGGAGAAATAGAAGGAGATGTAAACTATTGAATTCAACCTGGATGGTTGTAATAGAGAAAGGCCTTTATGGGTTTTATCATGTGACACAAAAGTACCACTCAAGAAGGTCAAGCGAAAATTCTATCGAGGAGCGGTGAGACCTGCGATGTTTTACAGGACAGAATATTGAGCGGTTAAGAACCAACACGAGAATAAAATAAGTGTGGCAGAGATGAGAATGCTACGTCGGATGTGTGGTAAAGACTAGACGAGATAAGATTAGAAATAACAATATTAAAGAGAGTGTTGGGGTAGTACCTATAGTAGAAAAGATGGTGGAAAATAAGCTTAGGTGGTTTGGACATGTAGAGAGAAGACCTGTAAACTCTCTTGTAAGGAGAGTAGATCAAATAGAGAGGAGTCAAACAAATAGAAGTAGAGGAGACCTAGAAAAACTATTAAGAAAGATCTCGAGATTTACAAATTGGATAGAACTTTGGTCTTTGATAGAACATTATGAGATAAAGTTTGATTGTTGTTGTTTTAATGACATATGATATGACATCAGACGCATGTTCACATACAAGAACTATGATAAAACCCATGACTGTTCAGTATTTATGAATACAGTACAATTAGTTAAAAGTAATGCCATATGATGACATTAGACATATGCAAGCATACAAGAACAGTGATAAAACCCACGACTGTTTCCAAGGGTTAAAACAACTCAATGAGAAAACGTATCACAGAAATCACTATCTCAAGGATAGTTATCGTACATTCAAAGCTCATAATCCTCCACCTTTCATCCCCAAAAAACCCCAAATGTTTGTTCTTCGTCATTCGAACAAGTGTCAAACATAACATATAATGAATAGTGTTTTCTTAAACACTACACAACAGGAGCAGACACGGCACTCATAAGCAAGTCCAAACTTTAGCATAGATCATAGTTCATGCTTTACCTGGAAGAAGTCTCCTTTTGCCAGAAGAAAATAGTCTTTCAGAGCCCTCAGGTGGCCATTCAAGTCGGCACGTACAACCACAAGCTGCAGACAAGGATGGAATAGAAGTTCATGGCTCTGAACATAAATGTGCCATAACCAATGAACATAGGAATCAAATATTCATAATAAGAACCTGCCAGAGATGACTGGCTGCAATAGCCTGAATGGAGTCCGCTGCACACTCAAATGACCTTTTATGAAATTCGGATGATTCCTGCAAGAATGAACAATAGTCACCTTAAGACTAATCCAAAATTTTAGGGTGAAAGAAAGCTGACACACAAGACATAATTCATGAGTTATACAAACGTTAGAACTGAAGAAATACGCCAAAAAATGTTTACCAACAATCCAACTACATAATAAAAAGAGGCTTTGGAAAATCAGCATCAATATGATACAGTAAATTGGAAGGATGCACCACCTTTAGATCAATAAGCATATTTTCAATCTTATCTGCCTCAGATTGCGGAAGCAAATCTTCTCCTTCCATCCCGGTATTCATTATAGACTCTCTTTGAAAATTAAAACGCCCTGCAAATCCATGTATTTTCGGAAAGCTTTTAGGTACTTGAGGATAGACATCATCCCGAGACAGGAAAGAAGGACTTGGATTCCTCAGAACCCTGACAGCTTTTCCAGCAAAAAGAATTGATTCTGCAACACGCATGGGTATATATTCTGGCAACATATCCTGCAAAAAATAAACAGTTGTACTATAAACAGTTGTAACATGTCATTTTGAAATGAAGGACAAAAAGAACTCCAGATATTAAATTGGAAAAAAAAACTACAATTCGTTAAAGAAAAAGACATGGACTTCCCTTAAAAGACAAACGAGCTACAAACATTAAGATTCAAACATTTTTCATCATAAAGGAAATGAGCTCCATGTGACTTGTTAACAGGAATTACCAAAGAAATATGAAAGCCCATGTGCCAATCAGTTAACGATGCCTCGGTAGTTGATAAACGTGCCAACCTTTCAGAGATTTCTACATGAGGTGTGCTATTTTCTACAGTTCTATCTTCTTGCCTGAAAAATAAATAATCGGGTCAAGACGTCAAGTACATAATTACAAAGCAGTAGTAAATATCATACTTTAGAAATCAGATACAACTAATGCTACCAAATCAACCATAAAGTTTTAAAAAAGTGAAGAGGATAAATTAATACCAAGATAAATGAGTTTTCATGAATGTATTAAGTATGCCATATTTTACCTAAGTAACTTCTATTTTTTGGGGGAGAATAGGATTTTCCTTATGAGTACATCATTGTTACTGTTATTATTTGAAGTGGCACTACTGGCCAGTATATGAATTATGTCCCTTATGACTAAACATAAGTTATTAAAAATTATAAGGGAGTAGACTACATTCATTTGGATAACTTATGATTTTAAATGATACCAATAATAATAATAACTTTATATCCAATTCAGCAGCATGATTAATCAAGTATAGAATTATTTTCATAAAGGCCTTCTGATGAAACTCAGAAAATGAAGTGATAAAGCAGTAAAATATGAATGGATTAAATGGAGGTTATTAGATTGATGGAAAAAAGGGGATGCAGTTACAAGTATGAACTGGAGAAATTGCTCTTCATGAGAATGAGTTCTCATACTACAATAATAGCAATAATCATGCACGCCTATTCTCTCCTCACACTATATTCCCCATGCTCTAACAACTTTTCCTGATATTGTGTGCCATATTGCTTAACTTCTCCTTCCAGATTCTTCTTTCCCCTACAGCTGTAAACTCTCCACACAGCTAGCTTGGGCCTAATTGCAGGAGTCGCATTTTCATAAGGCCCACTAATTTTATTATTGCCGCCCCCCACAACCACAGTCTTGTCCTCATAGCTGAACCAAGGATACTGACTTTGCAGTGAGATTTCATCCTCCCAAGTCGTGTCTTTATTTGTTCTAACCTCCCACTTCACCAACCGTTGTTTGACAAATTGTCCCCCCTTCAATTTCTCGTGACGCTAGCAAATATTCAAGTTCTTTTAATTCCTATGGTTCCAATTCCAGTCCTTCCGGTAGTTAAGGCTCGACAGTAATTTCCAATGGCACGCTTAAGATGTGACATATGAAAACAGCATCTACACTTGGCAGAATCAAGCAATTTCTGCTTGTATGACATTTACACAGCTCCTACCTTTTCAAACATTGGAAAGGGTGTAAAATATCGCAGGGACAATTTTGGATCTATCATTTTTGCAACAGTTTTCTGTTTATGAGGCCGCAACTTCAATAATACCCACTCCCACTTCGAAGCAGTGATCCCCTTGCTTCTTATCTGCATAACAATTCATTTGCTGTTGTGCTCACTGCAAATGACCTTTGAGATGTCTAACAGTTTCATCTCTGTCCACTAACTCTGCTGCCTCAGCTTCTACCCCCATCTCACCTTGAGAAAATCGTAGCAAAGTAGTTGGTTTCCTCCCATAAACAGCTTCAAACGATGTGGTTCCCGTGGTGACATGAAAAGAGGTGTTAAACCACAATTATTCCCAGTTCCAACAATATAAACAGTTATGTGGTTATTATGACGCGAAGCAGCGCAAATAAGACTCCAATCACCTACCGGTGATAAGATAGCTCTTCTTTAGTACTGTCCCTTGTAACCAAAACAGCTCCTTCCAACAACCTCTACCGACATTCATTGGACTTTGAAACACGTTTCAACATGCTTAATCCACCCAATAGGATCTTCACCAACGAATGACAGCAACCCCGCCTTCTTCATTGTGAAAAATAGAAATCAGAATGTTCTGAATGTGCTTGAGTGAGTAAAGCACTCAGCATCCATAATATTTATACACATTATATAATTAATTGCATATTATGTTTACAAGGAGAAATAAATAATAGTCCAACTTCCTAAATGCATGAATCTAAATATACATGAACCTAAAACTTAAATGCTCTTTTTAATGAAAAATTTACAATGTATTTTTTTTTTTTTCTATTTCCAACACTCCCCCTCAAGCTGGTGAATAAGTATTCTCCATTCCCAGCTTGGATATAATTCGTTCAAAATTTGAGCTACTCAATCCTTTAGTGAGAATATCCGCAAGTTGCCCATGTGAGGACACATATGGGGTGCAAATCAGCCCACTGTCAAGCTTTTCCTTTATGAAGTGTCTATCAACCTCAATATGCTTAGTTCGATCATGTTGAACTGGATTGTGTGCTATACTGATAGCTGACTTATTATCACAGTAGAGCTTCATGGGTCCTTCCCATTTGATTTTCAAATCTTCTAAAATAATTTTAAGCCAAAGTAATTCACAAATGCCTTGTGCCATGGCTCGGAATTCAGCTTCAGCACTAGAACGTGCTACTACATTTTGCTTCTTACTCCTCCAAGTCACAAGATTTCCTCCAAGAAAGGTGCAATACCCTGTAGTGGATCTTCTATCAACAATTGATCCTGCATAGTCTGCATCAGTGTAGGCCTCAAGTGTTGTATTTCCATTTCTTTTGAACAAAATTCCTCTTCCTGGAGTTCCCTTGAGATACTGCAGGATTCTATGAACTGCTTGTAAACGGATCTCTTTAGGGCAGTGCATGAACTGACTAACCATACTTACAGCATATACAATATTAGGTCTAGTGTGAGACAAGTAAATTAATCTCCCAACTAGACGTTGATACATTTCTTTATCTACTGCAACATCTTCTTCTGTATTACCCAAGTTAAGATTTGGATCCATAGGAACGCTCGCTGGTTTACACGCTGTTTTTCCTGTCTCTTTGAGTAAATCTGTAATGTATTTTTGTTGTGATATAAAAATGCCTTTTCGGGAATGTGCCACCTCGATTCCCAAGAAGTACTTCAGCTTTCCAAGAGCTTTTATTTCAAACTCCTTAGCCAAACAATGACTCAAGATCTATTGCTCCTTCCAATCATCTCCAGTCATTATAATGTCATCCACATATACTAACAAAACTGTTACTCCCCCTTGTGGCGAGTGTTTGATGAACAAGGTGTGATCCCCTTGACTTTGCTTGTACCCCAAGGATGTCATAACCTTAGTGAATCTTCCAAACCATGCTCGAGGTGATTGTTTTAGGCCATATAACGCCTTTTTCAACCTGCAAACTGTATTGTCGGACACATTTTTTTCATACCCCGGTGGTACCTGCATATAAATCTCCTCCTCAAGTTCCCCATGTAGGAAAGCATTCTTCACATCAAATTGTTGTAAATTCCAACCATAATTGGCAGCAAGTGACAAAATTACTCTCACTGTATTGTATTCATTTTTGCAACCGGTGCAAATGTCTCTGAGTAGTCAATTCCATAGATTTGTGTAAACCCTTTGGCAACCAACCTGGCTTTATATCTTTCGATTGATCCATCAGCCTTATATTTTACCGTGTACACCCATTTGCATCCAACTGACCTCTTTCCTTCTGGTAAAGTCAATATCTCCCACGTTCCATTCTTCTTCAGTGCGTCCATCTAAATATTCTTGGCTTGCTTCCATTTTTCATCAGACAATGCCTCAGAAACATTAGTAGGTATGGAAGTAGCGTTAAGGTTTGTAAGAAAGGCTCTATGGGTAGGTGAGAATTTTTTAAAAGAAAGATAGTTTGAAAGGGGATATAAAGGTTGTTTGGTGCATTTTCTGGTACCTTTCCTAATAGCAATTGGAAGGTCTAGGTCATCATCTGTTGTCTGGGTCATAATTTTATCCTGCAATTCAGAAGAATTAATTACCTCATTTGAAGGAGTCGGGTCAGACTCTTGAACTTGTGTCGATTCAGGAACGGCCTTTGACTTTCTCATGTAAACCAGATTCTTTCCATGTCTCACATCCACTTCAGGTTCACGTTCAACTACTGGTATATTTGATTGATTTGACTCAACTCCCAGTTCTTCAGGCTCAGATGGGTTTGGTACAAGTGTGTTTAACTCAAGACCAGAAAGATCGGGTCTATTTGACTCGAAACTGGAAGAATTAGGTGGATTTGACTCGAGACCAGGGAGATTGAGTGTATTTGAGTCATGACCAGATGTATTTGACTTAATACTAGACAAATTGAGTTTATTTGACTCAAGACCAGAAAGATCAAGACTTTCAAGCTTATCTTCCTTAAAACTCTCCCCTTGAAGATAAGGTTGAGTGAAGTATGATTCCTCTTCACGGAAGGTTACATCTCGCGACACAAAGAATCTTTTAGATGGAGGATGAAAACACTTATATCCCTTTTGAGTAGAGGAATAACCGACAAAAACACATCTTAGGGCTCTAGGATCGAGTTTTTTCCTGTCTTGACTATGCACATGGACAAATGAGACACACCCAAAGATTCGAGGTTTGAGATTACTACTTGTTGATAAATTTGGATAGAAGGAAGAAAGAACATCCATAGGACTCTTGAACCCTAATACTCTAGAGGGCAATCGATTAATAAGATATGTGCTAGTGAGAACGGCCTCCCCCCATAAATATTTGGGAACATTTTTATGAAACAATAGTGCTCGGGTTTGGTCTAATAGATGCCCATTTTTTCTTTCTGCGATTCCATTTTGTTGTGGTGTTTTAACACAAGAAGACTCATGGACAACTCCCTCTTTTTGACAGAATGAATTAAGAACATGATTGAAGTACTCTTTTCCATTATCAGACCTAAGCCTTTTAATGTTTACTCCAAATTGATTTTTAATCATGTAGAAAAACTTTAGAAAAACAGTACTGACGTCAGACTTGTGTTGGAGTAAAAATACCCAAGTAACCCGGGTACAATCATCTATAAAAGTCACAAACCACCTAGCACCTGTTACATTTGGATTGGCAGAGGGACCTCAAACATCTGAATGAATAAGATAGAAAGGGGAAAGACTTCTTTTGTTGTTTAATGGAAATGATAGACGCTTATGTTTAGCGAACTCGCACACATCACAATGAAGACTTTCAATATCTACCTTATTGAATAAAGACGGAAACAAAACTTTAATGACTCCAAAAGAAGGATGACCTAATCGACAATGAAAAAAAAAGATTTTTTCCTTTTTGGAGAGTATTGACTCTGACATAAATGAGTGAGACAAGTGGACTTTTTTACAGTGACCTGGTTCTTCAAGATAGTAAAGGCCATTCCTTTCTCTAGCACGTCCAATCGTCTTTCCCGAGTCCTTATCCTGAAATATACAACAATCATTAAAAAAAGTCACACTACAGGATAAATCATTTGTAAGTTTTTGTATGGAGACAAGGTTCATGGATAGCTTCGGAACATGGAGAACCCTTTTTAAGGTTATAGAATGATTTATTTGAATATCTCCAAAGCCAGCTACAGTTACAAGAGTACCATCAGCAGTATAAATTTTTTTATTACTGGGACAAGGGGAATATGTGGAGAAATGTTTTGAAGAGGGTGCCATGTGGTCTGTGGCTCCTGAATCTAATATCCAAAATAAATGAGAAGGTGTTTCTGAGACATGAAATCCAAATGAGAGTGGAAGCTTACCAGAATACGCCACACTACAATTACTTGATGATTTTTCCATACTATTGGTCTTAAAGAAAACAGAAGCAATCACCAAATGTTTATGTGTAAGATATCAAAGAAGATAAGATTCGGTGAAGAAATCAACCCAGAAAATGCAGGGACAGCGGCTGGAACTGTGCGGACAGCGGCTGGAACTTGCAGACAGTTGCTGGAACTTGCAGACAGTTGCTAGAACTGTGCAGACAGCGGCTGGAACGATGCAGACAGCGGCTGAAAAATGTGCAGAGTTGTACTGACAGCTGCAGGAAAGTGTATGAAACAGTACGGACGGCTGCCGGAAAAGTATAGATAGCGTTTAATTGAAAAAACTTGACAGCAGGTGTTGCCCAGTCAAGATTTAAGGGTTTTGACAGCATAAAAAAGCCCGGTCAGATTTCTAAATACTGATATTAGCGGAAGTAGAGTCCCCTAGATTAGGAGCTCTGATACCATGTGAAAAATAGAAATCAGAATGTTCTGAATGTGCTTGAGTGAGTAAAGCACTCAGCATCCATAATATTTATACACACTATATAATTAATTGCATATTATGTTTACAAGGAGAAATAAATAATAGTCCAACTTCCTAAATGCATGAATCTAAATATACATGAACCTAAAACTTAAATGCTCTTTTTAATGAAAAATATACAATGTATTTTTTTTTTCTATTTCCAACATTCATCACCATTTTATACTCTGTTACTGACCCCTCCGAGAACGACGGTTGTTCCACACAGTCCAATGAATGTCGCTTCATCATCTTAGCAAACTAAGTCATCATCTTCTCACGAAATTTCCGCATTATCATCTCTCAAAAATCCCTCAGCTTGCAACGCACAGAGCCCTGCACCACTGCAAGTCTTGCTTCTATTGCATCCATCCGATTTGCCATCTTTGGTGGCGTGAACATTGAATCGCTAGCACCTCTCGAGGATCCGACAAGTCGGACCAATGACGGAACTCGCAGAAAATGAAGTAATAGAACTATAAAGTATGAATGGAGCTTATTTGATTAATGGATGAATAGGGATGCAATAAGCATGAACCAAAACAATTGCTCCTCCAGAGAATGAATTCTTCTCCTGCTACAATAATAGCAATAACCATGCAAGCCTATCCTCTACCTTCTCCTCACACTATATTCCACATACTCTAACAACTTTTCCTGAAATTGTGTACCATGTCATTAACTAACTTTACCTGAAATTGTGTACCATGTCATTAACTAACTTTTCCTTCCAGATATTTCTTTCCCCTGCGGGTGTAAACTCTCCACACAGCTGGCTTGGGCTTAATTGCAGCAGTGTCATTTTCAAAAGGCACGCTAATTCTATCACCTTCACAAGATTTTTCACGGATATTAAATGGACAAATAATTCTTTTTACAGTCACCAATTAACCATACTTGCTATACAAGTTATAGGACCCCATTTCATCAGTGTACAGCTATAGTTTTGACACAAAATACAAGACATGCATAAAAATCAAGTCATGCATATCAACGGCATGCAAACTAAAAATTAATATTAACATTGAGTTACCTGCTAATGAAAAACTCCCCATGCCGGTCTTCAAGAATCCCATAAACCATCCATGATGCAAGCTGATTATACATGACCTGATGTCCATGCCATAGAAGCCTAAGCTTTGGACAATAACAACCCAAAAATAAAATAATAATTAGCAGAGAACGTAATCCAAAGATCGATACAAACGCCTAAGCACCTTAGAGACCAATAGAACCATAATAAACAAATAGGTTCTTAAAGTAAATTCATCATTAACAAGCAACTGAACCCAACATGAACATTTTCAATTTTTCCATTATTCATGCCTATAATTCTCTTTCTACATGAAAATCTGTAGTAGCTACTAGCATTAAAAAAATCCATGATTAAAAATGCTGAGTACCTATTGACTAACAATCTAACTTAACTTCAAAATATATACATATCATACACTTGGAAATGACATAACAAGCATCTTAACAATGTCGAAAGAAAAAAACTGCATACCTCTGTATGCAAGTTTGTAATTCAGGAACTCCGCAATGGCATTTTTTATGTAAAAGATTAAGAAGCTGACCACCACGAATATCACCGCGCTCAATCTCTAGGATAAGCTCATACAAAGGTGGCAAAAGGGTAAAAAACTACAAAAACACAACAAAAAACAAGTCAGTGTCAAACTAAAACTAACCATAAAAAAAAAGGAAGGGAACAAGAGAGCATAGAAATTAACCACCTTGTTAAGGCCTTGAGTAACTGTTGCCAAAATGGGCATGGTTTCAGCCAACAACAATTGTTCAATATGAAGAATCGAAGACGTGTAAACTGACAGGATCTCAACAATGCCATTGGCAAGAGCCCTACGATAAACACTAGGCTTCTCCTTATTCTCCAAAAGGCTAGCATTTTCCGACCTAATCCAGTTTAAATTCCTAGACTTGGCTGAAAATCGCTCTAACTCTCTGTAATAAAACCCCAACGTGATTATCCTCTCAATAAGTTCCCTGCAATCAACACAATTCAGTCCAAAATTGAAACTTTCATAAAAAATGCAAACAATTACAAAGCACATTTTGGGTTTTTTGAAATTTAAGCAAAAAAAAATGAACGAACCTGTCACTGGGATCGATAAAGGAAATGTCGGGAGCGAGCTTGAAAGTGCACTCGTCGGAGATTGGAGTAACGGCGGAGAGATTGTCTCTCCGGTCGATGATTAGGTCGCCGGTGTAACCTAATAATGCCAAGAGAAGCTCGTGCAACATTGTTGTGTATTGAGAAACTAACGTATTATCGTTTGTGTGGGAAGAACGATGAAGAAATTGAAGGAAGAGAGATTTGAAGTTTGGTTGAGTTGAGTTGAAGAGAGAGTTCAGTCTGAATTGAGTTCTTTCCGCCAACTGCTCCAAAAACGCACAGGGATTTATTTTTTCTTCTTTCGTTTCATGGAAAAGTAAATTAATAAAAAAATATTATTGCTAATTAATTACTACTCCTTATACTTATAGGAGTGTTATAAAAATCGGACCGGTCATCAAACAGGTGAGGGTATTGAATCACGGTTCATTGTTTAATCATTGAGTTATTGGTGGAACCGCATGACTAAATCGGATTAAACAGAATAACTTGGTTGAATAAACCAGACTCTATTGCAATACTATATATTTATTAAATCGATCGAACCGGATGACTTAGTCTCTAAAATATATCACAACACTCACAAATTTTTAAATTTTCACGTGTTTATTCTTTACATTCGCATTCTAAATATAATCATCACTCATAATAAAATAATATAAAATATAAATTTAAATAAATTTTAAATCAGGTCTTATTGCAAACAGGGGAAATTTGTTCCAAATAATATTTGAATATATACTAATTATATTTTAAAATGAAATTCTGGTATGACAGATTCAGGATGTCACTCACCATGTCAAGACATCTGATCTGTTATTAACTTAGTAAAGGCAGAACAGGAAGATCCCCAATTTTAATTACCCCTAAGAAGGAGTCCATGAGTACTGGGATCATGTTAGTTCAGTCAACATAACCAGATTGTACACTTCATTGGTTATGTAAATGGATCTGCTATCAAACCTGAACCTGATGTTATACGCGATGTTACAACATCCTAGACTGAACAGACAATACAATGCAGAAGATAAATAACACAGTGAATTGTTAACCCAGTTCGGTTTAACTACCTACTCTAGAGGCTACCAAGCCAAGAAGAAGATTTCACTATCAGTAGTACTATTTTATGTAAACAACCTTTGGTTTACCTAGTCACTACCCAATCCAACCTTTATCTTAGAACTCCATCTAAGACAAGAGAACCTCTGCTCACTCCCTGGTGATACCTAACTGTTTCAATCCTGCAACAGCTATTTAAACAATTAACAATGAACACTAACTTGATCTTGCTTCAAAGCTTCAATAAAGAACATAATACTCAACTCTTACCTACAGGTTTCGAGTGAGAACAATAACTTCTCTTACCTACAGGTTTCGAGAAGGACATGGCAGCCATCCCACAGCCTGGGTGGTCTACCTATAGAAACCCTAACGGCTACATCTTTTCTAAACACGGTTTTCTATATAAAACTAGGTTACAACGGTTTCTATTTATAACCTGTTCCCAATTGGATTTGGGCTTACAAATCGCAGCACTCCTAGCTGTTACAAATCTATAGATATCTTCTGCTAAAATAAAGGTCTTCAATTACAAGTTTCCTAATTTATCTCCTAAATTAGAAACTGTTGAATCTTCAATATTCTGATTTGATTCTTCAATATTCTGACTTGATTTTATTGATCTTTAAATCTGCGCCACATTGGATTACATAATATTCATAGAATATTCTATATCTGTTGAGAATCAAACTGAATCTTCATTTCAGTTCTGCAGGCGCGATGTCATGAGTTGATGTCATGACATTCCATACAACATCTTACTTTTGTACCTATTTTGTTCTTTTATATTTGCAAGATTTATACACTGTATTATATTTTGCTGCTATTATGTTTTAGCCAAACATAGATGTCAATCAGCCAATAAAAACATCAACAATCTCCCCCTTTGGCATATTTTGGCTAAAACCATACATACATTAAAATGCAGCAAAACATAAATGCTTCAACTTTCAAGACAGCAAAGAAGAACAGACTTTTACATTCTCAAAATTGGTCTCTTCTGTTCTTCAGGTCTTAAACCACATCATAACATCTTCAGTCTGCACTGTCTTTACATCACAAAATCCTTTGTTTCTTTTGACAGTAGCAAAATTAGATGATACTTCTCTCCCCCTTTTTATCCATAATATGACAAAGATTGGACCGATGTCATAATATGCAGTGGAACACCTTTATGCAACACTGATGCACATGAGGAAGACGATGGGAGAAGGCCTTTGTCGTGGAGAACCAATGGTGGCATATGAGAACCCTTTCTCAGTCTTTAACTAGAAACCAAATCCTAGCTTAGATCCTAAGAGAGAACTTGAGTGAAAACTGTCCACCAGTCCTAGTAACTCAAAACACAAATCACATGTGTTCATAACTCAGATCACAAATCACAACGAAAATAGTTCCTACACTGAGGGCTGTGTATGATGGAACATCTTTGTTGTTTTTACAGAAAAACTCATGGTAGAGACAAACAGCATCCCAACCCGTGTTTTTCTTTTTCTGGACAGGTTTTGGCAAAGCAACCCATCACAATACCAACCCCAGACACGACTTATAAGGACACACACGAATGACATTTTGAGAGAGTTTGATCTCTGTAATCTGTGGAGACCCTATTATATAGCCATTTGAGATTATAGGAAATAACGATTGTCTTGGTCTTGTTCAACGATCAAACGGTTGAATAGGAAATAGTTCCAAAAGCAATTAATCTTTCCAAAGCAGTTTTTGACTGTTTTTCTTATAGGAGTTATCTTTAAAAACCAGTGGATGCATAGTCAATGATTGAACTTTACACCGACCACTGATGTGTAGAGATAAACTTCAAGACAGATTTCCTTGTTTGACTTAGTAGATTCAATGTCTTTAACTACTTCATGACATCCTGTCAAACATTGTCACTTTTTCACCTCTTAAGCACAAAGCTCAAGATTCTTCAGCAGATTAAGACAAAGCATCCTATGGACCAAGTAATGGACCTCATACTTACTCTACTGACTCACTAGTCATAGACATAGACCTTTGTTGTTCTGAGCACCTTGAGACTGTTTAACACAACCGTGAAGAACCTTCCAACACTTGTTGACACACAGTCACCTCATCAGTTCAGAGAAAAAATTGTGGATTCCAGTTGCATGTGGTTAGATTCAACCATTCACAAATAACTGACAATAATGTCACATTTTCTTTATGATAATAAAGTATTTTTGACCAAGACACTTTTCTTGACATAAGAAGTAACTCCCCCTATCTTAGATAGTCTGAGCTTCTTCAAGGAAAAAACTTGTAATGATGAATGGAAAACATAAGACGCATCTTCATATCTTCAAGAGCTTCACCCTCTCTTCAACTATCTTGCTGAACACACTCACTATGGCAATGTTGCTCCTGTACATTAAATACTCACACCAGAAATCAGATGTTATAACATTGTGCCTGACATTAGTACTACCAGTGTATTCCACAAAGTTCATATCTCTTTCTACAACAAACCCTTGTCTACCAACTTAACTCCACCAGAATTGATCAACTGATGACCTCTTGACATTAGATGCACCCACAGAGAGGTTGTCACAATCTCAACATAAAGAACTGCCACTTCTTGTACTTTGTTGAGCATAACCTTATCATGTTTGTATCAGATCATGGTCTGCTTAAGAAAATTTGAAGTTCTTCTTGATGATGTTTCTCAATATCACTCATTGATTAACATGCTCTTTATCTTGAACCGGAAGGATCCTCCTTATCTTCAGTTAAGTTGATCAGATCATATAACTTTTGTCTTCATAGTCATCTTCACGTAGTGAAGTCTTCATTATGAAAGTAATTATGTATTGCCAGAACACATTACTAACATCAAGATCAGAACCTGCCCATTCTAATCCACATTATGTCTGAACTGCCACTTTAGACAATAATGTCGCTTCTTCAAACTTCACATGCACATTCCTAGACACTCTTCCAGGATAATAGCACATTGTGATGTTGACATCACCCAAGACATAAGTTCGTCCGACACCCAAACTCAAACAAACTCTGACTATCCATAGAGATAACACGTCTCTATAGAATGACTTAGAACACAAGGAACAATTTGTGTTCACGACACGAAACAAGACACTACTCTTTACAAAACAACTATAAAGAATAACCTCAGACTTAACAATGTCTGAACACTACCCTTAAACCCTATGATTGTCACAATCTGACAATCATAATCTAGACTATAGACTTTCCTCATATCTGAAAGAAGAACATGAGAGACTCAAACAAGACACAAAAATATGAAAAGGAAAAGACTCTAGAAACCTGAGCAATTTAAACAACATACCTGAACTTTTACAAAAGTCTTGTTCAAGAGATGTTATTTGAAGAAGAACTGCATCAGGTGGACTTGTGCATAGGTTGGAACATGCACTAAGTCAGAACTAGTGATACACACCATCAATACATGTTTTTAGATGATAATACAAAGAATAACACTTGCTGGTCTTTAAGAACAAACATGTTTTGAGTTATGTTCTGACATCTTGTGTGACATTGTTCTTATGGCTTAAAGATTAGTCTTTGAAAAACTTTCCATTTGATTAGAAGCAGAATAACATTGTCTTTGCTGATCTTCATACTCTCTTACTCCCCCTGAGATATAAAAATTTAGGACATCTTTGATGTCCGTCCTTGAAGCTCCCTTCATTTGGAATTAGCCACAGTTTTCCAAGTTTAGAAACCTCAGTTTACTTGCTACACAAGATTCAGATTGCCACACTCTGCAACTTAAAGTAGAAGAAACTATGATTGTATAACCAAATATCAATCTTCGGCATATAAGTTTGAGATCTTCATACATACATTGCAAAATATCCAGCTCCCATCAAGATATTTAACATAATCAGTATGCTTCACCAGATACTCTTGCCACACTTCCTTATCTTGTGAAGATAATAGTGAACACGGACCTTTAGTTCACACTAGTCCTTGAATACATAACTGGAAGGACTTCTCATCTAATAGGTACTAAGTCTCCCGTCAAAGTACTTATTAGTTACTCAGTAAGATTTACTATTCACACTAGTTCATCTTGACTGGTTTCTTCTTCTCAGTCTTGCATCAAAAAATTCTACACCCAATAAGTACTAAGTCTCCCGTCAAAGTACTTACCAGTTAGTTAGTTAGAATTTGCTACTCACACTAGGTCATTCTGACTGATTGCCTCTTCACATTTATACATTTTTCTCTTGGCAAACACAATACAAAGAAACTGAAGATCTTGAGATGATGTTGTAACATCTGACGAGACATCATCCTTCATGGTTCTTGGTTAACATCTTTAACATCTAATTCATAGCACTTGGGGTGTAAACAAAATATTGCAATTATCAGCAACATCCAGACATATCAAGGAATACAATAACCAGCATCTCAATAAACTTTTCTTCAGACTTTCATTCTATTTTTGAGATGGTGGATACCATAGTCTATACCTATAGAGGAGATTCCCTCATTTAGGTTTCTGGAACAGACTAAGTTATGGTATAACACTGAATTAGTCAGATTCTTCTGAGCCATCTGACTTCCTTGATTCCAAACAACACTACCCTTTCTGGATGACAACTAGGGCAGTAAACATTCTAGACCATATTTCACTGTGGTTGAGACACAGTATTTAGCTCCAACAACTGCTCTATGGTTATGAATGAAAATTCACATATCTGGTTTCATTGATCAGAGGAAAATACCAGATGTAAGCTCATCTTGATTTAGACATAAAGGATCAGAAAGGAATACCTTCATGAGTTTTCTTTGGCACTGAGCTTTTACTTCTAACCTCCATAAACTGAGATTTGGAGTAGAATAACATGTTGATCGTGTCCTGATAAACTTATAATCAGATGTCTCCTCTTCCAGACCAGGAGTAGGTTCCAAACCAATGTTCTCACACTACATTAGTTTACCACCAGAACATCTATTCTTCAGCTGGTAGCTGCATATCAGTACTTAATGTCCTAACATCCGGTGGGACATCCGCTCCTCCTTCTAGGAACACTCCAGCCTTGAAATTCTTCAAGGTTCACACTTGTAGATGATTATGAATATCATTAATCAGTTGATATTCAACAACTTTAATAAACCATGCCATTATGAGTGGACTTGAGAGATTACTCAAGTATCTTTGACACCTTAATTATAGCTGTAAGGTTCTACCTTACATTCTGTTGAATATAAATAACTCTAGAATCTTTCTTATACAATAGGGGTTGCACCAGAGGCTATGCAGCGGAAAATAGCCATACTTCAACAGAATTCACACAATGCTTACTCCAAATATCAATTGTAAGCATGACATCCAAGGATTGACTACAACTCAACCCTGCACAATGCTTGCTTCTGCATCAAGCAACAGACTAGACCTAACCAACTTCCTGACCTGATAAAGTTACATAGAAACAGAGGTTACCTTATCAATGTCCTTACTCCCGCATGAAGGTTTTGATACGTTTCTTCTCTTACATAGATGCAGGCCGAGCAGTTCAGTTCAAATTCTTCACTCCCGCATGAAGCCTTTGGATTTAGCTCTTCTTGTTCCAGCATCAACCGCTCTGGTCAGGTTGGTCTAATCCTCTACATATAGGTTCGTCCTCCACTTCAAGTGACCATACAATATGAGCACTCCTTGTTCAAGCAATCTTCTGCCTTCAGCACAACCAGAAAGTATCCCTCATGGATCTCATCCAGAAACAGACAGGATGCCTGCTCTGATACCAATTGAAATTCTAGTATGACAGATTCAGGATGTCACTCACGATGTCAAGACATCTGATCTGTTATTAACTTAGTAAAGGCAGAACAGGAAGATCCCCAATTTTAATTACCCATAAGAAGGAGTCCATGAGTACTGGGATCATGTTTGTTCAGTCAACATAACCAGATTGTACACTTCATTGGTTATGTAAATGGATCAGCTATCAAACCTAAACCTGATGTTATACGCGATGTTACAACATCCTAGACTGAATATTCAATACAATACAGAAGATAAATAACATAGTGAATTGTTAACCCAGTTCGGTTTAACTACCTACTTTAGGGGCTACCAAGCCAGGAAGAAGATTTCACTATCAGTAGTACTATTTTATGTAAACAACCTCTGGTTTATAGATAAACAACCTCTGGTTTACCTAGTCACTACACAATGCAACCTTTATCTTAGAACTCCATCTAAGACAAGAGAACCTCTGCTCACTCCCTAGTGATACCTAACTGTTATAACCCTGCAACAACTATTTAAACAATTAACAATGAACACTAACTTGATCTTGCTTCAAAGCTTCAATCAAGAACATAATACTCAACTCTTACCTACAGGTTTCAAGTGAGAACAATAACTTCTCTTACCTACAGGTTTCGAGAAGGACATGGCAGCCATCCTATAGCCTGGGTGGTCTACCTATAGAAACCCTAATGACTACATCTTTTCTAAACACGGTTTTCTATATAAAACTAGGTTACAACGATTTCTATTTATAACCTATTCCCAATTGGATTTGGGCTTACAAATAGTAGCACTCCTGGCTGTTACAAATCTGTAGATATCTTCTGCTAAAATAAAGGTCTTCAATTACAAGTTTCCTAATTTTTCTCCTAAATTAGAAACTACTGAATCTTCAATATTCTGATTTGATTCTTCAATATTCTGACTTGATTTTATTGACCTTTAAATCAGCGCCACATTGGATTACATAATATTCATAGAATATTCTGTATCTGTTGAGAATCAAACTGAATCTTCATTCCAGTTCTGCAGGCACGATGTCATGAGTTGGTGTCATGACATTCCATACAACATCTTTGCTTTTGTACCTGTTTTATTCTTTTATATTTGCAAGATTTATACACTGTATTATATTTTGCTGCTATTATGTTTTAGCCAAACATGGATGCCAATCAGCCAATAAAAACATCAACATAAAAAAAATCATAAAAACACCGTCTTTTTGTGCGAAAAAAAGAGCATGCATTTGAACCATCGATTTTCTAAAATCGCCAATTCACTGGTTTTTTCCAGTTTTAGTCGATTCTCACCGATTCAATAACATACCTAGTCCAGCAATGAGACCAGACCGACGACTTCTCTGATTTTTTATCTGACCGATCCGACCGACCGGTTCGATCCGGTTTTTAAAAGACTATCTTACACTAATAGTAAGAAGTTTTCTAAAAAACAACAATAATAATTTCTTTTCTTTTGTAATCACCTTTATGCATTGTTTTTGTTTTATTCTTTTTGTTAGTAATCACCTATATGCATTGTTTTTCTTTTATTTTTTTTATATTATTTTTTGTCTGAATAAGGCTTTTTAGGGGTGACGGTTTGTTTCAAGGATTGAAATTGTATTTTTGGAAATCTGACATTAGAAATACGGCAATCCTACATTTATTTCAAGTTTTTACAAATTATTTTTAAGAATTTTTTATTCTAAAAACTATTTTTACACATAATTTTTTTCATAATTATCATCAATGTTTAAAGGGTGGAAATTCAAATTCTCATGGAATAAAATTTAACTAACTTTAACTTCTCATTCTACTCACGTATATTTTATTTTTATTTTCTACAATTTTTAAATTGAATAAATATTATAAACATTTCTAAGAATTTTAATCTTTTGACCAAACACTTGCATGAAAATATTATTCCTAGAAATAATAATCTTGAGAATAAGATTTCAATGAATGATATTTTGTAACTTGAAACAAATGCACCCTAAGTGTTTTTTATTTTAAAATCCGGGCTATTATGTCCGATCAAATCGGTTAGACCATAAACCAGAAGATAAAACAATTTGGTAAAGTTATCAAACTATAGTTGCAATTGATTCAGTGAAAATTGGTGTGACCCGTCCAGTTCACTAATCAAACCAATAAACCAATGAATTTCTCAATTCATCAAGTTTCTCTTTTATATTTATTTTTTAGCTTAATTATAATTTTGATCCCCTTATTCTCATTTTTCATTTTTTTATGTTTTGGTGTCCTTGTTTTAAAATCCAATTTTATTAATATTTATAATTACCTTACTTATTTATAATAACTAAATAATATTAAAATTACAAAAATGAGATTTAGTAAATTTTTAAGAATCAAACTTGTAACCCTACAAAACTATTAGGATGGTAGTTTCAGTGTTTTAAAAACCGGGAAGGGAGGGGAAGAATTTTAATTACATATATGTTTGATTCAAAATATAAAGGGAAGGAAGGGATGAATTTCATTTACAAATATGTTTGGTTCACAAAGGGAGGGAAGGTATTTTAAAATTAATTTACATTTCTAACCTTGTAATTTTACTATAAGAGTTACGATATTTACTATTTATAAGTATTCAATTCGATAACACCAAAAAAATTTATAACATATAACAGTTATAATATATAGTTTAAAAAAATTATCGAATACAATAAAATCTAACAAAAATATTTGAAACAAAAATATTGCAATAGTTAAAACGCAACATAAAAATATAAAAAATCTAATTATAACTATAATAAGGGTAAATATGAAAATATAATTATAATTAATATGAATCGCCTCCCCTCCTCTCTGAATCCCCCAAATCGGGAGAAGCAAAAAGTGACTCAGGAGAGAATTTGGTCTCCTCCATCTACCTCCCCCTCTTAAAATTTGAACCAAACACATAAACTATTAAAAATCTCCTTTCCTCCATTTACCTCCAACCAAACAGATCCTAGGGTTTATGATTTAAGGTTTGGGATTTAAAAAATGGAACATCAAATTGTAGTGCAATTTATGCGATGTATACGATGTATTATTTTAAATTATAGTGCAATTTATGCGATGTATACGATGTATTATTTTGGTGTACTATTTTTCACTGCCTTAGGGTTTAGGGCTTAGATTTTAAAAAAATGAAACATCAAAATATAACATAATGTTCCGTAGATGCATATTTGAAAGATCTACTGAATTAAATAGTTTGAATTTTTCCAATTTTTACTATGTTTTTTTACGCACCCGTAGATGTACCTACGGAAGAAACCAATTTTTTTTAAAAAAAAATATTTTCGAATGTGCATCTACTAAAACAGAGACATAATTGAAATTTTGTACGGTGGCTAAGAGATTCAAGGAGTCTATTGAGAAATCCTCAAAATAAGTCTAAAGAATATTTTGCGAAATCCATGAAAGAAATTGAATTTGGGTGAATGTGAAGCACTACTTATAACTTTTGGTTGTAAGTTACATGTTGATATTTTCGAACACATGCTAACATAGTTTCTTTGTCACTCTCAAGTCCTACTATCAATATCAAATTTATATAATTTAATTTGTATTATAGAAGGTGCACTCTTAAGTCCTATTATTGCAAAAAAATTAACAAGCAAATTCCAATTCTCTGAGACTAATTTAATTTACTAGCTGCATTGAAAATTTATCATCAAACGCTTAGTGAAATAACAAAATTAAGCTACAAAATAAAGAAATAAAAGAAGAGTCACATACCCCACATCACTTTTTCTCAAAAATTTATGTCATAACTTGAATTGAATAGATTTGCACAGTAATTTTGTACAATGGATACTTTAAGTAAAAGAAAAAAAGCTAATAGTACTACTAGTACTTATTTGTTAACATAAGATAGGTTTTCATTTTTCACTTGAGTAGTAAAATATAGTGAGAAATGGGACAAGAAAACCGTGGTACTAAGTCTGTAACATGTTTGATCATTTTGGATTACATTACAACAAACATTTCTTCTGTTTTACATCCTAAGAATCTTGTCTCTTTTTCTTGTGTCTGTGCGTGCGTGTCTCACTTAACTTCAGTAGAACCCTCCAAAACAACAACCCAATTGTCCTCAGATTCTGAAAATAAGTGCTTTTACACTGCCACTGTACAACAATGTTTTTTTTTTGTTTCAATTATGTAATGAAAAAAATGAAATAACATTGTTAATAATAATAGTAATAAAAGTCATAATCATATATAGAATGAAAATTCTTTCATCTCTTAATATATTAAAGAAAAAGAAAATAGAAGAATAATAGTATGAATTAAGTTACCTGATGAAGAGAAAGTGAATAACTAAGTTAAGTAAATTGAGTAAGTGAGTGAAGGATGAGGAAGCCATGTTGGAGAAGGACAGCACGTGCAAAATTTTCATATGCATTTGAGAGAATGATAGAGGAGAGGGTTTGCACGTGCCCTGCTTCTCCAACAAGGAGCTTCTCACCCAATGAAAGTGTAGTAGAAGTTGAATTGAAGCATTCAGAGGAAAGGGTGAGTATTTATAGGGAGTAACTGAAGAGAGACAGTGACATAAGATATAGTAATGTGGCAGAAGCAATGAGTGTGGGCAGAAGCAATGAGTGTGATGAAGTAATAAAAAATGAATTAAAAAAAAAAATATTGTAAGTTTGAACTTGGAGTAGTCTTTACAAAATGAGTAAAAATTCACTTATTAGTAATTCATAAAATGAGTAAAAAAAATTGTAATTCACTTTTTATTAATTCATAAAATGTGTAAAAATTCATAAAAAGTGAATTAAAAAAAAATGTTGTAAGTTTGAACTTGGATAATTAATTATGTTCATGTTGATATTCATTTTATGAATTTTCTCTATTCGTTATAAATATTTTTTGTAAATACCATTTAACAATGAGTTTAATTTATTATCTCTACACATATTTAATTGTGATGTGCACTATTAAAAAAAGAGGAGTGCTAGCAACACTCTCTTTTGAACACTCTCTCAAGCACTCACTTTCTTATTGGTTGAAATATGTGTGGGCCCCTCATTTTGAAAATAGGTCCCACATAAAGTAGTAGGACCCACACATGTTTCAACCAATAAGAAAGTGAGTGTTTGAGAGAGTGTTCAAAAGAGAGTGTTGCTAGCATTTCTCTTAAAAAAAAAGGTGACAAACAAATATGTCCGTCTTACTTAAGTCGCCTATCAAATCTCAAAAAAAATGGAATGGACATTGTTGAGGGTGTAGATTTAAAAAATTAGTTTGCCTTGCAAAAAAATAAAGGCAAATTGAAAAGACCAACCGTCACTGCATCTTTTACACTTAAAAGTTATAAAAATTTATATTAATGTTTATATCTTAAAAGTTAAAAAAATTTATGTTAATGTTTATATCTGTAACAATCTGAAAAAAATGAAACACAAAAATTAAAGGCTTAATTGCAATTTTAGTCCCCCTATTTTGTTTTTTAATTTTATTTTGATCCCTCTATTTTAAAAACCACTATTTTAGTCTCTTTTTTAAGTTTTCTGTGCAAATTTCGTCCTCGTATTTTACTTTTTTCTGCAAAATTAGTCTCTATTTCTGTCTCGTTTTCAACAGAAAATTCAGAAGGGGGCCAAAATCGTAGTTTTAAAAATGAGGGGACCAAAATCGAAAAAAAGACAAAATAGAGTGATCAAAGTTGCAATTAAGCCAAAATTAAATAATAAGGGTTTCAAATTTTGATCCGTCTAAAAAAATTAGACAAAATATGTATGTCCGAGCCAGTTTCGGCACCCCTAATTAAGAGGGCCTAATTGAGAGTGACAATATATATAAAGTGAAACTCTTCTAGTATTTTATTTCTCTTAAATTATTTTTTTAAAATCTATATAAAATGATGAAATATGTCATATATTATTGTACTAGTACATGTACAACCTTAATCCTAGTAATCCATGTCATGCCATGGAGCAAGTATACTATACACAAAAGTTCAAAGAAGAAATATCTAAGAAAACCCAATTTGAGTGTTGTCTGCCTTAATTTCATAAAAAAAGTGACCAACCCTTTTGTTCATTTGGGGTTCACTAGAGCCCTATGATCTAATCCCAACCATTGGATCAATAATTTTAGGTCCCACATATTTGATTCAAACACTAGAGAGAAAAAGAAGAAGAATAATAATGTGTATGAGTGGACGTAGGGTTTGCGTGTTGTGTGCAAGTTTTTGAGTATGGCATGTGTGTGAATTTTAGAGAAAACTTTGGAAGTGATATGATTCCCTATAACTTGTAGCTTCTTACCTTTTACTATCTTCCTAAAGTTTTTAATGTTTTTCTTTTACCACAAGCTAGATTACAGAATTTTCAAACTTACATTAATTAATTACCTAAACAACTGCCTTAGAAGTTATGTGTACAACATATGGGTCTTGTCTCCATGTAAGAAAATGTCTCACAAAATTTAACTCATTTAAGAAAACATGAATTTCAGCTGCTGCGAATTTAATGCAACCCCACTCACAAACATGTTTCATTTCATAATAAATATATTTTGTCTATAATGTTTCATTTCATAACTTGCACAGAAAGTGATTAAGTGATGGTTATTTAAATTTTTTGCACACAAATTAAAAAAATTTAATAACAATATTATTATATTTTTATTAAATTAATTTTATAAATATATTAAAAGTAGTGTATAAAGTAATAATTAAATAATACAATTGAAAAATAATAATTATTTTTACATTGAAAAATGATAATAATATTCATTTTAAAATAAATTTTATTTGCTAAACGACAGTCATTTTTAAAATGGAGGGAGTCATTTTCATTTTAATATAATGTTAATTATTTTATACAAATTATCATGTAATTATTTAATTATAACATGTGCATTACTTTGATGTTTCACTTTATAATTTATGATAATGAGAGTCAACCAATAATTAATAAAATTAATTTGGTAAAATTGTTACTCTATTTCTATTTTGTTTATACTTTTAATTTTTTTTTTTAGTGAAATGGCTTGCTCTCTTCATGTTAATTTGTAATTATAATATTTTATTTCAATTATATATTTTAATTAGTTAATTTTTTCACTCTCGGATCACCATCTTCTAATTTACACTTATAGTAATAGTGAATAGACTAATATTTGACTAAAATAATTAGATAAAGTATTTCTCTTTTAATCTATATAAAATGATCAAATGAAATATTTATTTTGTATTTTGATTGTGTAATACCAACATTTGAATGCATGTATGTATTCTCTTTATTTAATTATGGGATTTCTTATTTACTTATTTCAGATAAATCAATATATGTCTAAATCGGGTTCGAACAATTATCAATGTATATTGACTATATAAATTTTGGAATACCAATCTCAAAATATTAACTTATTAAATACACGTAGTCAACATATCTAAATCATCCAATCAAAATCAAATAATCAAAATTTAAACTCAAATGTTAATGCTAGCTTTTAAAAATAAAATTCAAATTTAAATCAACTGATCTTTATCGAACCCTTAAAACTAAAATCGAGTCTAATTAAACATTTACAAAACTTGTTTATACTAGGTTTAGATAGTATACAACTTATAAATGATGTGACTCTTAAAAGTTTTGGCCTTATAATTATAGCCTTGACAACATAGTAAATGATATACTAAGGTAAGAGAAAAAGCAGCTCAATTGAAGGAGAGGGTATTCGTACAAACAATGTTATAACTTATGAGAAATTTTTTGGCCATAAGGAGAATGAGTATAATGAAACATTACAAAGTCTAGTGAATAGCATGTGAGAGAGAAGGTGTAATGTAACGTGCAGCAATGGTTCAAATCCCCTAGTTGAGTTTCAACATAGGTCATACTTATGCACCACCCCCATCATTACTCCTTACCCTATTCTCCACTCCATGTCAATTTGAATTATGCACCAATGTTTCAATTTCAAACCCAAATTCATCACAGTAACTTCCTAAATTTTGACAAACATTAATGTCATATGCATTAAAGGATTGATAAAAGAAAAAGCCCATGTTGAAAAGTTTGATTTTTTGGAGCCATCATGTATTAAAGATGGAGTGAAAAATGTAAAAATGGGTATGTATGGTGTTAGTGTTGGACTATCTTGTGGGAGAAGAACATAGATTCTGGATGAGGTCATTATGAAATCTAATCTATGAAAACTTTAATATTGGCGTGTGTGTGTATCATGCTACTTGGTATGTGGTAAATGCTTTATTTGGTCAGACATAGTTTACTATTCAAAAGGCTTTTTGAAACTCAATCATGCTCCCTGCTAGCTAAATTTCTACAGCACTTGATGGATCTGTTTGACTATGCTTCAGAGAAAGGAACAGCAATACTAGTATAACATAAAGCCACTTCATTGCTAGTTAAGTTTGGGAAATTATGTAATCTTTTTTCACATTTCATTATCAATCCCAAATCCAGTGTTTGTTCAGTAATTCACAGTAATTGACACTATCACTTTTGTTTTTATGTTTTGTTTGTTGATTCTTTGCTTCTAATTGTGACGCAGATTGCATCGAACTGAATATTAAACGTGCCATTTGCTATGTTTGTATTTGAGATTCGATTTGGAACTTCGAACAAAACCAAAGGTTATGGAACAAATTACAACAGAGACTGGTTAGCGAAATCATAATTTGAAATCCGATGCCTGCCCCATCGCTTCATTTGAAACCATTTCATTTTTCTCGGTAAAAATAATTTACAAAGATCGTCGCTGTTTTTTGGCTTGCGAACTAGATAATGATGAAAGATACATATAATTTATCTCGTCTTTTTGCTAACTTCTGGTCCTAAAATTGAATCTTAAGTTAACATAGCACATCTTAATCTTAATCTGTTCCACATTATAAACAATGTATTGATTCTGCCATAGAGCGCACTGCAATACAAAGCAATAAAGAATAATTATGATATGGTGAGTTAAGTCAGAGTAATCATCAACTATGACAGTCATATTTAGCAGTAAGAATTATGAATTTGCATTAACATGCCTCAATTTTTCTTTAGGCAACTTATAGAGTCATATTTCGCAGTTAGAAGTTCCACCATTGTGTGCAGCCTAAAAGCACAGACAATGTGAAGTCAACAATAACATGTTTTACAGCAAACAAGTTATTAAAAATAAAACATACTACAGAAGATGTGGGACAACAATGAACATATTGCAAGTGTAATCTTCTAAAGGATTCTTGTCGATAGAATTGATATCGAATTTCAGCAACATAAGATGACAAACAATGCAAAATTCCATAACCTGGGTAGTTAAAATTATCTAATAACGTTTGACAATTCGAACCAATTGGAGTTTCAATCTTCATTTCTTAAGCAGATCTATAACCTACTAGCAATACAATAATGTGTATTCTTTGACAAGAAACAACCTCACGGAAAAGGAACACCCCATCTTCAGTTGTGAAACTCCATCAACATGTCAGATTAAATGATTGCGTTATGCAATTTACATTAGATATTTCAAGCTTACGAAAAATCACTTTCGCCATTTAGATTTCACTTTTCCATAACAAAAATCAGCATGGTATTTAACAGGCTTTTATATTCATACAAAAGCTAAAACAACGGGACACTTGTTTACCATGGAGAATTCCTCAGTGCCGAATTCAACCAGTACCAGTTCACAGTGAAGTCGTTGATAACGAGCATACAGAGGATCTCCCTTCAGCAATTCAAGAACGATAATAATAACTTAAGAGGTATTTTATTTCAAAAGTCATGTAAATATTAATCATTAAGCCAATGGATTTCAAAATTGAAGATAATTACTAAAACAAAATAGTAATGCATTCCATTCAGCAGACAAGTAAATATCATTAGGAAAGGGGCATAACTGGTGTGGGGCTGAATAAAGGGCTGGATTATGTGTTTTTCTGCTGCATTTGGCCTGCTGCTAGCAACCTTTTACCTTTGGCAGCAGAGTCTTTTTTTCTCTTTGATATTGAGATCGACTACATAAAAGAAATTCAAACAAGGGTACTGCATTTCTGCATATTACAAGTATTATTTTCATAAGGAGTTAGTTTAGTTAGTGCTACAATTAGAAGGTGGTTAGGAAGTTGTTAGAAGGTTAGTTAGAAGTGGTTGAGTTAGTTAGAGTTTATTAGAACTCAACCAACTTCAAACTATCCTATGTATTCCAATCTTAGTCTTTGTAATGAATTAGCTTTTGAATCAAATGAGAATGAGGATGAATTAGAGATTCATCAAAGTATTCACCAAAGCTCTTTAACATGGTATCAATCGCCATCGATCCTTCCTCCTGCTAAGCCTATCTTCTTTTTCTCTTTTCTCTGTTTTTCTTCTTGAACTGTCATTAATGGCAGAAATTGATGAATTATCTCTGGTGTCGAAGAATCGAACGTCGTCGCAGGGTACAACTTCGGTATTTGGAAGTTCATCTTCAACCTTGTCTGGTCTCAAACTATCCATCAAGCTCCAAGACAACAACTATTTGCTCTGGAATCAGCAGGTTGAAGGTGTGATACTTACACATAAACTCCGCAGCTATGTGGTGAATCCAAAGATTCCTCCCATGTTCAAAACAGATTAAGATTGTCTCCAAAACATTATCTCAGAAGACTATGAGACTTGGATCGTTCAAGATCAGACTTTGTTTACGTGGTTGTTGTCAACGATTTCCGGTGCTACCTTGTCTTCTTTCTTGCAAACGTTCCTATGAGGTGTGGGACAAAATTCATAAGCATTTCAGTCCTATCATGAAAACTCAAGTGCGTCAATTGCGTACAGAACTTAAGACTACCAAGAAACTTAATCGCTCGACTTCTGATTTTATTCTTCGCATTAAAGCCATCGCAGACTCCTTGCTATCTGTAGGTGATTCCGTATCTAAACAAGATCAGATTATGTTGTTCTTGATGGACTTCGAGAGAGGAGTACAGTCCATCTGTAATGAAGGTTTATGGCCGCCCTGAACCACCTACATTGTATGATGTTGAGGCTTTGCTCTATGTTCAAGAGGTTCAACTTGATAAGTTCAGGCAAGAACTTTCAGTTTCAAATGTTTCAGCCAATCTAACTCAACATGAACCTACATCTATGTGTGGTGGTCACAGTCTGCGTAGTCGTGGAAGAAGCTTTCAACTCAGAGGTCGTGATCACTCCAGAGGAAGCAGCTCAGACAATAGACCAAATTGTGAACTTTGTGGCAAGTATGGTCACGATGTGCTTGATTGTTGGCGCAGGTATGATGAGAACTTTGTTCCTGTAGCAAACACACAAGGTGATCGTGAAAATGCTCGAGCCAGTGATAGTCAAACCAAGAATGAGGCATCTGATGCACCTTCCAGTTCCAACACTCCAACTACGATGAGGGCCACAACAGATCCACATGCCTACACTGAGGAGTATTTGTTGGTGATTTTAGTATCATAATGCATTTTGGTAGTAATGTGATTTACTATAGGCCAATGCAATTATGCGTTAAGTTTGAAACGAGTTAGGGTAGTGCGGAGTTCACGCTCGTCGAGCCAAACGCGTAATTGAATATGAATAATAGAAACGGGCATAACGTTTCGTTTGAATAGTTGCACCCGTTCCCAACGGACATAACGATTCGTTTGAATAGTTGCACCCGTTCCAACAGACATAACTGTTTTCCGAAAAGGTGTGTCTGTTCGTTTCTATTATTGGTCTCATATATAAGGAGACTTTTGGTCTCGAGTTGATATACGAAATTACATACTTCCTCTCTACATTCTGATCTGTTCTCCATTGTCAGAAACAGATCGTTCTTCAAGAATTATCCCCGCAAAGATTTCGTGAACCCAGACAAGAATAGGGTCGAAATACTTTGTTCGGAAAGTGAACAAACACGATTCTTGAAGATATCCACGATTATCACACCTATATCTAACAAACGAACAAAGTATTCTTTCTGATAATCATGGCTGGAGGAGGAAGCACCGTCAAGGAGATGACTAAAAGTTTCGAAAAAATTGGACAAGTTTCAAGGACAATTTACATATGGTGAACACACGAAAAATTTACATCATAAACCGGGTACGCCTTATTATTTCTTATAAAAATTAAAGCTCCGTAAAAATTATGAAATTTTGATCACAACATGAAATTTTCTAACAATTAGTATTAAATTGTTGGTTACTGATATTATGATTTTTGGGTAAATATTTTGATACGAGTTTGATGTATATATATTTGTGTTGAATATTGACAAAAAGAATGAATCATATATATATATATTTTACTGAATTGTACTATGAATATGTAAAACGTTATAATGTGTCATGTTATTTTATTAATTGTCGTTCATTGCATGATTTTATATAATTAGAATTAAAGATTCACAAACAGCATCCAAATTAAAACTGAATTCCATATTGTGAATTTAAATCTATTGTTACCCTAAAAAGTCTAAATTGTATACAGTGTTTTAGTAGTCTCAGATGCTGTGTATAATATTTGTCTTTTACAAATGTTGAAACGGTGGTATGGATATATTAAAATATGTAATTGTCTTATACCGGTTGGTACTTTAATGGATATACGGTACGAGCAGAAAATGATGTAACAATTCTATAAATTAATATGATATTGATATTGATATTGTGCGGGTTCTTTTCAATATGCATGTTATACTGTAACTTCAGACTTATTACATCACAACAATATTGAACCATAAAATTGCAGACTTATAAATCAACTACGGTTGTTTTGCTCTATTAATTAACATATTTACATAACTATGATATGAGGTTATTTTGAAATATATCATATTACAGCATAAAACAGGAGCATATATTTTGAAAAGGTATCATCATCATGTACTCTTCATATCTATTTGAAAGGTATAAATTCTTTGC
Source organism: Vicia villosa (assembly GCF_029867415.1). Lineage (NCBI taxonomy): Eukaryota > Viridiplantae > Streptophyta > Magnoliopsida > Fabales > Fabaceae > Vicia > Vicia villosa. The sequence goes on from NC_081180.1 coordinate 116,114,827, forward strand.
ACATAGAAAATTAGTTGCATTGTTCACAATAAGAAATTTGCATGGTGATGACTTGTTTGTATGGTAGAAAACTTTACAATTGAGTTTTGATTTGGATTTTATGTGAATAACATGTTTGTGTTCAATGAGATTTATTATTGTAAGACATATAAAAACGGATCATGACTTATATATGAATGTGGAGTTGAATATAACTATTGAATTCCGAGATGTGGAATTTGAGAATCTTATCGCGGAAGATAAGGAATTCAAGATTCCCACAAATTAAAACCTCGTGAGGAAGGTTCTCTACGGATTTATTGAAAAATAAATCAAAAGTTCGTCAATGATTGTTGAAAAACAAATCGAACTTAGAATAAGCAGAAAGTCTGAAAGGCTAAGGATCTTTGGCACCGACCAAAATCAAGTTGATAAAACAAAGAATTTCTTGTCATCAAAGCTCTCCATGAAAGATATGGGAGAAGCGGACGTTATTCTTGGTATTAAGATTAAACGGGAGAATAAGGGGATTGTAATTACGCAATCTCATTACATTGAGAAAATACTCAAGAAGTTCAATTATGAAAATTGTTTTCCAGTAAGTACTCCCATGGATCCGGGAGAAAAGCTTATGCAAAATACAGGTAAACTTGTGGATCAACTCGAATACTCAAGAGCTATAGGCTCTTTGATGTATGCTATGCTTAGCACTAGACCGGATATTGCTTATGCGGATGGAAAGTTGAGCAGATTTACTAGTAATCCTAGTAGACATCATTGGCATGCGACAACTAGGGTATTCAAGTACTTGAAGGGTACTATGAATTATGGATTGTCATATATGGGATTTCCTTCGGTGTTAGAGGGTTATTTGGATGCTAGTTAGATAAATAATTTTGAAGATTCATCCTCTACAAGTGGATGTGTGTTCTTGCTTGGGGGAGGTGCCATCTCATGGGCTTCCAAGAAGAAAACATGTATAACTAGTTCCACAATGGAATCTGAGTTTGTAGCATTAGGTGCTGCTGGTAAAGAAGCAGAATGACTAAGGAACTTGGTATATGAGATTCCGATATGACCTAAACCGATATCACCAATTTCTATCCGTTGTGATAGTAGTGCCACACTGGCTAAATCATATAGTCAAATATACAATGGAAAGTCTAGACATTTGGGTATTAGACATAGTATGATTAGGGAATTAATCATGAATGGGGTGATATCTATTGAGTTTGTTCGGTCGCAACAAAACTTAGCTGACCACTTGACGAAGGGGTTAGCTAGAGACTTAGTGAAGAAGTCGGTAATTGGGATGGGATTAAAGTCCATTTAAATCCATTAACTATGGTATACCCAATTCCCTTCTAATACAACGTTAGAAGCAGAATTCAATGTGGAAAGATCATAGTTAAAGATTGGAGCAATTGTGTTTATCTTCCCAAGGTATGTGCTCAGACCTGCAAGTGATGGCTAGGTTGAAGTATATCTTCTTAATGGTTGTTTTGAAAAATTGCTAATGCAGGTGCAAGATTAAAAGGATCACCTATGTGAGCATGAAGTTTTGCCGCTTCAAGAAGCTTGGACTTGGCTTCCTATATGCTTATTAATGGATAAGGACACATGGCTTGTAAAGTGTCAAGTATGAATAGTAGAGTATTGTAAGAAACATATGTGTACTATATCTTTAGATATTCAAATGGATTGACGGGTTCAATCATTATGACACCCCGATTTTCGAATATTTGGAATGTGTATTTGTACTAAGATGAAAATTCAATCGTAAGACATTTTCTTCTATGCATTTGTTTGATCATTATACCTGTAAAGTAAATCAAGGATTATACTAAAATGAGGGGAGTTTGTTGGTGATTTTAGTATCATCAATGCATTTTGGTAGTAATGTGATTTACTATAGGCCAATGCAATTATGCGTTAAGTTTGAAACGAGTTAGGGTAGTGCGGAGTGCACGCTCGTCGAGCCAAACGCGTAATTGAATATGAATAATAGAAACGGGCATAACGTTTCGTTTGAATAGTTGCACCCGTTCCCAACGGACATAACGATTCGTTTGAATAGTTGCACTCGTTCCAACAGACATAACTGTTTTCCGAAAAGGTGTGTCTGTTCGTTTCTATTATTGGTCTCATATATAAGGAGACTTTTGGTCTCGAGTTGATATACGAAATTACATACTTCCTCTCTACATTCTGATATGTTCTCCATTGTCAGAAACAGATTGTTCTTCAAGAATTATCCCCGCAAAGATTTCGTGAACCCAGACAAGAATAGGGTCGAAATACTTTGTTCGGAAAGTGAACAAACACGATTCTTGAAGATATCCACGATTATCACACCTATATCTAACAGTATTCGCTGCCACGATAGTTGGAATCTCAAGCTTGGTTTGCAGATTCAAGTGCTTCTCATCATCTTACTCACTTTGACTTTCTCATACAACATAAGCATGCCTATCTAGGAAATGATAAAGTACAAATAGGTAATGGCCAAAGTCTTAAGATTAGGTCAATTGGCTCTTCATGTTTTTAGCTCACACTCAGCAGCTAACACTAAACTAATACTCAAAAAAATTCTTCATGTTCTTGAGATAACTAGAAACCTATTATTTGTTTTTAAGCTTGCCAAAGATAATGCTGTCACTTTTGAGTTTCTCGCTAAAAAATGTTTTTATAAAATTTCATGTAAAGATAATGCTGTCATTTTCCTAGGGGCTATTTGCATTGTAAAGAAAATCTCCAAACATACCATAACTAACCAAGTACTTCAGTAACATAGAGCTTGTTATTCCAATCATAGATTTCACCAAAGCAAAAGAAACACAACAATTCCAATCATTTACTTGTAACGAAAGTATAGTAAAACACAATCGATTTCACTTTTAACTAATATAAATTGCTAGCATAATAAAAAGATAGCCCTACAATCATATTCCCCATTTTTTCTGAGAAAGAGCCAGGAATGAGATTGAACTGAGTGTATACGGACTATATTTGAAGTGCAATAGATTAAAAAGAGATTAAGAGCATTCAGCATACCTTGAGGAAACTTTTCGAGTGATTGTTTGTTGGAAATTTCGCAGAGTGCGAGTAGTTGTGATTTTGGTGGAATGGTCTTTGAGAAAGTCCCTTCTGTCTAAGAGAAGGAAAAACACTGCTTAGTATCAGAGCTGTCAATATGGGCTACCGCCGGTCCTAGCGGGTCCTGGGCTTTTCAAGGCTGGGCCAAAAAGGCCCTGTATAATATGGGCTCGAGATTTACTATCCGAGCCCGGCTCTAGATGGGCTTCGGGCTACTCGGCCCTAAATGGGCTTTTTTATTTAAAAAAAGTAAAAATAAAAATTCCATAATATTTATTATAAATAAAATTAAAAATTGTGTTATTTTAAACATAATACACTTTTAAGTATTATATTATCTCTTATAAATACTATAATGTGTTTCTAAATATAATATATGTCTAAATTGTATAAAATAATATTTGAATATTTATTATAAAAGGAAAATTAATATAATACGATTGAGAAAATGTTGATTATATTAATATATAATATTTAAAAGAGAAAGATTGATTAAAATAGAGATAAAATTTAGTGAAGTGAGAAAAATCAATATGCTATTTTGGAGTAAGATAATATAAATATTAATATATTTTTTTTAAAATTTATAATTATGCGGGCCTGATGGGCTACCCATGGCCCATATGGGCTAGCTCTAATGGGTAGCGGGCTTTTCAGGGCTGGGCTAAAAAGGTCCTGAAAAATATGGACTCTAATTTTAAGGCCCAAGCTTTATGATTTTTCGGGCCTGGCGGGCCGGCCATTATGGGCTAGCCCATTTTGACAGCTCTACTTAGGATGTAGATAGTATTCTTTGGGCTAAAGCAAAATAAATCAAAGAGGTTGATACAAGTATCAAGAAATGAGATATAAAAGGAAACAAAATCCTAAAATTAACATTGTGTAACTAGGGGTGTTTTGTTGTTGGCCTTTTTTTATGTATGTCATATTGCAATTGAGTTTTTCACAATAAATTTGCATTTATACATCTTTTAAAATGATTTTTACATTCATAAAACAACTATTTGATCAAAGTCAACGCAGTTGACTCGAATCATAAAAATGTATGATTTGAATTAAATAAATGTATTGCATATCATTTGGATCATGCAATAATTTGATTCAAATCATGGCAAGCATTTTTTCTCAAAAATTGGTTTTGGAAATATGATTCGAATCATGGAGATTATTTTGTAAAAGAAAAATTATTTGGGAAACATGACTTGAATCATGTATATGTGTGATTCAAATCATGAGCGTCTTTTTGCCAAATGCATTTGGTTCGGAAAACATGATCTAAATCATGGTCTTGTTTGATTTGAAACATGAAGATTATTTCCTTTGGTTTGTAAAAGTCTAGATTTGATTAGAATTAACCTTCACATTATCTTGTTTGTTGATTATACAATAAAAGTTGTAAACTATAATGTTTATGTGTTTAATCTAGAATTATCCAAATTTCTTATATACCATCTTCAATGGTTTGTAATTCATCCTTGAACAACTTAGTATAATTCATCCACTTACGCATTGTTTTGAAAAGTTTTTCAATCAATTCAACTTCAGCCAAAAACTATATTTTGCAATTATTAGAACTGATAGAGTCTATTCAACCACCTCATGCGTAGTAGACTCTCTGTGAACGTTTCTAAGGGTGCGTACAATAGAGGTCATATCTTTACGGGGAAAAATTATGCATATTAGAAAGATTGAATGTATGTGCATCTCATGTCAGTTAACTTACAACTATGGGCCACAATCACATAAGGATCTTTTATACCTAAAAAGAATATCGACGACGCCCAGGTAAAGAAACCTCCCAAGGATTGGGAGGATGGTGAGATAAAGAAAGTATCTTAAATTTAAAGGCGAGAAATATACTTATTTATATTTTAAACCTGAATGAGTACTTCTTTATATCACATTGTAAGATCGCTAAAACAATGTTGGATGCGCTTCAAGTTTTTCGTGAGGGAATTGAAGACGGTAAACAATCTAAGATTAACACTTTAATAAAGAGTATGAACTTTTTTGCATGAATCCAGGAGAATATGTTGCCTCAATGCAAATGAAATTCCATCACATAGTTAACAAACTAGAAATTATATTTAAGACTATTTCTTACCAGGATTACACTAATAAAATTATGAGATCTATGTGCAAATAGTGACAATCAAAGGTAACTCCCATTAAGAAAATTCAAAACCTAAAGACTCTTGACAAGTCAACTCTTTTAAGGAAGTTAATAGAATATGAACACAAGCTTAAGAAATTCTAAGTAAGTGAGAGGAATGTCAAGAGGAAAGACAAGAGCAAGGAAGAGGAGAAAACATATCCTTGAAGGTATCTACATCTAAGACCAAAATAAAGGATTATGATGAGGACACTGATGAAGATTCTTCAAGGGATAAAGATATGTGATTATTCGTTAGATCCTACAATCAATATATGAGGAAAATGGACTCTAACAATTTAACAAGAATTTAGTAAAATTTAGAATTTTAAATCCATCAAAAAAGTGGGATGACAAGAAGAAGGAATAAAAGAAAATAACATGTTATCAGTGTGTTAAACCTAGACATATTAAGATTGACTACAAATATAGTGAACCATTACAGCAAACAACCATTTTAAATGATGAAAGGATCTCTCTCTCTCTCTCTCTCTCTCTCTCTAAAATAGATTGTATCGCTTTATTAGATTTGTATGATTTATGTGTTGTATTTATGTTAGTAGAGATCTGTTTATAAAAGTCCAATTTTATTATAATTAGCCTCCACATTATATATTTGTTAATTATATTGTAAAAGTTATAATCTATGATGTTTATGAATTTAATCTATATTTATTCAAAAATCACTCAATTTGAATCTTCATTAGTTTGTAATACTCGAGTCAGTTAGTTTAATTCATCCAACTACGCATCATTTTGGAGAGAAAAAATCAATCAAATCTACTTACGCGGAAAACTTTAATTTTTCAATTTTTTTTAAACTGATAGAGTCTATTCAAACATCCCCCACCCCTTTCTAGACCTTTTTGTAACCATATTCACCAACAAAAATTCCATAAAAAAGAGAGCAAAGATCGTGACAAGATACATGGCAAATTAGAAATTGTGCCTACCATTTCTCATTACACCAAAGGTTGCTTGCAATAGTGAGATTGCAATTGTTTGGATTTCTTAGATTTATCATTTTTATACTCTATATTTAAGAATATGCAACCTAAATATTGCCTCTTGCTGACTAAAGATCGCAAGAAGTAGAAATATTACAGTTAGATTTTCATTTTTTTATTAGTGTTTAGAAATGTTAACTTTCAGAACTTGTGTTATTGTATTTCTTTTGCTCACCAGGAACTAAACACTTTATGTTAAGCAATGTGACGTCTAATAAAAAGTAGCATTTTATGTTAGATGATGTGATTTTACGTGATGCATTGTATCATGTGAGATAATGCTTTAAATATGTTTCTATGTCTAATCACCTTAGAAATAGGTAAAACCTTGTTAATGATTAAGAGGTTTGTTAACTTGTAGAGCTCATAGTAAATGTGGTTGAAAAAGAAACATATTAGTTAGATTAGTCACTTTAGACATAAAGGACTACAAGCATAAGGGAAATCAGAAGGTATAAAAGACGTACTTTAATGTTATTGCAAGACCTAAAGATTTGTTCCCCTAACTTATTGCATAATTTATTGCATATATATGATTTGATGTTGTAGACATACACCACTAGATCACTTTCTCTCTCATCTATCATGACAGATCTCACCATTTACACACAAAATATGAAACTCATTAAATAGATCATTGTTCTATTGATTTAACTTTTTCTCTTATTAATTATTGATCAACTGGAACAACCAACCTTTATTATTATCTTTTCCTCATGACTATTCACAAAATTTTATAGTGAATCAACTTACAATCTTTGTGAGATTGATACTCGTACTTTTACACCACTTGACTGTGTATACTTGCACACATAAATAAACATAAGAAAGTTTTTAACGTCATTGTCGAAGATAATGTCAATAAACACTTTGATTATTTAAAAAAATTGTGAAAAGTATATTTGAGCTTTTGACGTTTTATTTCTACAGGTAACACGATAAATGTGTGGTTAGTGCATGTACAATTGTTGACCCCAATATATATAAAGGAGACCTAACACTCCCTAATTGTTCATATTGACAATAATGCCCCTCTCATTTTTTTCACTAATAAAGTGCTGAAAATTTTCTCTAACGCAAAAAAATATGATATGTTTTTTTATTAAAATTAAAAATTAAAAAAACAAGTAAAACCGTGTTAATTATCGGATTATCCAATAATTTATATCGGGTAGGGTTATAAAAAACAAAGTAAAACCGTGTTAATTATAGGGACATTGTTTTTTTAAATTCCTTGTTATTCTATATGATTTGATTTATTTTGTTTTCATATTTTAATTGTTTTCATATTTTAAAAAAAATTGGAAAAAAATTTGTAGACTCTTAATTTGATTTTATTTGATTTTTAGTTGTATTTTCATATTTTTATAATTTTATTCTAATTGTTTTTCTATTTGCCTATTGTTTTTTTCAACAGAAACATTATTGGTATATACATATTTTTTGCATTGATGATGCATGAATATTAGTTTTGTCTATTCAAATACATTTAATATGTAATTTAAAAAAATACAACAGAGAACTTTCAAATATGAATATCCAAAAACACTATATTTTGTAAAAAAAAATGATTTTTTTCAGGTATTCATCTCTAAAATTAAGTATTATAGAGTGCTTCACTCATTTGCGCTCAATTAGTGCTTCGACAAAACTCTGAAAATTGAAGACATTTTCAAAATTTCGCCAAAGATTTGTGAGAAGCTAGTGAGAAAAGAAATTTTCTTAATTGAAAGGGTGTGAAGGTTAAATTATATCACTTCAAGTACTGCAAAGCTATGAAGCGCGTATACCATATAAGTGTTTCCCGGTTAAAAGCCACTATCGACATTCTCAACCTTCTCATATAGCTCTGCCATTTTGTCCATTCAAATTTCACTTTACGGGCATAAAGTTACACAACCTCGTGCATGAAATGTTTCAATTTATATACAGCCAGCCTAAAAACATGACATCTTCTCCCTCTAACCTTAATTAGAAAGAACATTCTTGATATTAATCCCATATTTTAATTATCCCTGGTCTTACTTTCTATTTCTAACACTTCCTTCATTAATTTAGATCAGTGCAAACAATTTCATTTTTCTCAGCAAAAATAATTTACATAGAACATCATCGTTTCTGGCTTGGTGAACTAGATAATTGATAATACATAGGTAATGAAAATACATACATAAATTTATATCACGCCTGACTGCTAATTTCTTTTCCTAAAATTGAATTTAACGTTAACCACATAACGCATCCTAATCTGCTCCACATTATAAACAATGTATTCATTGTACAATAGATCACCCTGCAACACAATGTGGTGGATATTAGTTATGGTATGATGAAATAAATCACGGAAGTTTCAGTGCATACCTTAATGCCTGAATTCTTTTTGGGCTTCCCAAGGGGAACAGTGAGCCCATCATCAAGCTCCCGCACTTTAGAAATATCGGGAGCTGTAGCTCCTACTCCTTTTGTGCTGCAGATTGCATAGCAAATAAATTCAAATAGTCCAACATATAATGCACAATGTTTGACTTTGATGTTATATGACAATTTGGGGAGGCTGCACTAAGCTGGTCAGGATCGACGAAAACTTGATTGACATTAACATACCTCAGTTTTCCTTTAGGCAACTTATCAGCATCATATTTTGCGGTTAGAAGCTCGGCCATCTCACCCAGTGCAACCTAAAAGTACAGATAATATAAATGATAATTCTTAAAGATGTGAACCAATACTAACATATGTTACAACAAACAAGTTTTTATAAATGAAACTTACTGAAGATGTCAATCAATAATGAACATATTGCAAGCACAATCTTAAGGATTCTTGTAGATAATATTGACATTAAATTCGAGATAGGATAGGATGACAAGCAATGCAATATTCCACAAATTGGGTAGTTATAATTATCTAATTATTTGACATAACAAACCAATTCTAGAAATTCATGATTGGAGATTCAACCCCCATTCCTTAAGCAGAACTATTAGCAACGCAACTATGTTTACTATTAGACAATAGACAAGAAACAACCTCACATAAAAGGAGCACCCCATCTGCAGAAGTAGGAGAAGGATAACAATAATTTGCACTTTTTGAGAACATGTCAGCGAAGTACACCCCCTTGCCAAACATGTAGCCAGTTACAGGTGCCTCTGGAGGAGCTATGCGCAAACCTAATGATTGTACACATATATCTTAGATTCATATTGCACGAAGCTTTATAACATCGATACTTATGGAAACAAGATAACTGCCAAAAAAGTGAGAGAATGAATGACCTTGAGATAAAATCCCAGTCCAGTTTGTGAGCCGAGAACCATGCCACAAAAGCATCCTATTCTTTGTATTAGAAAACTGTTGTACAATGTCAATTAGTGGGCGACTAAACTCATTCAAAAACAAAGTGTCAACAATTGAATCACAAAATCATGTATTAGTCAAACCTTCCTAAAGCGATCAGCCTCGCCTTCTTTCAATGTTCTGAATATTTGGACAATTTCTGCAGTATAGTTTGAATGTGTCTCTGCGTGAGTGTTCTTCATATAATTTTCAATCTGATTACATCAAAAGAGGATGGCAGCTGTCAGGATTAACAACTGAAGCTCCAGCAACAGGTCAGATTAAATGACCACAATCTTGCAATTGCATTATCTTTTTCGTGCTTGCAGAATTATATGATATTTCGGATCAAATGAGAAGAATCACTTTCGCCACGTAGATTTCACTTTTCCATTTAAAAAAACCATGATATTTAACTGCCTTTAATATTAATATTTACAGTAAAACTAAAACAGCAGCACAATAGTTTACCATGGAGAATTCCTCAGTACCGAAATCAACTGGTACTAGTTCACAGTGAAGGCGTTGATAATGAGCATACAGGGGATCTCCCTACAGAAATTCCAGAATAACAATAATAACTTAAGAGTGAGCATGCAATGCAGAAATCCTGACTAAAAAATGAACAGAAACCAAAATTGCCAAATGAGTGGCATTTTATTTTTAAAATAACTCATGTAAATACTAATCACTAAGCCAGTGAATTTTTAAAGATTAAAGAAAATAACTAGTGCAAATAAAATAGTACTGCACTCCATCCATTTAGTAGACATGCGAATGTCATTAGCAAATGGGCACTTCTTGGAAATACAGAATTGTTATACGAATCATCATGAGAATAAATTCCAATACTAAATTGGAAATTGGAAAAAATGTAAAATAAATACTTTTCAAAGAAATAAATTAATTTGGGAAGTTTAGAGATATTGAGATCAAATGTAAAAGAAATTCAAACAAGGGGTACCTCCATTTCAGCATCTTCTTTCAATAGCTTGGTGGCAACCTCAATTTCAGCAAGAGCTTCAACCTATATGAGTAGGAGTCAAAATAATGTCAATGGTTAAACAAAAACAGCTAAAAACCATGTTCTATTCTAGGAAAAATTTGCAAATTTATAGAGATATAGGGGTGACAAGAGGAAGCTGCCAGTGCTAACACTAAAGCAGAGTCAGAAATGAAAGAATAAGAAAATAACAAGTATACTCTATGAGCAACCAGAATAACCTGGTCAACAGATATGACTGGAAAAAAATAAGATTACCATTTCCAATTTGCGTTTTAACTTCTGAGGGGTGTCAATTACAAACTCACCTGCCATTATTAATACTCCATGTCAATCAGTACACTTAAAAAGAATGCATAACAACCACAGTTAGAGCATACATTCACAATTTAAAAGTATTATTAAGCATGTCTACAAGAGAAAGTAAACAGAGAGAGACCGCTTACGCATTTTTTTAAATCCAAAGTCATGAGGAATTACACTGTAGAACTCTCTGCAACAAGTTCATAACCAAATATTAAATATGGCAATCCAATTTTTTCAAAGCAAAAATTATCAACTACAAATGACACTGACCGTGAATGAATTCTAATATAGGTAAAGTAAGCACATGGCTCTTTGAAGCAAACGGAAAAAAAAAAAACGCAAGTACTTCCACAGGAAAGAGGATAACACTTTGAGGAAATTGAAAAGAGAGCTATATTTCTTACCCGCTTAATTGCTCTAGAGATTTCCTATCAAATTTGTCAACCATATCAGCAAGTCTTTTAAGAACATTGTAGCCCTATATATTCCGAGAAACAAAAATGGTTATTTAATGAACAAGATAAGCAAAAATAGGCAAGTTGAAAAGCTGTCATAGTGCCCAAAGAACTGAAAACAAAAGTCAACACACATGGGAACTTTTGCACCATGATCTAGACATAAACATTTCAGATTTTAACAGTAGAAATTATTCACATATCCTTGGTGGCTTCTACCATGCACTACTTTTATAGGTGGTGCATGGTACACCATTGTGTCACTGACTCTGAAGCATCAACAACAACCCACCAGACATCCAAACAAACTCCTATAAAGGTGGTACATGACGGAATTTCCTTTTACTATAATTTACTTCAGAAGCCCGGTGCTAGTAAAGAGTGCTGATTCCATCAACATGATAAAGGCACAAGATAGATTTTAGTATGTGCCAAAAGAAAAAAATTGACATGCCCATTGGCTTACCTTCAAAATTGTTGCTTTGCTAAGTTTTCCTAGGGGCAACTTGTTTGCGTTGTACCCTGAAAGAAATATCCCCAGTTAAAGTAGGTAAATAATGGTTTATAAGGTTAGTGGTAAAAAAAATACATGAGAGCATTGTATTGATAAAATTCTATTTATTTTACTGCTTACTTTCTTCCACTCGTGTAAATAATAAGCAAAGACAAAATTTCCCTTTAATTTCTTTTTTTTTCTTATTTATATCCATCCAAACGACACATTTTATTCATTTAACGTCTCACCATTTTCTCTTTCTGATTTTTTTTTCACTCTAGTTTCTTTCTTTTCTATTTATTTTGCAAACCAAATAATGCACAGAGGAGTCAAATGCACTCAAGTGAATGTCTTGTATGCTTTAGGAACATATAATCTTGGATCCATCCTGTATAAACAAATAAATAAAATAAGTATAAACCAACCTATTTCCATCATTTGCTGATTCATCATGCTCAAATTGCAAACAAGGGAGATAAATTTTGCAATACGTGGCTCAAGTTTAGATTCCAGAGGCTGCTTTCTCAAAGCAAGACCGGGACTTTGTGCAACCTAAAAACAGTTGCCAAGTGATTAGAAATTAGAACGACTGATTGAAATAGTTCATTCCTTTTGCTTCCTTCCGCAAAGAGCCACAAGAGCGGATAACATTAATCACCACTGACAATATATGAGAGAAGTCTACCCTATTAAAAAAAGAACAAGTGCCTTTTTGATAAAAGAAAACAGTGAACTGACTCAATGATCAGGGGATAATAATGACTAGAGTTGATTACAAAAAGAGAGGGAAAATGCTACAAGGGGAGCGGAGTCAGTACAACTTACTATAGATTCTTCTTCCTTGCCGCTGTAATCCATTTCCAGCCATACATAACTTTTTGGATGGGAAACAAAACTGTTCCTATCACACCAAGCATTCTTCGTTTTGGCTAAGAACTTTTGTTCAAACTCCTGGATGGCACTTTCACGTGAAGTGTAAGGGCCGTGTATCTTGTCTTGGCCCTTTATGCCTACTCTTCCCCATCTATTATAAACAAGGAACTTACCACCAGCATCCGACTCTGCAAGAAATTTTGACCTAGAAAGTAAGAAAAAGTAGTTGAATCCGAATAATAAAAAAAAACTACTAGAATAACAAGAGGCCGATCAAACTTTCTTTAAGGATGACTAATAAACTACTTGCCAACCATCATTTGATATTTCAAAAGAGAAAAAGAAGGGGTAATAGCATAAGAAATGCAAAAAGGAGCATTAAACCGAAGTTCCATAACTAGTTAACTGAAACAACAAATCATAGTCTTCTCAAATTCTATCATAGCATCAAATGCAGAGAAGGAATCGATAGAGCTAACCAAGAACTTGAATAACATAGAACTTGTTATTGTTATCCCCAACATTTGTCTGGTTCAACACAGCATCATAGATTTCACCACCCTGCATAGTAAACAAAAAGTTAACATACAAGTCCAATACCCATTGAGTAACCACCATCCAAACAAAACTTATCAATTTAGTAATATATTACTGACAACAGTAACAACATAAAACAACTACTTGATGAGGATAATATTGTGAATATTAGTAGACTTGCCAGTTCAAGAACATGATACTGCATTTTTATGTGATCCGGAAGCCATTGATCAAGAACAGCCGCACCCTTTTTGGTTGCGGTCACTATCTTTTCCACCTCTTTTACCTCTTCCTCTGCATCCATAAGAGACACTTCAAATGAGAAAAATGGGAAGACACAATATAAAATGTATATGCTCCATAACAAAACCAAAAGCACTCACGGCTTCTATTATGCAATGTCAATTACACAATATAATTCTTTACTTACATACACCTGATTAAATGTGATTTTGTTAAACTTTTCTGTTGCCTATAATAGATATAGTGATGAAACCATAGACTACTTTTCTTTCTTGAAGGATAAACTTATAAAACCCGGGTCTTGCTAACCTATGTAAAAGTATAAACTTTGTGTTGAGAATAACACTTTTTTCAACTTGTAAGAAATTGAATGCATGAATCTTAAGACAAAATTTCTATATTTAGTAGATTAACATGTGTCATAGCATTTGTCATAAAGCAGTA